>NC_141757.1:7284146-7629646 GCF_982258835.1 Parasteatoda tepidariorum | reverse complement strand
CCTCAGCCGGGGTTCGAACCTACACCCCCTCGCTTAAGGCGTATGTCACTAGCACGCGGTCTTAGCCGTTGAACCACGTTTATACGGTGATCGGGCTACTACATAGATTCAAATACCTTCTCCCGGTAAGCTAAGCAAAAAACTTAAGGGGCGTTTGCTGCCCCCCTAATAGGTCTATAAAAATGTTTCTTTGCAGGGTCGTTCGACTCATAGAGGCAAACTTTCTGTCCGAGCTTTAAAATTATAACTTAATATTCGAGGGAGTTAGATGGGCTTGAAATTTGAACCTTTTTCCCGCCATTTTATTTTATTTTTTATTCCATTATGCGTTCTTTCACCAAGAAAGACACTTGAATTTAAGCATGGAACACATTTCGAATGCTAAACTATCGTGAAAATAATGTAAAAGGAGTTTAAAAAAATAATATAACAAAAATAAACTAATTTTACAGGATTTTTCCTGATTTTAAGCATTATTTGAAATTTCCCGAATAAAAAAAATTATTTATTACATATAGGATCCTTTAATATATCGAAAAACACATTAAATAAATAGTATAAAGTAAAAAAAAAGAAAATAAAAAAATATAAAAAATTTTAAAAATTGACCTCAGCCGGGGTTCGAACCTGCACCCCCTCGCTTAAGGCGATTGTCACTAGCACGTGGTCTTAGGCGTTGAACCACGTTTATACGGTAATCGGGCTACTTCATAGATTCAAGTACCTTCTCCCGGTAAGCAAAGCAAAAAACTTAAGGGGCGTTTGCAGCCCCCTAATAGGTCTATAAAAATTTTTCTTTGCAGGGTTGTTCGACTCATAGAGGCAAACTTTCCGTCCGAGTTTGAAAATTATAACTTAATATTAGAAGGAGTTAGACGGACTTCAAATTTGAACCTTTTTCCCGCCATTTTATTTTATTTTTTATTCCATTATGCGTTCTTTCACCAAGAAAGACACTTGAATTTAAGCATGGAACACATTTCGAATGCCAAACTATCGTGAAAATAATGTAAAAGGAGTTTAAAAAAATAATATAATAAAAATAAACTATTTTTACAGGATTTTTCCTGTTTTTAAGCATTATTTGAAATTTCCCGAATAAAAAAAAATATTTTTTACATATAGGATCCTTTATTATATCGAAAAACACATTAAATAAATAGTATAATGCAAAAAAAAGAAAAGAAAAAAATATAAAAAATTTTAAAAATTGACCTCTGCCGGGGTTCGAACCTGCACCCCCTCGCTTAAGGCGTATGTCACTAGCACGTGGTCTTAGCCGTTGAACCACGTTTATACGGTGATCGGGCTACTACATAGATTCAAGTACCTTCTCCCGGTAAGCTAAGCAAAAACCTTAAGGGGCGTTTGCAGCCCCCCTAATAGGTCTATAAAAATTTTTCTTTGCAGGGTCGTTCGACTCATAGAGGCGAACTTTCCGTCCGAGTTTGAAAATTATAACTTAATATTAGAGGGAGTTAGACGGACTTCAAATTTGAACCTTTTTCCCGCCATTTTATTTTATTTTTTATTCCATTATGCGCTCTTTCACCAAGAAAGACACTTGAATTTAAGCATGGAACACATTTCGAATGCTAAACTATCGTGAAAATAATGTAAAAGGAGTTTAAAAAAATAAAATAACAAAAATAAACTATTTTTACAGGATTTTTCCTGTTTTTAAGCATTATTTGAAATTTCCCGAATAAAAAAAATTAATTTTTACATATAGGATCCTTTAATATATCGAAAACACATTAAATAAATAGTATAATGTAAAAAAAAGAAAAGAAAAAAATATAAAAAATTTTAAAAATTGTTCCAGCCGGGGTTCGAACCTGCACCCCCTCGCTTAAGGCGTATGTCACTAGCACGTGGTCATAGCCGTTGAACCACGTTTATACGGAGATCGGGCTACTACATAGATTCAAGTACCTTCTCCCGGTAAGCTAAGCTGAAAACTTAAGGGGCGTTTGCAGCCCCCCTAATAGGTCTATAAAAATTTTTCTTTGCAGGGTCGCTCGACTCATACAGGCAAACTTTCCGTCCGAGTTTGAAAATTATAACTTAATATTAGAGGGAGTTAGACGGACTTCAAATTTGAACCTTTTTCCCGCCATTTTATTTTATTTTTTATTCCATTATGCGTTCTTTTACCAAGAAAGACACTTGAATTTAAGCATGGAACACATTTCGAATGCTAAACTATCGTGAAAATAATGTAAAAGGAGTTTAAAAAAATAATATAATAAAAATAAACTATTTTTACAGGATTTTTCCTGTTTTTAAGCATTATTTGAAATTTCCCGAATAATAAAAATAATTTTTTACATATAGGATCCTTTAATATATCGAAAAACACATTAAATAAATAGTATAATGTAAAAAAAGGAAAAGAAAAAAATATAAAAAATTTTGAAAATTGACCTCAGCCGGGGTTCGAACCTACACCCCCTCGCTTAAGGCGTATGTCACTAGCACGCGGTCTTAGCCGTTGAACCACGTTTATACGGTGATCGGGCTACTACATAGATTCAAATACCTTCTCCCGGTAAGCTAAGCAAAAAACTTAAGGGGCGTTTGCTGCCCCCCTAATAGGTCTATAAAAATGTTTCTTTGCAGGGTCGTTCGACTCATAGAGGCAAACTTTCTGTCCGAGCTTGAAAATTATAACTTAATATTCGAGGGAGTTAGATGGGCTTGAAATTTGAACCTTTTTCCCGCCATTTTATTTTATTTTTTATTCCATTATGCGTTCTTTCACCAAGAAAGACACTTGAATTTAAGCATGGAACACATTTCGAATGCTAAACTATCGTGAAAATAATGTAAAAGGAGTTTAAAAAAATAATATAATAAAAATAAACTATTTTTACAGGATTTTTCCTGTTTTTAAGCATTATTTGAAATTTCCCGAATAAAAAAAAATATTTTTTACATATAGGATCCTTTAATATATCGAAAAACACATTAAATAAATAGTATAATGTAAAAAAAGGAAAAGAAAAAAATATAAAAAATTTTGAAAATTGACCTCAGCCGGGGTTCGAACCTGCTCCCCCTCGCTTAAGGCGTATGTCACTAGCACGTGGTCTTAGCCGTTGAACCACGTTTATACGGTGATCGGGCTACTACATAGATTCAAGTACCTTCTCCCGGTAAGCTAAGCAAAAAACTTAAGGGGCGTTTGCAGCCCCCCTAATAGGTTTATAAAAAATTTTCTTTGCAGGGTCGTTCGACTCATAGAGGCAAACTTTCCGCCCGAGTTTGAAAATTATAACTTAATATTAGAGGGAGTTAGACGGACTTCACATTTGACCCTTTTCCGGCAATTTCTTTTATTTTTTATTCCATTATGCGTTCTTTCACCAAGAAAGACACTTGAATTTAAGCATGGAACACATTTCGAATGCCAAACTATCGTGAAAATAATGTAAAAGGAGTTTAAAAAAAATATATAATAAAAATAAACTCTTTTTACAGGATTTTTCCTGTTTTTAAGCATTATTTGAAATTTCCCGAATAAAAAAAATTATTTATTACATATAGGATCCTTTAATATATCGAAAAACACATTAAATAAATAGTATAAAGTAAAAAAAAAGAAAAGAAAAAAATATAAAAAATTTTAAAAATTGACCTCAGCCGGGGTTCGAACCTGCACCCCCTCGCTTAAGGCGATTGTCACTAGCACGTGGTCTTAGGCGTTGAACCACGTTTATACGGTAATCGGGCTACTACATAGATTCAAGTACCTTCTCCCGGTAAGCAAAGCAAAAAACTTAAGGGGCGTTTGCAGCCCCCTAATAGGTCTATAAAAATTTTTCTTTGCAGGGTTGTTCGACTCATAGAGGCAAACTTTCCGTCCGAGTTTGAAAATTATAACTTAATATTAGAAGGAGTTAGACGGACTTCAAATTTGAACCTTTTTCCCGCCATTTTATTTTATTTTTTATTCCATTATGCGTTCTTTCACCAAGAAAGACACTTGAATTTAAGCATGGAACACATTTCGAATGCTAAACTATCGTGAAAATAATGTAAAAGGAGTTTGAAAAAATAATATAATAAAAATAAACTATTTTTACAGGATTTTTCCTGTTTTTAAGCATTATTTGAAATTTCCCGAATAAAAAAAATTATTTTTAACATATAGGATCCTTTAATATATCGAAAAACACATTAAATAAATAGTATAATGTAAAAAAAGGAAAAGAAAAAAATATAAAAAATTTTGAAAATTGACCTCAGCCGGGGTTCGAACCTGCACCCCCTCGCTTAAGGCGTATGTTACTAGCACGTGGTCCTAGCCGTTGAACCACGTTTATACGGTGATCGGGCTACTACATAGATTCAAGTACCTTCTCCCGGTAAGCTAAGCAAAAAACTTAAGGGGCGTTTGCAGCCCCCCTAATAGGTCTATAAAAAATTTTCTTTGCAGGGTCGTTCGACTCATAGAGGCAAACTTTCCGCCCGAGTTTGAAAACTATAACTTAATATTAGAGGGAGTTAGACGGACTTCAAATTTGACCCTTTTCCGGCAATTTCTTTTATTTTTTATTCCATTATGCGTTCTTTCACCAAGAAAGACACTTGAATTTAAGCATGGAACACATTTCGAATGCTAAACTATCGTGAAAATAATGTAAAAGGAGTTTAAAAAAATAATATAATAAAAATAAACTATTTTTACAGGATTTTTCCTGTTTTTAAGCATTATTTGAAATTTCCCGAATAAAAAAAAATATTTTTTACATATAGGATCCTTTATTATATCGAAAAACACATTAAATAAATAGTATAATGTAAAAAAAAGAAAAGAAAAAAATATAAAAAATTTTAAAAATTGACCTCTGCCGGGGTTCGAACCTGCACCCCCTCGCTTAAGGCGTATGTCACTAGCACGTGGTCTTAGCCGTTGAACCACGTTTATACGGTGATCGGGCTACTACATAGATT
This sequence comes from Parasteatoda tepidariorum, assembly GCF_982258835.1. NCBI lineage: Eukaryota > Metazoa > Arthropoda > Arachnida > Araneae > Theridiidae > Parasteatoda > Parasteatoda tepidariorum. The sequence continues at coordinate 7,624,687 of NC_141757.1, read as the reverse complement.
CAAGTACCTTCTCCCGGTAAGCTAAGCAAAAACCTTAAGGGGCGTTTGCAGCCCCCCTAATAGGTCTATAAAAATTTTTCTTTGCAGGGTCGTTCGACTCATAGAGGCAAACTTTCCTTCCGAGTTTGAAAATTATAACTTAATATTAGAGGGAGTTAGACGGACTTCAAATTTGAACCTTTTTCCCGCCATTTTATTTTATTTTTTATTCCATTATGCGCTCTTTCACCAAGAAAGACACTTGAATTTAAGCATGGAACACATTTCGAATGCTAAACTATCGTGAAAATAATGTAAAAGGAGTTTAAAAAAATAAAATAACAAAAATAAACTATTTTTACAGGATTTTTCCTGTTTTTAAGCATTATTTGAAATTTCCCGAATAAAAAAAATTAATTTTTACATATAGGATCCTTTAATATATCGAAAACACATTAAATAAATAGTATAATGTAAAAAAAAGAAAAGAAAAAAATATAAAAAATTTTAAAAATTGACCTCAGCCGGGGTTCGAACCTGCACCCCCTCGCTTAAGGCGTATGTCACTAGCACGTGGTCATAGCCGTTGAACCACGTTTATACGGTGATCGGGCTACTACATAGATTCAAGTACCTTCTCCCGGTAAGCTAAGCAGAAAACTTAAGGGGCGTTTGCAGCCCCCCTAATAGGTCTATAAAAATTTTTCTTTGCAGGGTCGTTCGACTCATAGAGGCAAACTTTCCGTCCGAGTTTGAAAATTATAACTTAATATTAGAGGGAGTTAGACGGACTTCAAATTTGAACCTTTTTCCCGCCATTTTATTTTATTTTTTATTCCATTATGCGTTCTTTTACCAAGAAAGACACTTGAATTTAAGCATGGAACACATTTCGAATGCTAAACTATCGTGAAAATAATGTAAAAGGAGTTTAAAAAAATAATATAATAAAAATAAACTATTTTTGCAGGATTTTTCCTGTTTTTAAGCATTATTTGAAATTTCCCGAATAAAAAAAATAATTTTTTTCATATAGGATCCTTTAATATATCGAAAAACACATTAAATAAATAATATAATGTAAAAAAAGGAAAGAAAAAAATATAAAAAATTTTAAAAATAGACCTCAGCTGGGGTTCGAACCTGCACCCCCTCGCTTAAGGCGTACGTCACTAGCACGCGGTCTTAGCCGTTGAACCACGTTTATACGGTGATCGGGCTACTACATAGATTCAAGTACCTTCTCCCGGTAAGCTAAGCAAAAAACTTAAGGGGCGTTTGCAGCCCCCCTAATAGGTCTATAAAAATTTTTCTTTGCAGGGTCGTTCGACTCATAGAGGCGAACTTTCCGTCCGAGTTTGAAAATTATAACTTAATATTAGAGGGAGTTAGACGGACTTCAAATTTGAACCTTTTTCCCGCCATTTTATTTTATTTTTTATTCCATTATGCGTTCTTTCACCAAGAAAGTCACTTGAATTTAAGCATGGAACACATTTCGAATGCTAAACTATCGTGAAAATAATGTAAAAGGAGTTTAAAAAAATCAAATAACAAAAATAAACTATTTTTACAAGATTTTTCCTGTTTTTAAGCATTATTTGAAATTTCCCGAATAAAAAAATTATTTTTAACATATAGGATCCTTTAATATATCGAAAAACACATTAAATAAATAGTATAAAGTAAAAAAAAAGAAAAGAAAAAAATATAAAAAATTTTAAAAATTGACCTCAGCCGGGGTTCGAACCTGCACCCCCTCGCTTAAGGCGTATGTCACTAGCACGCGGTCTTAGCCGTTGAACCACGTTTATACGGTGATCGGGCTACTACATAGATTCAAATACCTTCTCCCGGTAAGCTAAGCAAAAAACTTAAGGGGCGTTTGCTGCCCCCCTAATAGGTCTATAAAAATGTTTCTTTGCAGGGTCGTTCGACTCATAGAGGCAAACTTTCTGTCCGAGCTTGAAAATTATAACTTAATATTCGAGGGAGTTAGATGGGCTTGAAATTTGAACCTTTTTCCCGCCATTTTATTTTATTTTTTATTCCATTATGCGTTCTTTCACCAAGAAAGACACTTGAATTTAAGCATGGAACACTTTTCGAATGCCAAACTATCGTGAAAATAATGTAAAAGGAGTTTAAAAAAATAATATAATAAAAATAAACTATTTTTACAGGATTTTTCCTGTTTTTAAGCATTATTTGAAATTTCCCGAATAAAAAAAAATATTTTTTACATATAGGATCCTTTATTATATCGAAAAACACATTAAATAAATAGTATAATGTAAAAAAAAGAAAATAAAAAAAATATAAAAAATTTTAAAAATTGACCTCTGCCGGGGTTCGAACCTGCAACCCCTCGCTTAAGGCGTATGTCACTAGCACGTGGTCTTAGCCGTTGAACCACGTTTATACGGTGATCGGGCTACTACATAGATTCAAGTACCTTCTCCCGGTAAGCTAAGCAAAAACCTTAAGGGGCGTTTGCAGCCCCCCTAATAGGTCTATAAAAATTTTTCTTTGCAGGGTCGTTCGACTCATAGAGGCAAACTTTCCGTCCGAGTTTGAAAATTATAACTTAATATTAGAGGGAGTTAGACGGACTTCAAATTTGAACCTTTTTCCCGCCATTTTATTTTATTTTTTATTCCATTATGCGTTCTTTTACCAAGAAAGACACTTGAATTTAAGCATGGAACACATTTCGAATGCTAAACTATCGTGAAAATAATGTAAAAGGAGTTTAAAATAATAATATAATAAAAATAAACTATTTTTACAGGAATTTTCCTGTTTTTAAGCATTATTTGAAATTTCCCGAATAATAAAAATAATTTTTTACATATAGGATCCTTTAATATATCGAAAAACACATTAAATAAATAGTATAATGTAAAAAAAGGAAAAGAAAAAAATATAAAAAATTTTGAAAATTGACCTCAGCCGGGGTTCGAACCTGCACCCCCTCGCTTAAGGCGTATGTCACTAGCACGCGGTCTTAGCCGTTGAACCACGTTTATACGGTGATCGGGCTACTACATAGATTCAAATACCTTCTCCCGGTAAGCTAAGCAAAAAACTTAAGGGGCGTTTGCTGCCAACCTAATAGGTCTATAAAAATCTTTCTTTGCAGGGTCGTTCGACTCATAGAGGCAAACTTTCTGTCCGAGCTTGAAAATTATAACTTAATATTCGAGGGAGTTAGATGGGCTTGAAATTTGAACCTTTTTCCCGCCATTTTATTTTATTTTTTATTCCATTATGCGTTCTTTCACCAAGAAAGACACTTGATTTTAAGCATGGAACACATTTCGAATGCTAAACTATCGTGAAAATATTGTAAAAGGAGTATAAAAAAATAATATAATAAAATTAAACTAATTTTCCTGGATTTTTCCTGTTTTTAAGCATTATTTGAAATTTCCCGAATAAAATTTTTTTTTTTTACATATGGGATCCTTTAATATATCGATAATTACATTAAATATATAATATAATGTACAATAAAGCAAAAGAAAAAAATTAAAAATTTTAAACTTTAACCTTAGCCGGGGTTCGAACCCGCACCCATTCGCTTTATGCGTAAGTTGCTAACACGCAGTCTTAACCGTTGAACCACGCTTATACGGTGATAGGGCTACTACATAGATTCAAGTACCTTCTCCCGGTAAGCTAAGCAAAGAACTTAAGGGGCGCTTGCAGCCCCCCTGATAGGTCTATAAAAATTTTTCTTTGCAGGGTCGTTCGACTCATAGAGGCGAACTTTCCGTCCGAGTTTGAAAATTATAACTTAATATTAGAGGGAGTTAGACGGACTTCAAATTTGAACCTTTTTCCCGCCATTTTATTTTATTTTTTATTCCATTATGCGTTCTTTCACCAAGAAAGACACTTGAATTTAAGCATGGAACACATTTCGAATGCAAAACTATCGTGAAAATAATGTAAAAGGAGTTTAAAAAAATAATATAATAAAAATAAACTATTTTTACAGGATTTTTCCTGTTTTTAAGCATTATTTGAAATTTCCCGAATAAAAACAATAATTTTTTTCATATAGGATCCTTTAATATATCGAAAAACACATTAAATAAATAATATAATGTAAAAAAAGGAAAGAAAAAAATATAAAAAATTTTAAAAATTGACCTCAGCTGGGGTTCGAACCTGCACCCCCTCGCTTAAGGCGTACGTCACTAGCACGCGGTCTTAGCCGTTGAACCACGTTTATACGGTGATCGGGCTACTACATAGATTCAAGTACCTTCTCCCGGTAAGCTAAGCAAAAAACTTAAGGGGCGTTTGCAGCCCCCCTAATAGGTCTATAAAAATTTTTCTTTGCAGGGTCGTTCGACTCATAGAGGCGAACTTTCCGTCCGAGTTTGAAAATTATAACTTAATATTAGAGGGAGTTAGACGGACTTCAAATTTGAACCTTTTTCCAGCCATTTTATTTTATTTTTTATTCCATTATGCGTTCTTTCATCAAGAAAGACACTTGAATTTTAGCATGGAACACATTTCGAATGCTAAACTATCGTGAAAATAATGTAAAAGGAGTTTAAAAAAATAAAATAACAAAAATAAACTATTTTTACAAGATTTTTCCTGTTTTTAAGCATTATTTGAAATTTCCCGAATAAAAAAATTATTTTTAACATATAGGATCCTTTAATATATCGAAAAACACATTAAATAAATAGTATAAAGTAAAAAAAAAGAAAAGAAAAAAATATAAAAAATTTTAAAAATTGACCTCAGCCGGGGTTCGAACCTGCACCCCCTCGCTTAAGGCGCATGTCACTAGCACGCGGTCTTAGCCGTTGAACCACGTTTATACGGTGATCGGGTTACTAGATTCAAGTACCTTCTCCCGGTAAGCTAAGCAAAAAACTTAAGGGGCGTTTTCAGCCCCCCTAATAGGTCTATAAAAATTTATCTTTGCAGGGTCGTTCGACTCATAAAGGCGAACTTTGCGTCCGAGTTTGAAAATTATAGCTTAATATTTGAGGGAGTTAGACGGACTACAAATTTGAACCTTTTCCCGCCATTTTATTTTATTTTTTATTCCATTATGCGCTCTTTCACCAAGAAAGACACTTGAATTTAAGCATGGAACACATTTCGAATGCTAAACTATCGTGAAAATAATGTAAAAGGAGTTTAAAAAAATAATATAATAAAAATAAACTATTTTTACAGGATTTTTCCTGTTTTTAAGCATTATTTGAAATTTCCCGAATAAAAAAAATTATTTTTTACATATAGGATCCTTTAATGTATCGAAAAACACATTAAATAAATACTATAATGTAAAAAAAAGAAAAGAAAAAAATATATAAAATTTTAAAAATTGACCTCAGCCGGGGTTCGAACCTGCACCCCCTCGCTTGAGGCGTATGTCACTAGCACGTGGTCTTAGCCGTTGAACCACGCTTATACGGTGATAGGGCTACTACATAGATTCAAGTACCTTCTCCCGGTAAGCTAAGCAAAGAACTTAAGGGGCGTTTGCAGCCCCCCTGATAGGTCTATAAAAATTTTTCTTTGCAGGGTCGTTCGACTCATAGAGGCGAACTTTCCGTCCGAGTTTGAAAATTATAACTTAATATTAGAGGGAGTTAGACGGACTTCAAATTTGAACCTTTTTCCCGCCATTTTATTTTATTTTTTATACCATTATGCGTTCTTTCACCAAGAAAGACACTTGAATTTAAGCATGGAACACATTTCGAATGCTAAACTATCGTGAAAATAATGTAAAAGGAGTTTAAAAAAATAAAATAACAAAAATAAACTATTTTTACAGGATTTTTCCTGTTTTTAAGCATTATTTGAAATTTCCCGAATAAAAAAAATTAATTTTTACATATAGGATCCTTTAATATATCGAAAACACATTAAATAAATAGTATAATGTAAAAAAAAGAAAAGAAAAAAATATAAAAAATTTTAAAAATTGACCTCAGCCGGGGTTCGAACCTGCACCCCCTCGCTTAAGGCGTATGTCACTAGCACGTGGTCATAGCCGTTGAACCACGTTTATACGGTGATCGGGCTACTACATAGATTCAAGTACCTTCTCCCGGTAAGCTAAGCAGAAAACTTAAGGGGCGTTTGCAGCCCCCCTAATAGGTCTATAAAAATTTTTCTTTGCAGGGTCGTTCGACTCATAGAGGCAAACTTTCCGTCCGAGTTTGAATATTATAACTTAATATTAGAGGGAGTTAGACGGACTTCAAATTTGAACCTTTTTCCCGCCATTTTATTTTATTTTTTATTCCATTATGCGTTCTTTTACCAAGAAAGACACTTGAATTTAAGCATGGAACACATTTCGAATGCTAAACTATCGTGAAAATAATGTAAAAGGAGTTTAAAAAAATAATATAATAAAAATAAACTATTTTTACAGGATTTTTCCTGTTTTTAAGCATTATTTGAAATTTCCCGAATAATAAAAATAATTTTTTACATATAGGATCCTTTAATATATCGAAAAACACATTAAATAAATAGTATAATGTAAAAAAAAGAAAAGAAAAAAATATATAAAATTTTAAAATTTGACCTCAGCCGGGGTTCGAACCTGCACCCCCTCGCTTGAGGCGTATGTCACTAGCACGTGGTCTTAGCCGTTGAACCACGCTTATACGGTGATAGGGCTACTACATAGATTCAAGTACCTTCTCCCGGTAAGCTAAGCAAAGAACTTAAGGGGCGTTTGCAGCCCCCCTGATAGGTCTATAAAAATTTTTCTTTGCAGGGTCGTTCGACTCATAGAGGCGAACTTTCCGTCCGAGTTTGAAAATTATAACTTAATATTAGAGGGAGTTAGACGGACTTCAAATTTGAACCTTTTTCCCGCCATTTTATTTTATTTTTTATTCCATTATGCGTTCTTTCACCAAGAAAGACACTTGAATTTAAGCATGGAACACATTTCGAATGCTAAACTATCGTGAAAATAATGTAAAAGGAGTTTAAAAAAATAAAATAACAAAAATAAACTATTTTTACAGGATTTTTCCTGTTTTTAAGCATTATTTGAAATTTCCCGAATAAAAAAAATTAATTTTTACATATAGGATCCTTTAATATATCGAAAACACATTAAATAAATAGTATAATGTAAAAAAAAGAAAAGAAAAAAATATAAAAAATTTTAAAAATTGACCTCAGCCGGGGTTCGAACCTGCACCCCCTCGCTTAAGGCGTATGTCACTAGCACGTGGTCATAGCCGTTGAACCACGTTTATACGGTGATCGGGCTACTACATAGATTCAAGTACCTTCTCCCGGTAAGCTAAGCAGAAAACTTAAGGGGCGTTTGCAGCCCCCCTAATAGGTCTATAAAAATTTTTCTTTGCAGGGTCGTTCGACTCATAGAGGCAAACTTTCCGTCCGAGTTTGAATATTATAACTTAATATTAGAGGGAGTTAGACGGACTTCAAATTTGAACCTTTTTCCCGCCATTTTATTTTATTTTTTATTCCATTATGCGTTCTTTTACCAAGAAAGACACTTGAATTTAAGCATGGAACACATTTCGAATGCTAAACTATCGTGAAAATAATGTAAAAGGAGTTTAAAAAAATAATATAATAAAAATAAACTATTTTTACTGGAATTTTCCTGTTTTTAAGCATTATTTGAAATTTCCCGAATAATAAAAATAATTTTTTACATATAGGATCCTTTAATATATCGAAAAACACATTAAATAAATAGTATAATGTAAAAAAAGGAAAAGAAAAAAATATAAAAAATTTTGAAAATTGACCTCAGCCGGGGTTCGAACCTGCACCCCCTCGCTTAAGGCGTATGTCACTAGCACGCGGTCTTAGCCGTTGAACCACGTTTATACGGTGCGGTGATCGGGCTACTACATAGATTCAAATACCTTCTCCCGGTAAGCTAAGCAAAAAACTTAAGGGGCGTTTGCTGCCCCCCTAATAGGTCTATAAAAATGTTTCTTTGCAGGGTCGTTCGACTCATAGAGGCAAACTTTCTGTCCGAGCTTGAAAATTATAACTTAATATTCGAGGGAGTTAGATGGGCTTGAAATTTGAACCTTTTTCCCGCCATTTTATTTTATTTTTTATTCCATTATGCGTTCTTTCACCAAGAAAGACACTTGATTTTAAGCATGGAACACATTTCGAATGCTAAACTATCGTGAAAATATTGTAAAAGGAGTATAAAAAAATAATATAATAAAATTAAACTAATTTTCCTGGATTTTTCCTGTTTTTAAGCATTATTTGAAATTTCCCGAATAAAATTTTTTTTTTTTTACATATGGGATCCTTTAATATATCGATAATTACATTAAATATATAATATAATGTACAATAAAGCAAAAGAAAAAAATTAAAAATTTTAAACTTTAACCTTAGCCGGGGTTCGAACCCGCACCCATTCGCTTTATGCGTAAGTCGCTAACACGCAGTCTTAACCGTTGAACCACGCTTATACGGTGATAGGGCTACTACATAGATTCAAGTACCTTCTCCCGGTAAGCTAAGCAAAGAACTTAAGGGGCGTTTGCAGCCCCCCTGATAGGTCTATAAAAATTTTTCTTTGCAGGGTCGTTCGACTCATAGAGGCGAACTTTTCGTCCGAGTTTGAAAATTATAACTTAATATTAGAGGGAGTTAGACGGACTTCAAATTTGAACCTTTTTCCCGCCATTTTATTTTATTTTTTATTCCATTATGCGTTCTTTCACCAAGAAAGACACTTGAATTTAAGCATGGAACACATTTCGAATGCTAAACTATCGTGAAAATAATGTAAAAGGAGTTTAAAAAAATAAAATAACAAAAATAAACTATTTTTACAGGATTTTTCCTGTTTTTAAGCATTATTTGAAATTTCCCGAATAAAAAAAATTAATTTTTACATATAGGATCCTTTAATATATCGAAAACACATTAAATAAATAGTATAATGTAAAAAAAAGAAAAGAAAAAAATATAAAAAATTTTAAAAATTCACCTCAGCCGGGGTTCGAACCTGCACCCCCTCGCTTAAGGCGTATGTCACTAGCACGTTTTCTTTGCAGGGTCGTTCGACTCATAGAGGCAAACTTTCCGTCCGAGTTTGAATATTATAACTTAATATTAGAGGGAGTTAGACGGACTTCAAATTTGAACCTTTTTCCCGCCATTTTATTTTATTTTTTATTCCATTATGCGTTCTTTTACCAAGAAAGACACTTGAATTTAAGCATGGAACACATTTCGAATGCTAAACTATCGTGAAAATAATGTAAAAGGAGTTTAAAAAAATAATATAATAAAAATAAACTATTTTTACAGGAATTTTCCTGTTTTTAAGCATTATTTGAAATTTCCCGAATAATAAAAATAATTTTTTACATATAGGATCCTTTAATATATCGAAAAACACATTAAATAAATAGTATAATGTAAAAAAAGGAAAAGAAAAAAATATAAAAAATTTTGAAAATTGACCTCAGCCGGGGTTCGAACCTGCACCCCCTCGCTTAAGGCGTATGTCACTAGCACGCGGTCTTAGCCGTTGAACCACGTTTATACGGTGATCGGGCTACTACATAGATTCAAATACCTTCTCCCGGTAAGCTAAGCAAAAAACTTAAGGGGCGTTTGCTGCCCCCCTAATAGGTCTATAAAAATGTTTCTTTGCAGGGTCGTTTGACTCATAGAGGCAAACTTTCTGTCCGAGCTTGAAAATTATAACTTAATATTCGAGGGAGTTAGATGGGCTTGAAATTTGAACCTTTTTCCCGCCATTTTATTTTATTTTTTATTCCATTATGCGTTCTTTCACCAAGAAAGACACTTGATTTTAAGCATAGAACACATTTCGAATGCTAAACTATCGTGAAAATATTGTAAAAGGAGTATAAAAAAATAATATAATAAAATTAAACTAATTTTCCTGGATTTTTCCTGTTTTTAAGCATTATTTGAAATTTTCCGAATAAAATTTTTTTTTTTTTACATATGGGATCCTTTAATATATCGATAATTACATTAAATATATAATATAATGTACAATAAAGCAAAAGAAAAAAATTAAAAATTTTAAACTTTAACCTTAGCCGGGGTTCGAACCCGCACCCATTCGCTTTATGCGTAAGTCGCTAACACGCAGTCTTAACCGTTGAACCACGCTTATACGGTGATAGGGCTACTACATAGATTCAAGTACCTTCTCCCGGTAAGCTAAGCAAAGAACTTAAGGGGCGTTTGCAGCCCCCCTGATAGGTCTATAAAAATTTTTCTTTGCAGGGTCGTTCGACTCATAGAGGCGAACTTTTCGTCCGAGTTTGAAAATTATAACTTAATATTAGAGGGAGTTAGACGGACTTCAAATTTGAACCTTTTTCCCGCCATTTTATTTTATTTTTTATTCCATTATGCGTTCTTTCACCAAGAAAGACACTTGAATTTAAGCATGGAACACATTTCGAATGCTAAACTATCGTGAAAATAATGTAAAAGGAGTTTAAAAAAATAAAATAACAAAAATAAACTATTTTTACAGGATTTTTCCTGTTTTTAAGCATTATTTGAAATTTCCCGAATAAAAAAAATTAATTTTTACATATAGGATCCTTTAATATATCGAAAACACATTAAATAAATAGTATAATGTAAAAAAAAGAAAAGAAAAAAATATAAAAAATTTTAAAAATTGACCTCAGCCGGGGTTCGAACCTGCACCCCCTCGCTTAAGGCGTATGTCACTAGCACGTGGTCATAGCCGTTGAACCACGTTTATACGGTGATCGGGCTACTACATAGATTCAAGTACCTTCTCCCGGTAAGCTAAGCAGAAAACTTAAGGGGCGTTTGCAGCCCCCCTAATAGGTCTATAAAAATTTTTCTTTCCAGGGTCGTTCGACTCATAGAGGCAAACTTTCCGTCCGAGTTTGAATATTATAACTTAATATTAGAGGGAGTTAGACGGACTTCAAATTTGAACCTTTTTCCCGCCATTTTATTTTATTTTTTATTCCATTATGCGTTCTTTTACCAAGAAAGACACTTGAATTTAAGCATGGAACACATTTCGAATGCTAAACTATCGTGAAAATAATGTAAAAGGAGTTTAAAAAAATAATATAATAAAAATAAACTATTTTTACAGGATTTTTCCTGTTTTTAAGCATTATTTGAAATTTCCCGAATAATAAAAATAATTTTTTACATATAGGATCCTTTAATATATCGAAAAACACATTAAATAAATAGTATAATGTAAAAAAAGGAAAAGAAAAAAATATAAAAAATTTTGAAAATTGACCTCAGCCGGGGTTCGAACCTGCACCCCCTCGCTTAAGGCGTATGTCACTAGCACGCGGTCTTAGCCGTTGAACCACGTTTATACGGTGATCGGGCTACTACATAGATTCAAATACCTTCTCCCGGTAAGCTAAGCAAAAAACTTAAGGGGCGTTTGCTGCCCCCCTAATAGGTCTATAAAAATGTTTCTTTGCAGGGTCGTTCGACTCATAGAGGCAAACTTTCTGTCCGAGCTTGAAAATTATAACTTAATATTCGAGGGAGTTAGATGGGCTTGACATTTGAACCTTTTTCCCGCCATTTTATTTTATTTTTTATTCCATTATGCGTTCTTTCACCAAGAAAGACACTTGATTTTAAGCATGGAACACATTTCGAATGCTAAACTATCGTGAAAATATTGTAAAAGGAGTATAAAAAAATAATATAATAAAATTAAACTAATTTTCCTGGATTTTTCCTGTTTTTAAGCATTATTTGAAATTTCCCGAATAAAATTTTTTTTTTTACATATGGTATCCTTTAATATATCGATAATTACATTAAATATATAATATAATGTACAATAAAGCAAAAGAAAAAAATTAAAAATTTTAAACTTTAACCTTAGCCGGGGTTCGAACCCGCACCCATTCGCTTTATGCGTAAGTCGCTAACACGCAGTCTTAACCGTTGAGCCACGTTTATACGGTGATCGGGCTACTACATATATTCAAGTACCTTCTCCCGGTAAGCTAAACAAAATACTTAAGGGGCGTTTGCAGCCCCCCTAATAGGTCTATAAAACTTTTTCTTTGTAGGGTCGTTCGGCTCATAGAGGCCAACTTTCCGTCCGAGTTTGAAATTTATAACTTAATAATAAAGGGAGTTAGATGGGCTTGAAATTTGAACCTTTTTCCCGCCATTTTATTTTATTTTTTATTCCATTATGCGTTCTTTCACCTAGAAAGACACTTGATTTTAACCATGGAATACATTTCGAATGCTAATCTTTCTAATAGATTATCTTTAGTTAATATATTTTTATCTTTAGTTAATAAATATATTTTTAGATTATTCTTTACCTTCAGTCATATACTTATTTTAAATTATTCAAATAAATTACCTTTAAGTTTTTCATATATTTAATAACATAATATAGCTTTTTGCAATTTACATTTAATATGTATATTTTACAACGGAGAAAACGAAATTTAATATAAAAGTAAAAATAAACAGAAATAATAAAATTTAGGAGTTTGATAATTTTTTGCACCAAATTAATGCAATTACAATTATTTTTTTTATGTTGACTTTAAGTCTTTGAAAAATTATTAGAATAGTTCTTTAGAGTTCGATAAGTATTATTATATATAACTTTAGTGAAATACTCTAGTTTGAAAAAAATTGTGCTATTTATAAAAAATTAAAAGTTTATGTGAAGCTGAATTTAAAAAAAATAGAAAGCTATTAAACGGCACTATTTTGTTTAACATGAATAACACAAACTATTTAAAACTTAGGAAAAACAGGAACTGATAAAAGTGAACAATTTATTCCAAAAGAAATGTAAAAGCAGTTTCGATTAAATTTTTATGAGCTCTTAAATGATGTTTCCTGTGGTGGCGAAATGTTACATTCCAAATGTTCTCATTTTTCTTCAAGAGCTCAATAATTTCCATGCTTCATTTAAAAGTTTCCCCAACAGGAGCTTGTTCAAAATTTTGACTCATCTTTGCTGCAATAAAAGTAAAAAATTTTATTAAGAAAGGTGAACAAGTGTATTTAAGGCAAGAGACAATAAGGAACAGTCATTAAAAATAAAATAATACCAACCAATTAATTCTGCAGCATATTGTTAAGGTATGAGTAAGTCTTTTATAATCAGTAAAAACTGAAATAAATTTTTAATGATCTTCCATGTTTTTATAAGATTAATAGAAAGTGAAATTAAAATTATGCATAATTACATGGAGTATCAGTGTTACTTGTCCCATTTTTTCAAATATTTAACCTTAAGAAAAAGACTTCATTTTTAGATAAATAATTTGAACTTTTCCTTTAATTTCAAAAAATAAATTAATCTATTAAATTATGAAAAAAGCAGATATAAAAAGTACCTACATATTAGTATATTTAAAGTTAAACGTGAGTTAATACTTTTTTATTAAAAATATTACCTTGAAAAAACTTGTTAAGTGCTTTAACAACAACAACAACATTTTAGTAATAAAATAAAGATTAATTCTACTTATTACGGCAAACGATTAAAACAGTAAATGCAAACGATTGTATATGCAATGGATAGGCAAACGATTCAAACTAGTATATTAAAAATTGGATTTATTATGTTTAATACAAAAGCAAGGTTTTAAAAATTGACAATATAGTAGTATTTATTTAGAAAATCGTGATGTATGTAAAAGTATCTGTTATAATAAAATGCATTAATTTTTTTCATCAATGTGATTAAAATGAGTAATTAAGTATTTCGTTCTCGAATCTAGGTAATCGAATTCATGTTTAATAAAACATTTCACAACTTTGTTTTAAACATACTTGAAGAAAATTTATAGTTAAAAACTCCATGTAAAATTTAGTTGAAACCTTTTTAATCAGTGAATTTTGAATTGGCGACTTACTAGGAAGCCAACTAGGAAGAAATAAAATCAGATTATAGCAACCTTTGAAAACCTAACTAGTATTCTCTTTCTTCGAGCGCAGTAATAGCGTGTTTTAAATTGTTTCTTGTAGTAACTCAATATATTGTCTGTCAAATCCGTGTTATTTTTAATAAGACTGAAAATCGAGTTGCGATCTATCAAGTAAGTTTCCACTTTCTTTGCCGCATTTATTGCAGATTTATATATATTTATAATGTATAATCCTTTATTTTATAGCTGTTTAAGTTGATAATTGTGATTGCATTGATTTTTTTTTTAAAATTTATATTAACTTATTGTTGAAGTTAAAGTATTGAATGTTAGTATTATCAAGTTTTTATAAGTATATTTAAGGAAATATAGATGATTAAACATACATGTTTAAATTTCATAAATACATCATAAACTCAAATCGAAAATGCTGTGAACAAAATTGTTTTGTGTTTCAAATACAGGATCATAAAAATGTTATAGGGGCTAGTTCTAATTTTGCCTGAGTAATAATTCCGAGTAATCAATTTAGACTTGTTTTTTTAATGTAATCAGTCGGACTTCTATTTAACAAACTTCCATTTGGCGAATTTTTTCGGGGAACCAAGAACATTTGGAAATTTCTTCGTAAAATAACTTCCAAATAGCGAATCGAATTTTCTATTTAACGAACTTTTTTTTGAGATCCACTTTCCCTATTTCCCAAATTATTTCAGAACATTTTAGATTTGTTAACCCATTTTATGGGGGGATATGACCGAGAATTGATTTTCAAAGCCACTTAATTTTTAGAGAAAGCAGTAAAATCCCTTTCCTTTTTTGTTTGCATTTCAAACGAAGAACTCAGACAAAATGAGTGGATTTTATCAGTAGAAATTAAACTTAAGAACGCATGTGGTAATGTATGTTTAAAATTACTTTTATAATAAATGCAGCTATAATTTTATGCATAAATTTAGCTTTCGTTAGTACAAAATATATGTAGCATGATAGTGTAACACTGGATAATGTTTTGCTCTATTATTGCTTTTCACGCAAATTTCTTTTATGGTTAAGATTTAAAAAATAAATCGTAGATACTACTTTGCAAGATAAAGGTGTATCAATTGATATTTTAATTATGTCTAGTGTTCATGAATTTAAAACTTGCTTGTGTTAAGTATTTCAAAAGGCTATTTTCTTTTTAACGAATTTTCCATATAACGAAGTTATTATCGGGATTTAGAGACTTCGTTAACTGGAGGTCCGACTTCTTTCAGTGTATATTAATTTTTAACTTAATACCTTTAATTCTTTATTGAATAGCAAATTTTTGATCTAATCTATTAATATTGTATACCAATATAGATTTAAGTATAATGTGCCTTAAAATTACACTATTTTGAATTTTGTAAACGTTTACTGTATAGTGTATACATTTTTATGTTATTGTTGTTAATTCTATTTAACTGTGATTATCGATTGCTAGTTCGGATAGTTGGTGCCGCTGCTTACGTAAGAATTTTTCAGGGGTTTTGTTTAGTATTCAAATTCTAGGATTAAATTCAAATACAAGATTTAACTTTGTTAAAAACGAAATATATTTTAGTTCATTTTTTAAAATTTTGAGTTTAATATTTCTTCATGTTTAATATTTCTTTATTTTTTGTGTATTTCTTTTGTGTTCATTCTTCTTGAAACTGAAACTTTACGCAAAAATTCTTTTCCAATTTTTTCTCTACCCAAATTCAAATTTAATGCCAAATTTGAAAGTTTTCCATACGTAATTTTTTGTTACAGTTTTTATTTTGCTTTTCAATTTTTTTTAAAGTAACAGAATTTTAACACCTGAAATATTTATTAAAAACAAATTATAACGAATTTCTTTACACAGATGTTTTACTATAAAATGAATTTACCGGTGATTTTAATTTCAAAATTTATAGCCTTCGGTATGTGAAGAGCAATTTGGCGATTAAGCAAGTTTAAATTTGTTCGCTGCGTTGCTATGGCGACCACTGATGTTTTTCTCTTCATTTTCACTAGCAGGCATTTTTAATGTATTTACATAATAATAATTTAGAGTATTTTTATATTCTTTTTATTATTAAAGTATAATTAATGACTTGACTGTGATTTCAATATAAATATGAATACTGAAGAAGGAAAAATATTTTGTGACATCTTGAAACGCGTACATAGGCAGGATTTGAAAACCAATCCAACGACAAACATCGAGACAGTTTTTGCAACCCATGATTTGAAATATTGTGGCATTTAACGGAGTCAATCCAGAAAGAAAAACCATTTAATAACTGTTTTTTTTTTAATTTTTCTTACCACTCATATTTAAAACATGTTCAGATTATATGCTACGCAAAGAAATGCTTTTTTAATATCGTCGCATCTTAATGAAACCACCCCTTATTCTACACGAACTGCTTCCAAATTTGAAACTAAATTCGAAATATTTTCCGTAAATTTTTTGATTTCCTTCTTTCATGAAACAAAGAAATTGAAAATTAGACTTCAACTTGTAAAATCCAGCTTGAATGGTAGCTTTGCGTATTAAGCTATAAAACGAATAGAAAGAACTAGAACGAATTAAAAAAATATCGCAACCAAATGCAAAAATTTTAATATTTTTTTTCATCTAGTTTAACTGTGACTTAAAATCTAAATATACTTTATACATTTTTTGGAATAGTATGTTATTTCGTGTGTCGAAATCTAAGTTTTAATAAATTGTTATTAAATTGTTATTAAATTATTATTAAATTAATATTAACTGTTATTAATTTTATTAAATTATTTTGATCACTATTGATGAAGTAAATGAATTAAGCATTAATTTAGTGTAATTTATCTTTTCATTAAAAGAAAAATGCTTAATATATTAAAAATCGATTTTGTTACAACAATTGACTACCCAGCTATTGTAATTAGTTAATCGATGGAATTAACTAGGCTAACAGTACCTTATTTTTTATTAGAAAATATTACCCTGATTTCTGTAGACACACCTAAGTATCTCTTAAAAAAAGTGATTTGATTCAACAACAAAATGTAGTTTAAGATTGTTATGGAAGAAATATAAAACTGCTGTTTTATAAATTTGCTTGATTTGAAAACTAATGGAGGACTTTTGGCTTTTGCATATTAAACTATAAAACTAATAAAAAAACAGAAAAAATTAAAAAAATATTATCACCGATTAAAACATTAATTTGCATCTAAATTTAATTTAGAGTCAAAAAATTAAATTTTTTTCCACTCTAGTTTAACTATGATTGAAAATCCAAATAAATTTATAAATTTTTTTACAGTAGTATGTGATTTTGAGTGCCGAAATCTAAATTTTAAATAAGTTGATTCCAGAAAAATGCATGAACTTTTTATTTTATTTCTCAAGTTCTGTCGATATTGTGGTTTTTTTCATTTAAAATTCATTACCGAAGCATTTTAATTATTTTGATTACTATTACTGAAATATATGAATTAAACATTAACTTATTTGATAAAAATTATCATTTTGTAAAAAATCGAATTTTTTTTAAACAATTGATTACCTATTGGTTAATCGATGGCAATAACTAGGGTAACATTATTTTTTTTAATAAGAAAATGTTATTTAGACTTGTCAACAGAAATAGTGTATCTCTTAAAAGTGTGATTTAATTCAACAACAAAACGAAGTTTAAGAATGTTATGGACGGAATACAAAACTGTGATTTTATAAATTTGCTTGATTTGAAAAGTAATATAACTTTTTAATCATATAAAGAGCCCTATTTTGGGTATAAATTATTTTTGAATTTGCAAATTTCGAAAATGTTTGAAGTATGATTGTTTTAGTAACTTATATCAAAACGTTAATTTAAAATTGACTTTTTTTTATCATTGTTATAAAGATTAATCTTCTTAAAAATCAACTGAAAAATCCTGAAATTAAGTTGAAAGCACTCAAATGTTACAACACATAGTTTACGTAGAAGTAGCGACCCGCAAATTAGAAAAAAAAAATTCTAGTTTTATTTTTCATTTCAAATGTTCCGTTGAAGATCGGCAAATTGATGCACGTGAGTTTATTTTTATTCACTTCGGAAAACTCAAAACGGCGTTTGTGAATTTTCCTCTTTCTTTTTTTCTTTCTTCATAGCTATTTTGTTTATTTGCTTTTTTACTTCAATACGAATTTAAAGTTTTAAATTAAGTATGTTATTTATTTCAGATGTAGTATGCGTGTTTTTAATAAATTACGTACTTATTTGCTGTAGCATTGCAAGAATACCAATTTGATTTTTCATTACCGTCAGTTTCACGTTGCTTTCGATTATTTTAAATGTATCCGTTTAATTTTACAGTAAATGCTTTGTTGAGTTTCTTACATAATTATAAAACATTGTAAATAATTCCTGAATACAATAAATGTTTTCATATGAGCTGAAGTAATTATGCTCTATCGATAGCTTGATTTGGAAAGAAATTAAAAAATGTTCAGTCTAGCACAATCTCTAGCCAAATTATTAGACGGATTATAAGATTTTATATAAAATCGTAATTATCAGGTTGATAACATACAGCTTTATTGTTTTTTGCGTGACTGAAACTGGTTTGCATTTGTTAATATTCGTGTATCAGTTGGTTACGCTAAAAATAAATACAAGTAGGAAGTATATAAAAAATCTCCTTAATAAAACCAATTACATGTATATTTAAGTATAAAAGTATTGCAAGCTCCTTGTGTAAAAAAGTATTACATACAAACATATTGGGTCTAATTATTATAATATACTAATATAATGCTTAATATAATGAATATTCTATATTTATATAATATATCGTCTAATTTATCTAATCGTCGAATATCTTATTTATTTTTTAATTTAACCAATTGATACACAAAGGTAAACAAGTGCAAACCGGTTTCGGTCACGTAAGGACAATAAAACTGCTGATAATTAAGATTTCACATAGAATCTTATAGTGCGTCTAATAATTCGACCAGGGAGTGGTATAACAATCACTTTATTTTTCAGTTATGATTAATACAAGACAATTACAATTTGTTGCAGATGTACTAGAAGAATATATGCAGATTCTTATAACTTCAATGGACGATTAAGATATGCTAAATATATTATTTTTTTAACAAAATAGTTTGTAATTTTTAATTGATGCCGTTTTAATTTAAAACTAAAACTAATTTCAGTTTGCAATTTTAGCTAATTAAATTCACTCTAAGCTTTTTTAAAAGCTTTTTTTAACTTAAATATTTCAGGAAATATGAACATTTTTATTTAAAAAAAAACTAATTTTTTTTATCTTATGTTTTTTTGCTGTGACGTTGAAAATATTCAGTAAAATTAAGCAAATCATTTGGAGCGACTTAAAATTAATGGCAAAATTATTGTTCCAAAATTTGAAGAGAAAGTTCTGGAAAATGTGCAAAGTATTTAAAGCAGATTTTTTAAACTGCACATGCGTGTAAAAAAATTAAAATTATTGTTTCATAATTTAGTAATTAGAACCATACTTGGCAACTAATGGAAAAAATATTGATTTAAATATCTTACAATTGTAAAAAGTTTCAAGCCATTTTCTAAAAAGTTTTTGTATTTTTTAAGAGAAATCTCAAAATAGTAAGGGTTTTTTCACATATTAAATTTGGTTCATGTTGTCCAGTAATTCCAATGTAGTTTAATTTGCAATACTGCACAGTAAAATTTGCGAAAACTCCCTGATCATTTAGAGCTTTCTTTTAAAAAGTACAAAATAAGCTTAGAAAATTATTTGAAACGTTTTAAGTCTTTAAGAGAGTTAAATCAGATTTTTCCATTAGTTTTCAAATATGATTCACTACAAAATTATGAAAAAATAATTTAAAATTTTTTCCACGCATTCGCAGTTTAAAAAAAACTACTTTTAATACTTATATCTTGCTCACTTTCCTTCAATTTCTTTTCTAACTGTAAAACAGTATTTTTGTAATTAATTTTAAATCGCTTCAAAAGTTTTGTTTAATTTCGCAGATTTCAAAGTTATAGCAACAAAAAAAAAGCATAAGACAAGACAAAAAAATGAATTTTTTATAAAAACGTTCTTATTTTCTTAAATATATAAACTAGATTTACTAAATGTTATGCAGTTATTACAAACAAGAACCAAAGTAGTATATATCTACGCTGCAAGTTACTTGCTTGATTTTTTGCTTTAGGGCGTTCAAAAATACTTATTTTCTTTTGTCAAGCATTGCCAGTCCATCAAATTTCTGAAAGATTTAAAATGTACTGCAAAGTATGAATCAAAGTACTGACGTAAAATAACCTTAGTGGTAGACAGATCATGGGTTAGTTCCCTTGCAGTTAGGCTAATCACGGGAGACTTTCGTGGTTTTCCTCGCCATGTAACTCAAATGCGGATTGGTTGTTTCCCAAAGTGCTCCACGAAGGCAAAATTTTTCCAGGCAAAAATTTTTCCACGAAGACATTGAAATTTGAACACTTTAGCTAGATGAAAAGTGGTCGCAATTTTGTTTCGTAATAATTTTTTTTTGGCAATATAATTGTAGTGATATTTATTTATCGCTTTCAGGAAGCTATTTAACACATGTGTTGTCTTTTTTTGCACAAAACTCAAGTTGAGATTTGTATGCTCTGGCTTGTCGGAAAGTTTGTCTAAATTTCGATTGACGATAAATGCTGCTTTTAGCGATCAGAAAAAAATTATAGAAACTTTGCCATTCCGATCCATTGTGATGGCTTAAGGGATAGAGCCTTTGCCTTTAAATGATTTGAACCTGGTTCGAATCCCAGGGAGGGCTGGTCGATACGAATTCCGCATCTGGCTTGCACCGACCACAGTGCTGACGTAAAATATTATCAGAGGTAGACGGATCATGGGTTAGAGTCCCCTTGCTGTTAGGCTAACAGTGGGAGGTTTTCGGGGTTTTCCTCTCCACGTAACGCAAATGTAGGTTAGCTCCATCACAAAGTCAAATTTCTTCCGATACTTGATCCAGGAGTTCTCTTGTCTTCTGGATTGGGTTCAAAATTGCAAGGCTATGGAGTGGAACATTGGTAGCAATAAACTGAAAATTCAGTCTGCTGTTCAGCGACAGTTATAAAAAAAATCAATAAAAAAATCGCATGAACACTTTCAAAGTAATCCTCTAAGTATTTCTTGAGAAATCATAAAAAAAATATGAAAAACTGAAAGTGTCATTTTCTTTATTGTAAGATAGTGTAGATTTTGATTTTGGCTTAATCAAGCAGTAAATAATCACTGATATCCTATGTTTCAATTGTGAAAACGTTTTGATATTTTTGTAGAAATTAAAAGCCTTTGCTGCAACTAGCTGTGTGTCTTGACGGAACTTGGTGTAGCGTCCTAAAGAACTTGCCATGGCGCTTTACGTAACTAGCCATGACGTCGGGTGGAGCTTGTCATGGCATCAAATGGAACTTGTCATGCCATCTGGTGAAACTTGTCATACCGTCGGATTGAAACTTGTCATGTCACTTGGTAAAACCCACCTTCGGCACCAGATTGAACTTGCTACGGAGTATGCTGGGCACTGCATGTAAGTACTCATATTGATTTATTAATTATCATTGTTTCCTTTTTTAAATAAAAATATTGGTAGATAGGTTTTAAATCTAAGTGTAAAAATGGCATTATTATTCTATATTGTGGTTTTTATTACCTTTTTTGTCAAAATTAACTTTTTTAACCAATTTTTTAAAAATTGAAAAAAAAAATTTAAAAAAAATTGTGATCGCCATATTACGATCACTGGTTACCCATTGGTCAAATGCTTTTTTCCTTCTCAACTGACTCCGTTAAACGCCACTACATATCAAATCATGGGTTGCAGAAACTGTCTCAATTGATGTTTGTCGTCGGATTAGTTTTCAAATTCTGCCTATGTACAGTCCGCAAAAAAAAAAAAGATATCACCTTGAATAACTTTCGTTCTAATGATCGGATTTTCACGAACTAAGTGTCAATCTTAATGGTTCCTGGGGGTGACCTCAAATATGCTAATTAATTCATGCTAACTATTAATTAAGTTACGAAATCAGACACAAAAACGTACTTTCTCTGATAAAACATATATTTTTTTTTACATATTTGGATTTTTAATCTTCAAAATATAGGGGGTAGCCGCAATCTGGGAAATGTAGTTCCCATAGTTTGGCCAGGAGAGCGATTCAAAGCTCGAGCCCCTTTATGTTAATTTCGCTTTTTGCGTTTTCAGTCACATTTTCAAAACTAATGAAGCAATTCAAAAAAAAATTGCACCCACTCATAAAACTCATTTACCCAAAGATAATTTCATGAAGAAAATAATTTTTAATAATTATTTATTATTTTTTATTATTTAATTAAAGTGAGGATAAAAAAAAGTTGAATTATAAGGTATGAATTTTTTTATACCATTTTAATCAACATATTTTATTGAAAATCTAAAGTTTCAACTGTTTTTATTTATTAGAAGATGAGAAAAATTAAAATTAATTATTTAAAAAAAATAATTTGGCGACAATGAAGAAATGATTAAGTGGGGCGATAAATATTAAAATGTGAAAAAATTACGAGGAAATTAACTTAGCGTGCGTAGCGAAAATTTCATTCATATCTTTTTCGCTAATAATCGTTTGCAAATCTTTTTATTTTTATTTTTTTAAAACTATAAAATACGATGTTTTTTTTTTAATAGTCTAAAATTCTATTTGCAATTTAGTAAAGAAATTTGAATAAAACATCTTATTGAATAAAAAACATTTTATTCAACGAATGTCGAGTTTTATAAAAGCATGCTTCTGATAGAATATGATTATACACCAGATTGTGCTTATTTAATGTGATTATTTTTCAGTTTTTAGTTTTTTCTTCTCAATAACTGATACAATTTCAATAATATACATACGTATGAATAGATTTGGAATGAAATATTTATCAATTTCTTGAACATATTTTTTATAAATATTATAAAAAATATAAAATATTTTTTATAAAAAATATTTTATATTTTTTATAAATACGTAGTAAACATATTTAAGCATACTTCACATCATCCCAAATTTCTCAACATCTTATATATCGTTATATAATTTTTTAATCAACTGTCCGGAAGTGTTTCGCAGAACTATTTTACCAACTATTTAATTAAATTTTAACATTTTTAAAAATCTTATTCTTTACCCTACTACGTTTATTATTTCCTCATTAATATACTAATCAATTTTTTAGTACTTTAATTTAGGTTTTCTTTGAAGTGAAGTTTCTTTTTAAATTATCTGACCACGCGTGATTGAATAATTATTTCATTATCTTTTACTCTTTCTTTATGATTACATGTAGATTTTTTTTCCGGATAATATGCTAAACTATTTTGTTTAATTTTTTTCTTTAGCACGATTCCCAAAATATTGTTGTAGTATAATTTGTTATCAGGAGAAATGCCTTATTTTGTTAAACAGGAAATAATAAAAATTGAAATTTGTAATAAGATTCCGAAGCCGTGCCAATTTTAGAACCATCTGATTTTTAAAAAAAAATTTCATTGAAAATACGCAATTTCCGATCTTATTTTGATTAAAAATAAAAAAAAAATTAAAATAAAAAAAAACGTGGCAAGGAAGCTAACATACTTTTTACAGAAACTGTGAAAACCAATTTTTCTTATATTTCGTCAAAAGAGGATAAGAATGATATTGCTCCAAGGGACCTACTCAATAATTTCGCTATTTCCAGAATGAAATCTGTTTGATCGAAACATATTTCCTTGAAAATTAAAACGAGAAAACAATTTTATTATTTATCTAAGCTCATTCCATTTATTTAATGATAGCGATATCAAGGTTAAGGATATGCGATGGAAGCCCCGTTTACTATTATACTATAAATGCATTAAATCACGTAGCTTGAATATTTTATTTTAAGCAAATTATTTAATAATTTTAAGCAAATAAGGGTGTAAAAATAAACTCGATCAAAATACTCCGAAAGTATACCCTAAAATATATGTAGAATAAACTTTGGAATCTATATATAAAAAATACCTTTTCAAACAACTTCGAGTACGACGGAAACGCAAACTTTTTTGAAATAGTTGTCCTTGATATTATTTAATTTCGATTCCTGGTGCTAGGGGACATTCTATTTTCACATTAGACTTTTAAAATTTAAGGCTTGCAGCAAAAAAAAAGAAGAAAAAAATGCATTGATTTTTTTACAAAGTAGTGAATTATTATTTTTTTCAATCAAAGAACCTGTGCCTATAGCTTATTTTAATATCGAGTGAAATAATTTAATATGATGTGTAACTAAATAGATAATCGTAAGAAACTGAATCGAAAATATAAAAACTTCATTGATTTAAAAAAACATCTCCGAGGGTCTAATGAGAGGGTTGATTGAGAAGGCCAGGGCCCACCCGGGCTGCCGTGCCATTGAGGAAGGAAGGATTGATTTAAAAAATAATAGATGATAATAAAAATAGACATGTTTTGAGTGTCCAATAATAAAAGTCACAAGTTATTCAAGCTTGACAAGTTTTGAGAATGGGCGATTATATTTGAACATTCAGAAATTCCTTGAGTTATAGAAAAAAGAAATATCGTAAATTATAGAAAACCTTGTGAATGTGTATTAGAATTACTATACAATCTACATTTTATTTTTCAAGCATTTTTTGTTTCTTCAAACTTTCTTGCCTAGAAGACTCGATTAAATCTGTAAAGATGATTATCCCTAAAATTTTGTATATAGCTATAATAAGTTATGTCAATTTGATTTTAGTAAGAAATCCTCGAATAAATATAGCAAAAACAACATATCTAAATAATATCAGATAAAAAGTTCATGTATTTAAATTCTAAAATCTTAAAAAAATCATAAATAATTTATAAATCAATTCAAATTTTCTTTTCAAAGGAGATTTTTAAAAAAAAATTTTTTTTTTTTGCTTTTTGGACAGAAATCAGCTTAAAAATTGTCTATTGCCTAGAAACTTCGAGATATTTTCTATTAACAATTAATTAAACCTCTCCCAGCAATCACAGAACATTATTTGATTTTTTTTTTACATTCAGAGATCTTTTACTAGGTTGCCTAGCAACCTAGTAAAATTAAGCATTAGGTTTTTGAATTAGTCAATGGGTTATCTTAAAATATTCATTTGCGCTGGCGACTTTTTTTGGCGGCTTTCTGGACTATCACTAAATATATAAACCTATTTTGCTACCCAATTTACGACCCAATTTTTTCAAACTTTTGCCTAATTCAAGTGTCTAGATTCCAAATACGTAAAAAAAATATATATGTTTTATCAGAGAAAGTACGTTTTGTGTCTGATTTCGTAACTTAATTAATAGTTAGCACTAATTAATTAGCATATTTGAGTTCACCCCCGGGAACCATTAAGATTGACACTTAGTTCGTGAAAATCCGATCATTAGAACGAAAGTTATTCAGGGTGATATCTTTTTTTTTTTGCGGACTGTACGTGTTTCAAATACTTTTCTTTCTTCAGCATTCATATTGAAATCACCGTCAAGCCAGTAATGATACGTTAATAATAAAAAGAATGTAAAAATATATTAAATTATTATTATGTAAATACATCGAAAATGCCTGCTAGTGAAAATAAAAAGGAAGATAACAACGGTCGCCTTAGCAACGCATGCAATGACGACGCATGCGCACGGTTTACTATTACTCTTGAACGCAGTTTAAAAGCGTGTGGACGCCATTAAATCCAAATCAGAACTCAATTTGCCAATGGCGTTTAACACTAAAAATACCAACACTTAATTCATATCTACTTCTACCATAGCCGGTCAAAATAAAGGATTTTATGTTTCTTAATTGAATGAATGAAATATGGATGTGAGTAAGAAAATAAACAAAAAAAGAATTCATTATAATGAAACAAAATTGTATATTGCCAATTTTTATGCATTACAAACACAAGGAATAAGAATTTTTAATTTATTGCTCAACGCATTTTTTACTTCTACAGTCCTCAAAAAAAAAAAAAAAAAAAAAAAAAAAAGCGAATCACCTTGGATTTTCACGAATTAAGTGTCAATCTTAATGGTTTCTGGGGGTGACCTCAAATATGCTAATTAATTAGTGCTAACTATTAATTAAGTTACGAAAACGGACACAAAAACGTACTTTCTCTGAATAAACATATATTTCTTTTTACATATTTGGAATCCTGACCCTTAAAATAGGGGGGTAGACAAAATTTCGAAAAATTTGGATTGTAAATTGGGTCGCAATAAAGATTTATATATATTTGGCGATAGTCCCTGAAAACAACCAAGTAAAGTCGCCACCGCAAATGATTATTTTAAGATAACCCATAGTCCCATGATATAACCCATGGTTCAAGAGTGGAATACTTAATTTTACTCGGTTGCTAAGCAACGAATTTTAATGTTTTGTGATAAAATAATGTTCTGTGATTACTCTGAGAGATTTAATTAATTATAGTTAATAGAAAATATCTCGAAGTTTCTAGGCAATAGAAAATTTTTAAGCTGATTTCTGTCCGAGAAGTAAAGATTTCTTTTCTTTTTTATCACCTTTGAAAGGAAAATTTGAATAGATGTATAAATTATTTATGATTTTCTAAGTTTTAGAATTTGAATACATAAATTTTTTATGACTTTATTTGGTTTTTTTTAATGCTGTTTTTACTTTATTTATACTAGGATTTCAGACTATAATCAAATTTGCATAACTTATTATAACTAAATACAAAATTTTAGGGATAATCATTTTTACTGTTCGAGTCTTCTAGGCAAGAAAGTTTGAAGAAACAAAAAAAAAGTGCCTGAAAAGTAAAATGTAGATTGTATAGTAATTCTAATGCACATTCACAAAGTTTTATATAATTTACGATATTTCTTTTTTTTCTATAACTGAAGGAATTGTTGAATGTTAAGTGGCATTTTAAAAACAGTGAAATATGCTATGTTTAAGAATAACATATTGAAATACTATGTTGCAAATTGTATGAGTAATTGCTTAAAAAAATCGTTTCATTCTGCCTGATATTTAGGTTACGTGGCTTTCTTTAGATAAAGATGATTTGCAAATAACATTCGATATATTTTGATTAGCATCACATTCTTCTCGATACATTTTGAAACTTATTTTCGCAAATTCACCATAAAATGTCTCACAACATGTTCTTCAATTACGATAAGCTTCATTCATCACCAAATGCCGCTACTGTGATTTCTTTGTTTTCTTATAAATATATCTCATATGATACTCTCTTTTTAAACAGAATTCGTAAGGTTCTTAAGATACTGAAATGGAGGCACAAAAACTTAAAAGATAAAATATTCAATTTCCTTAACTCAAAATTTCTGATCTCAAAATTTTAAAGTTAAAGATAACTTTTATAGTTACAATATGGGTGCTACGGTTCTCTTACATTTTTAGAGACCACCTGTTAAAATATTAAAATGCATATGTTTACTTTCACGAGCATAAAATCCTTAGCAAAATAATAATAAAGACCCAAATGTAAAACAGTATAATTGATGAAAAAAAACTGTTTCAAAATATATGGAGTAAATATATGGACTGGTTTCAAAATATATGGAGAGGGAAATAAAAGTTGACATGTTTCAAGAGTTCAAATATAAGCGCCCATTCTCAAGACTCGTCGGGTGTGAATGACTTGTGACTTTAGTTATTGGACTCTCAAAACATGTCTATTTTTATTATCATCAATTAAGTTTTATATCAATGAAGAATTTTTATCTTTCCGATTCAGTTTCTTGGGATTATTAATTTAGTAACACAGTATATTAAATTACTTCACTCGATATTAAAAACGTTTTATGTAAATAAGCATTGATTCTTAGATTAAAAAAATAATAATTGGTCACCAATTTCTAAAAAAATCAATGGCGTATTTTTTTTATTTATTTTTGAATTTGTTTTGAAATTGTTTAAAGAGCTATTTTTTATTTATCGAGTCCAAAGTTTATTCTACATATATTTTAGGGTAGATTTTAGGCGTATTTCGTACGATTTTATTTTCACACCTTTATTTGCTGAAAAGCATCAAATAATTTATCTAAAATAAATTATTCAAGATATATGATTTAATGCATTTATAGTAAACGGGGTTTTCATCGCATATCCTTCACCTTGTTACCACTAATGAGTTAAATGAATGGAATAAGCTTAGATAAATAATAATAAATAAAAAATTTACTCGTTTTAATTTTCAAGGAATAATATGTTTTATCCAATCAGATTTTGGAATTTCAACTCTGGAAAAAATGAAATTTATTGAGTAGGTTTCTTGGAGCAATGTTACTCTTATCCTCTTATGACAAAATATATAGGAAAAAAATTGGTTTTCACAGTTTCTGTAAAAAGTATACTAACCTTCTCTCCGCGTATTTGTTATTATTTTTTTTATCAAAATAAGTTTGGAAATCGTGTATTCCTTATTGCAATTTTTTAAAAAATCAGATGAGGATTCTAAAATTGGCATGCTTTCAGAATCTTTTTACAAATTTCAATATTTAATATTCGCTGTTTAACAAAAGAAGGCATTTTTCCTAATAACAAATTATGCTATAATAACATCTTGGAAATCGTACTTGGGTTGAAAAATAATTTTAATAGAAGTAAATTTTTTCAACATATTTTTTCAAAAGAGCAACTTTCTTAAAATTAACTGCTTAATATATAAGTTTAAGCGTCAAAAAAAAATTGCAGTCCAAATTTGTTTGCTTAAAAAATAAAGCAAAATGTTGTGGTTTTTGGAGTTGCACTAATATGTATTTACTTCTTACAAACTAAACAAATAAGAAACAATAAAGTAAATAATTTGTTTGTTCAATCTTAAAGAAAGGTGTGCACTTCTTTACTGCGATCAGTCAGACGTTTTGCACTGACTAATTTTAACATAGAAATTGTTTTTAAAATCTTATTAGCTAACTGGCTACAGTTCAGATATAAAAAAAGCTTAGCAAGCGCTTACAACGAGTAATAATTTAAAGAAAACCTTTAATTAGCAATAAAAATTAAACAAAATAATTTAGTATATTATCAAGGAAAATACAGGGTGTTTATAAAGTCCCGAACCCATTTTGATGTTTAATAACTCATAAAATAATAAAGATGGATTAAAATTAATAACATAAATGGTTAGATAGACTCAAAAAGTTTCATGACCCTTGTCAATGAACTTCCACGTGTGCCCCCTTCGTCGAACGGAAAATATCAAGTCGGTAGTCAATTTCACGCCAGGTAGCGGCAAGCATGTCGGCATCCACAGAGGCTGTTGCGGTTCTAATTCTGACTTTTAGGTCATCAATGTTCGACACGATCCTCCAGTAAACATTGTCCTTTATAAATCCCCAGAGAAAAAAGTCCAGCGGCGCTATATCAGGTGATCTGGGTGGCCAAGGAATTGGACCTCCTCGCCCAATCCATCTTCCTGGAAAATGGTCATTCAAAGAACTACGATACCACAATAAGGTGGTGCACCATCTTGTTACAAAAAGACATGTGGCTGAAGCTCTTCTAGTTGTGAAAATACGAAGTTTTCCAACATGTCTAAGTATACGACTGAAGAGACCGTCTTTTGTGTAAAAAAGAAAGGCCCAATGACTCAGTCGTGCATTAGTCCACACCACACATTAACCATTGGGGAATCCCTTTGTGTCTCAAGGTATTCATAGGGGTTTTTTCAGATCTCCATATGCGCACATTATGGCGATTAACAATGCCAGAAATATGAAAGGATGATTCGTCGTTGAACATTATGCACTTCAGAAAACCGCAATAGCCTCTGAGGATGCCGACATGCTTGCCGCTACTTGGCGTGAAATTGACTATCGACTTGATATTCTCCGTACGACGAAGGGGGCACACGTGGAAGTTCATTGACAAGGGTCATGAAACTTATTGAGTCTATCTAACCATTTATGTTATTAATTTTAATTTATCTTCATTATTTTATAAGTTATTAAACATCAAAATGGGCCCGGGACTTAATAAACACCCTGTATTTGCGTGGTAGCATATTATCAAGGAAAATATATACGTGGTAGCATAAAGAAAAAGTAAAAGGTATAATGAAAAATAAATAATTAGTTGGATAGTTCTGTAAATCACACGCGGCTAAGAAATTAAAAACTTAATTTCACAATTAAGATGTTAGTACGACATTTGAGAAACTGAGATATTTTAACAGGCTTAAAAATTTTGGCTACACATTCGACAACTTTTTTTGTTCGGTATATTTATACTATTTGTAGTGACTTATAAAACATCAGAACTATTTTAGATAACCTATATTGTAGTCACCAGAAGAAAAAAATCAACAATTTATCTTTATTTTTCGAAAAAATAGTAGGGGAGAGTGGGGTCAATTGTAACAGGGTACGATTGTAACAGAGCAAAAATTTCGAGTGTCGGGTTCTAAATTTGGTTCCTAGGTGGCGCACAAGGTGTATTTAATAAATCTACATGTACACACCTGCTGGCAACCATTTTTATGTAATTTTGAAAGAGTTAGATCACAAAAGATATTTTCACGCTACGTAAGTACTTTTTTTGGTATTAGAATATTATATTGTAACAAAGTAATTTTGTTTAAACAAATAAAAATTATTAACCGAATATGTAAGTGGACACCTTAATTAACATTTCAAAAAAAATTATTAGCTTTGTTAATTAACTAGCATTGTTTTTAACAAATGAAGCTGAAATGGCGCCTTGGGGACGATTGTAACAATAAGTAAAGGGGCGATTGAAACAGCTGAAAATAAAATTCATAATTTCAATTGCAATTGTTTAACCCCTTAGGCCCCATTTCTTATGTTTACAAACCATTACTTAACTCTTTAAGAACCACCAATAGTTTCCTGTATCATTTATATTATGTTGCATGTGCATTATTTTATTTGTCACCTTTCACAGCATAAATTGAAATTTTTAACCCCTGAAAGTAAAAAGTTTAACCCATTAGGTCTCTGCTCATTATTATTTTTACTCCTAAAATATCACTGATCAATAAAAAAATATATCACAACTATGATAATATGTATAATTAACTATGTTTTACTTGAATTTATGAACTGTTACAATTGACCCCGTAAGTGGGGACAATTGTAACAAGTGCACGACTGTCAAAAATTGTTAATAACTAATATAATAACATTTAAAATAAGGTTTTTATTATTTTCTTCTAGTAGAGGATAGTCTACTTTACTCGTCTGTCAATTAATACTAATAATATATTGGATTTTTTGTTAGTTAAAAATAGCTAAGTAAAAAGTGTTACAATTGACCCCACTCTCCCCTATACTTAGTAAATGGTCAGCTGTTTTGCATCAAATAAATTTAAACAGGAGAATGTTTTTAATCTTTTAACAAGATTTTATTCTTAGCTAGCAGGCAAGTTTTCTTTGAATCTAAACTTGACAATAATTTAAAAAGGAACTTTAATTTTAATGAAAACCTAAATTAAAGTATTAAAAAAATTTATTAGTATATTAATTAAAAATTAATATGCGTGATATCGTAAAGAATATGATTTTTTAAACTGTTAAAATTTAATTAAATAGTTGGTAAAACAGTTATGCGCGGGTGATTAAAAAATTTATTTTAAGACTAAGACGATATATTAGATGATGAGAAATTTTAAGATGCTTAAAAACGTGTACTACGTATTCGTATTAATAACTATAAAATGTATATTGAAGAAATTGATAAATACTAGTGGGCTGCTCCCCCTGCTCGCTAACGCTCGCCAACCCCCGAAAATTGCCACGCAATCTTATATGATTTGCTTTGCAAACCAAGCTCGCTTCGCTCGCTATTAACTTGAGTACATTGCAAATTCACAAAATTCTAAAAATTCAAAACAATCATTCAAATCCATATAAAAACTTTAAAAAAAAAAAATTACATCTTTTAAGTAAATACTAAGTCATTAAAATAAATTTGAATTCAAATAAATGACATGTAATTCGTTTAACCTATTAGAAATGTGCTATAGTATAATTCGTGATATGAATCAAAAATCGTCCAAAAAATTCGTAATATATAAATTCGTGTAAAAAAAGCGCTTTCGACAAAATACTAAAATAGAGATCTATCGATAAAGACTACTCACTTCTGCCTAGCTTATTAGTATGAGATTGCCGCAGCTGATGCTCTTTGGTTATTTCAGTTTCAGTTTTTGAAAGCGCTATATGTTGAGTCACCTCAGCTAGATTTGGCATGTGACATTTTTAGCTGTAATCATTGGTCGATTTGCGTGTAAGAGAAATAGTAACGTAAACAAAACAAAGCAAAGGTTGCCA
This sequence comes from Parasteatoda tepidariorum, assembly GCF_982258835.1. Lineage (NCBI taxonomy): Eukaryota > Metazoa > Arthropoda > Arachnida > Araneae > Theridiidae > Parasteatoda > Parasteatoda tepidariorum. Next base: position 7,592,427 of record NC_141757.1, on the reverse strand, counting down.
CCGGCGGAAAAGAAATACAGCCAAAATTTTGGAGCCACGTAAGAGAATTATATATATTAGATATTATTCCAAATCTATGCATACGTATGTATTGAAACTGTATCAATTATTGAAAAAAAAGGTTAAAAGATTAAATATAATCACATAAAAATATAAGCGCAATCTGATGTATAATCATATTCTATATCAGAAGCATGCTTTTATAAAACTAGTCAATAAATAAAATGTTTTATTCAAATAATAAAATGTTTGAATGTTTAAATGTTGAATAAAATGTTTTATTCAAATTTCTTTACTAAATTGCGAATAAAATTTTAGACGACTAAAAAAGAAACATCGTATTTTAGAATTAAAAAATAAATTTTAAAAAAATAAGCAATCGGTTACTAGCAAAAAAAATATGAATGAAATTTTACCCTACCCGCGTGAAGTCAAGTTCCTCATAAGTTAACCACATTTTAGTATTAATCGCCCCATTTAAATATATCTTCATTGTCGCCAAATTAATTTTTTAAAAATAATAAATTTTAATTTTCTCAGCTTCTACTGAATATAAAAAAGTTGAATCTTAAGATTTCTCAATAGAAAAAAATGTAGATTAATATGGCATTACAAAATCCACACCTCATAATTCAAAATGTTTTCATCTCTAATTAAATTAAATGATAAAAAATGATAATTATTAAAAATTATTTTTTATATGAAATTATCTTTGGGTGAAAGAGTTTTATTAGTGGGTGGAATTTTTTTTGAATTGCTTAATTAGTTTTGAAAATATGACTGAAAACACAAAAAGTGAAATTAACATTAAGGGGTCCGAACTTAGGATCGCTCTTCTCACCAAACTATGGGGACCATGTTTCTCAGATTGCGGCTACCCCCTATATTTTGAAGGTTAAAAATCCAAATATGTAAAAAAAATATATGTTTATTCAGAGCGTTTTTGTGTCTGATTTCGTAACTTAATTAATAGTTACCACTAATATAAATTAGCATATTTGAGGTCACCCCCAGGAACCATTAAGATTGACATTTAGTTCGCGAAAATTCGATCATTAGAACGAAAATTATTCAGGGTGATTCTATTTTTTAAGACTGTACATTGTGTTCCAATTGTACATTTTCCGCAAACATATTTCGTTTGATTATTATTATTTCTATAATTCTTATGATTATTCCTATAATTATAAATATTAATTATAAGGATTTTATTTTATTAATTATAAGGATAATTATAAGAATTATAAGTATTATAATTCTTATAATTATCCTTATAATTGATATTGTTTCTTCAAAGAACTTGTGTTGTCTTGATTGTTTCGACATTTTTCTGGGTAAAAACTATCAGTTAGTTAGAAATGAAGTAAAGCTATCAAAATTAAATAGAAGCTACTTATCAAAACATTTAGTTTTTGTCGCTTTTTTTTACATAAAAATGCCAATCTAAAATTTTAGGTGCTTACTTGAAATTTGAATTCACAGTTATTCTGATTGAACTAACTACGCAACAGTTTTGCAAAAATGTGCAACTAATCGAATGCAATACGTTGAACACGCATTACATAGTAATATCTGATCCGATCGCCTTATAAAGCAATAAATTGTTCTTCCTGTCAAATTATCGGCTGTTTAACGACGATTATAAAATAATGTAAGAAAGCATAATTAAACTTTAGTTTTAAAATATTTTTGCTTTCAGATTCTTTTTTTTTTTTTTTTTTTTTTTTTTTTTTTGAAGCATGAGTTTTAATGCTTACTCTACATTAATAGTACCTACTGTTACATAAGTTTAAAATTAAGGCAATCTTAGCTATAAGTTTTTTTATTGAATACTATAAAATTAATATTACAATCTAGCAGTTTATTTTATATAACGTAGATATTGTATTTTCTTTTTTTAGAATTTTTCACTTTGTAAGTAAACGTAGAAAAGAAGAAAAAAAATATGGAAAACAATAAAGAACATGATTCAAACTTTCATTTAAAATAAATTATGGCTAGGAGTATTTCAATTTTATGAAGCAATGATAAAATTACTTTTTCCTGTGAAAGCTGTTAGATTCAAAAGTACATACTCAGGTTGATGTGCCATGTTTTGCTTTTTTTACTCGTGATTCAGCTCTTTTTTTCCTTTAAAAAAATTCACGGAATTCAGGCAATTTAAATCACGATTTTCTTAACAAAATTATAATGACAGAAATTTCTAGGTAAAAAAGTAGAAGTTTCTTTTATCACTTATTACTTTTTGAATTCAAATCAATAAAAAATTATAGCTACGCATAACTGAGATTTTATTTACCTTTCATGTATTTAACTTTACTTAACTCCAAATAGATATATTTAGAATTCTTTTTTTCATTTTAATTTTTGCTACGCATCAAGTTGTTGAGTTTATTTTTGAGGTATGGAACCAAGGAGATTCTATGAACTGTTTCTTGTGTTGTGAATAAAAGAGAATTTCATCAATTGAACGATGTTTTCGTTTTGCATTGTTTTAATTAAGGATCAGAAACTCTAACCTACAGTTCAATCTGTTTTAAATCTTTTTTTTTTCGTTTAATATCCAAGAGTTATGAAATTTTGTTGTGCTCAACTAATCAACGATAATTTTTTTTACTCTTTAAACAATTCGGAAAACAATAAATAAAAAAGGATATCACAGAAAGAAGAAATAAAATAAGCAAAGAAAAAAGTTTTTTTAAAAGTTATATTTTGAGTTGGGTTAGAATCCAAGCTTAGCTTGAAATTAAAGATGTCAAAATTTATATGAACTTGAAAAAAAATTGTTTTCTCTTATACAATCTTATCTCTATGTTCATGAGAAATACATGTCAGTTATTCTATCTAGATATTATACGTTTGCATTACCTTTAAAAATACTTTATACTTATAAAAGAAAAATATGCTGATTAGACAACTGTTTAACTTTAAGTATTGTTTGCTACATGTATCTGGCATACACGCCTTTGTATGTATTTGGCTGGAATCATGAAAACTTTCAAACCTATCTTTGACGATCTAGAGGACTAAAATTTTAGCTGGAACTGTTATATAACAGTCGTTGAACTGCCAACCCATTTTTCGGGTTTACGACTACTTATATTAAACTCAGTAGTCTTGTAATTTTAAACCATATCCAGAAGACAAGGGAACTCCCGGATCAAGCATTGGGAGAAATTTTGCTTTCGCGGAGGACTTTTTTATGGAACTATAACTGGCATTAGCGTTACACGGGGAAGAAAACTTCGAAAACTTTCCACGATTAGCCTGACGGCAAGGAGACTCTAACCCATGATACGTCTACTACTGGGGATATTTTACGTCAGTATTGTGGTCGGTCACCTCATTTAAAGGAAAAAGCTCTATCCCTTGAGCCATCACGGCTCAGTTGGAACTATTGGCGGAATGACAAATTTCTATTATTTTTCTGATCTCTAAAAGCAGCATTTATCGTCAATCGAAATTTCCACAAATTTCCGACTAGCCAGAGCATTCAAATCTCAACTTCAGCTTTCTGCAAGAAAAGACAGTACATGTGTTAAAAGCTTCCTAAAAGCGATAAATAAATATCATTACACTTATATTGCCAAACGAATTTTATTACCGAAAAAATAGCGACCTCTTTTTGTCTAGCTAGAGTGTTCAAATTTCAAATGGTGCTTTGACCTTGGCTACAACAAGTTACTATTGTTTTTGTAAAAGTTCAAAGCTAAAATTTGTTTCCATTTTTAATTCCAATCGAAAATCAGACCACTTTCTGGCTTAAACTTAGACAATAACAAAAAAGAAAATAATAAAATGAAATAACATTTTTTAAAAGCTTTTTTATTTCGATGAAAAGGAGAAAATAATCCTATCTGTAATGGCTGATAATACCGACCATCTTTCAAACGTATTTATCGTATACCGTTTACCTTACCTTTATCATTTTTTATGACAAAAAAAAATTATGTCTACTTTACTGTTTACTTGTACTTAAAAAAGTTGTATTTAAAATTTTAATTTATGTTAAATTCATTTTCTATGTGTCCAAGCATAGTACATTTGTCTAAAAATGCTGCTATATATTTTTAAATATTGTTCCCATTGTAGTACTCAAATTTAAAACATAAATTCTTTACTTTTCCTATCTGCTTAATTTATGTTTTTTCTCTTCTGACGCATAGAAAATTTTCTTTTGGTAATACATTGTTTTGAGAAATTTAGATTTTTTTAAATATAAATAGCATAATAAATAAATACAAAAGGACAAAAAAAACCGAAGAAAATTAAGAAAGGCAAGATAGATAGATAGATAGATAGATAGATAGATAAATAGATAAATAAATAAATAAAAGCTTGGAGCATTCCACTGATTTCTTGCAGAAAATATAACTTCTAAGTTTTCATATCCTTTTGTTGTGATTAGCATGTTCTTTAGTTCTGATTTTCGCAATCTGTACGCTGCGTGACGTCATGAGGTGTGGATTCGTAGACCTTATTCTGCCAGAACTGTTTCCAAATCTAAAACTTAATCTGAAATATTTTCTGTAAAGATTTTGATTTAGATTTCTTTTTTTTAATGAAACAAAGAAAGTGATGAATCTGCTTCCAACATGTGGAATCTAGCTTGAAAGTTAGTGGCAGGAGGAAGTGTATGAAAGATTTTTTACTTCTGCGTATTAAACTATAAAACTAATATCTAAAAATAGAACGAATTAAAAAATGTGAAACATTAATGTACATCGAAATTTAATGCAAAAAAATTTTTTTTTCTCACTCTAGTTTAACTCTGATTGAAAATCAAAATATAATTTATATATTTTTTTAGAGTAGTATGTGATTTTGAATGCCGAAATTAAAATGTTAAATAAGTTGATTCCAGAACAATACATGAAATTTTTAATAATTAAGTTTTTTTCGATATAGTGGATTTTTCATTTAAAATACTTTACCGAAGCATTTTTATTATTTTGATTCTTATTACTAAAATATATAAATTGAACATAAACTTATTTGATGAAAATTATCTTTTTGTTAAAAATTGATTTTGTTATAACAATCGATTACCTAGCTATCGGTTAATCGATGGCAATAACTAGCCTAACATTATTTTATTTTTTATAAGAAGATGTTATTTAGATTAGTCGACAAAAATCAGCTAATCTCTTAAAAAAATAATTTGATTCAGCAACAAAAAATAGTTTAAGACTGTTATAGACGGAATACAAGACTGCGATTTTATAAATTTGCCTGATTTAATTACTTATTGAAATCTTTAATTTCATAAATAATCTTTTTTATGATTAATTTATTTTTAGTTTTGTAAATTTTGAAATGTTTGAAATATGATTATTTTAAGTTACTTATACCAAAACGTTAATGTAAAATCCATTTTTTTTATTATTGTTATAAATATTAAGCTTCTTAAATATCATCTGAAAAAATCCAGAAATTAAGAGCACACATAGAGATTACAACGCTTAGTTTACACAGATATAGCAATCCGCTAATTCGAAGAGTTGAAGAAAAATTTTAGTTATATTTTTCATTTCAAATGCTCAGTTGAAGAACGGGTAGTTCCAGGTGAATTTTTTTCGTCACATCGGAAAACTCAAAACTGCTTTTGTATATTTGTTTCTTTACTTAAATGGCAATTTAAAGTTTTAAATTAACTATGTTATTTATTTCTAATGTTCTTTTTCAGCTAATGTTTTTGTTATTTTTAATAATAAGTTACGTATATATTTTCTGTAACACTACAAGCTTACCAACTTAATTTTTCATTACAGTCAATTTCACGCTCTTATTTACTTTTTTCCCTTTTAGTTTTACAGTAAATATTTGTTGAATTTCTTACATTATTATAAAACATTTGAAAAGATTTTCTGAATTTAAAGAATGTTTTCGTTGAAGTAATTACGTTCTATTGACAACTAAATTCAGAAATAAGCTAAAAATGTTGAGTCCAATATTACAATTAGTTTATTTTTCGGAAATGGTTAATATGTGAATTTGTTTGCTATAAATGTACTTTACAAATATGCAGATTAATATTCTTATAATACCAATGACGATTAAGATGTGCCAAACATGTTATTTTTTTAACAGTAGAGTTTGTAATTTTTAATTGCTGCCGTTATTATTTAAAACTAAAACTAATTTTTAATACTCCCTCTTCTTTGAGTACTCTTTGATTATGATGTTGACCATTTTCGCCAAACCCGATAGTATCACCAAAAGGTAGCTTCTGCGCCAATAAACTCTAATTTTATCTTTTTTACTGTCTAATCCTTGACTGCGTTAGTTTTCTTTAGCGGGGAAAAATAGAGGTTTTTATTTTGTTCTTATTCTTTTTTTATACTTTTTTCTAACGTATTTGTGCACTAAGTTTTTGTTATTATTTTATCATTTGATAAATTTAATGTGCTTTGAATGTTTGGAAATTGCTTTTCATTATGATGGCGCCAAGGGACTTTGCGCATTCCTGTTGACAGGTAGACGAGTTAATCCCAAAGAATATTTTTAATTTACAATTTAATCTAATTAAATTCAATATAAGCTTTATAAATTTAAAATTGATATTTAGCTCATTATCGATAAAAGCAATCGAAGTTTTACTTAAATTTTTCTCCATGTGTTTAGATCTAAAATAAGATTGTGTCTGACACTATAAATATCTTTTTTGTTTCCTGTAACAAATAGCAAAATAAAATTGTACCAAACCATCTTTAGTTGACTAACCTAGATTTATGATAAAAAAAAAAGCTTCATTTTGACCTTTTAATATTTCCAAAGAAAAAGACATTTTTAAAACAGTTATTCAAAGTCTCAACAAATCAAGATCGAGAATTGAAAAAAAATTGCTTTATTACAACTTCATATTTGTTACTACTGAATTATTTAAATTAAATGAACATAAAACGATTGAAATTGAACTCTTTATCTTGCAATCAATTTAAAAAAAAACAACTTACAACAACTTGAATTTTGTTCACTTCAAGTGGAAAAACGTGGTTTTTGTGTTTTAAATTAGACTGTGTGAACTTTGTCTTTATTGATGTTTTTTCAAGAATGATTTTATAACTGTTTCCAGATTACAGGGATGTAACAGATTATGTCTATTTATGTTTTTACAAATATAACGACAGCCCAGAGTGGGTCAACGCCTACAGTTGAGGATTTTGCCCGGGAAACTTATTCTTTGACCCTGGACTGCCAATTGTTTACCCCTATCACTCTAAAATATGATTCCACAGAATCAAGCCACCGTTGTTTTAGGTCTTCTTCTTATATATTTCCATATATGTAGTTTATTTAGAAACCCTTCGCCCTTTAAATGACTTGTATATTCCCTTATATTTTGAGTTAGTTTTATCATGGATTAAATAATCGCTGATATCTTACGTTTCAATTGTAACGATGCTTTATTTTTATATTTATTTATTATTATTTTTTTAGAAATTAACACCTTTGTTGGAACTCGGTGTGGGGCCTGATGGAAGTAGCAGGGGCCATTGAACCCTGATTGAACTATCAATAATATCTGGGATTAGTTCACTGGGCACTGTAAGTACTCGTATTGATTTATTAATCATTATTGTGGTCTTTTTTTAATTTTATTTGATCTCATTTTTTAAATTTTGTTTTATCTCACCGAATTTTTGGGTTAACGACTACTAATGTTTAACTCCGCAGACTTGTAATTTTGTACCCAATACGGAAGACAAGAGAACTGAATCAAATATTGGGAGAAATTTTCTTTTGTGGAGGAGTTTCTGATGGAACTAAGTCGCATTTGCCTCTCAAGGAGTGAAAAACTACGAAAAACTCCAACGGTTAGCTTGACAGCAAAGGGACTTTAACCCATGATCCGTCTACCACTGAGGATATTTTACATCAGCTCTGTGATAGGTGTGGTTGCTCTATCCCGTGAACCATCACTGCTAAGTCTTTTCTAATTAAAAATATTCGTATATAGAGTTTTTAATCTAAGTCTAAATATTATAATTTTTTTTACCCTATTTGTCAAATTTGCCTTTTTTCAGCCCATTTTTTCTAAAAAAAGTAATATTTCAAAATAAAAGTTAGAAAATGAAAAGCATCTTGCGTTTTAAGAATGTTCCTGTACTATATTTTTTCTCTCTCTCTAACGTTATAACCCTTAATTACTATTACTAACTCGCTTAATCTTATGTTTTTTAGTCCCGCAGTGGACTGATTGTAAAGACACGGTTTGCAATAGAACACCGAAGCCTTACTGGTCGTGGGTGGGTGGCCATTTTGATCAACCAGCGTAGAGACCGAGAGTGCACGGTATCGGTTTCGTTAAGCTGTTCTATCATAAAATGCTCGACTTCACGCGCAGGTTATCAGGCTACCAAAGCGAAGGAGCCATCCCCACTGCAGAAGTTTCAAATTAAGATGGCAAATCTTGGGATGCTCTTTAGGGATGTTTCCCAGACCGTTATCTGTTGCCCATTGTGCAGAGCTCTAATGTGAAGCAAATAAAGTACCTTGTGTTTTTCAATACTTTTTTCTCATAAACTTTAATTTCATGTTAGTTTAAAAGAATTAAAAAAAACATTCGTTTTTATTTATATAAGTGGAAAATAGCTTTCCTTTGAGCTATCCCAGCTAAAAATGAACTGCAGTTTTTCTACAGAACTAAAGTAATTTTGTAGTTTTTTTAGAGTTAACTCCAGATTTTCTGTAGTACAATCTTAGCTCTAAAAACACTACAGTTATTTTGCAGCTAATGGGAAGTAATTTATTTCGAAAAAACTTTTAGCTATTGTCAACAAAATTACTGTAGTTTAAGTGAGGTCACTTTAAAATCACAAACTTACGAAAAACTGAAACTTTAAATCCATGGTTATTCTGCAGTAAATTTGAATTAATTATGCAGTCATTGTTTCAGAAGTATACTTCTGAATCTGCAGAAAAACTGCAGTTACTTTGTATTGATGTAAAATTGAAAGAGTTTGATATCTTCAATCTTGCTTTCCTGGTTGGTACATCAACTTTTTATAATGCTTATGTCTTTTTTTTTTTCCCTTCTTTTTTTTTGATTATATATTAATTTCTTATAATTAGGTAAAAATTCTAAACATGCATATTGATAACGGAAATAACGAACACTGTCTATATTCAAAAAAATTAAAATTCATAAAATACACACTTGTTTTAATTGTAATTATTTATAATTTAGAAGTGTCAAAAACTTTTATGTAAGATTCTGACACAATTTAATTGGTTTAAAATATGCCTAAAATTAAGTATTTAAATATTTCTGTATTTTAGTAATTTTATCACAAATTTTATTTTTATTAATTTTTATTATTTGTTTCCTTTTGACTTAAGAACACTATGTTTGCGCAAAGTTTATGGTAAAAACAATATTAAAGTAAAGGCAAGTAGTTAATGTTAATTAGTTATTTTTTTTGTCTCGAATTCATACAATGCTAGGATTATTGCTAAACAAAAATTATGCATATTTTGTCGAATCAAAACAAAACTTCAGTTTGGATTTTAAGCAAATTTATATCAAAAGAGTTTACAGAATTGTATTTGAAAATGGATATTTAATCCAGATTTTTTAGCTTCAAACCTCTCCATCAAAAATTTATTAATTTGACCCTGTGTCAGAAATTTATCTTGAATAAATTTAGACAATTTGAAACAATATACCTTTTTTATTGCTTGAAAATAAAGCTTTATAATTTGAAAAAAAAAAAAAAATAGTGCGTGCAGTCCCTCCGCGCGGAAGAAGTGAAACTTCGTAATGTGGAAATGAAAATAGGAAGGGGTAGAAATTGATTTTTAGTGAAATCATACTGTTTCTTTTAGACAAACTTCATTAGCATTGCTTACAATTCACAATTGATCGCATCTTTTAATTATCATTTTCGAGTGAAGAAATATCCAAATCTATAACATTTGCAATGGGATTATGATAACTGAAGTAAGATACGAAATGTTTGAGTTCTATTTTTTCAATATTTCTTGCAAAAACTGCATCAATGGTAGTTACCCCTTTGGCTGTTGGATCATTCCTACCACTTATCATTTTCAATCCAAATTTGTCTTTAAGGAAGGTTAATAATGTTTCAGCTTCAGGTAACGAGAAATTCACATCAAAATCTCCTGCAAGGATCACAGGCCGCTCACAATAATAAATTTCTTCACCGTCTGCCAGAGCTTGTGAACCTGCAGTGGATAGTGGCAATAAAGATTTTGCAATAAATAATTTAATATCCCTCATGGCTGCATTTGGTGAAATATAAATGACAATTAGATTCAATTTCTTCGGATTATTTTCGCTGTGGTTGACTATGCACTCTACAGCACATATGTCTCCAATTCTTTTTGACGTTGAAATTGTCACATGAGGGTTACCTGAGTAAGGAGCTTTTATATCTAAATGCGGAGTCACAATATGACATCTATTTTTCTGATTGTGATAGATAGCAACCCCTGCATTCCGAATTTCGTTACGTTGAAATCTTACAATGAAATCAAAATTTGGTATGAGAACAGGAGGTTCATTATCGCCCATAAACGTTTCTGATAACACTAAAATGTTCGATTTTTCAAAAACTCTATCCGTCAAATCATTGGCGTGTGCACGAACACCTTGACAATTGAATGCTACGATTGATAAGTTTCTTTTCCAGTTGATAAATTTACATAGTTCTTCATCCAAGGTGGAAAGTGGATTTTGACGCAATTTCATCATCTCATTCCGTTAAGCGACACACGAGCGGTCGTTACTCCCGTTCCCATGGTAAAATTTCTTATGTTTGTTGACTGGGATAATACACAAGCCCTCAATTGAAACCGCTCTCGACATGGCAACGTAAACCAGCTGTTGAGATTGAAATTTTTTCATAATAATAAACCACCTCATTGAAAGTTCCCCCTTTGCGACTTATGAATCGTCAATCCACAGGCTGGTGGAAAATGATTTCTCTTAGCTGAGATACTTCTTTGTCTATTAAGATAGATTGTAGCATTTCGTCGACCGACGGGACAGCTAAAAGATTAAGATTATTAGCGATTGTTATTGAGATTATTATTTCTTCGATGTTACTGAGCCTGCGACGTTAATTGTAGAAGAATCAGCAGCAGTAGAAGGATCACTAGTTCTATTCAACGACTCTTTTTCCTGTTCCTCTCGCTTCCGTGCTCTGTAATCCCGGTAATATTGTGAATTTTTCCCTCGTGGACCTCTTGAACCAGTGGAAGTGCTTGTGGTTGCCTCATCGTCTCACCCTGGAAAATGTATTTGTATTAATAATGTGTGTGAATGCGTCATAATGTAATTTCAAAAGAGAAAACCTAACAATCAATTGATATTCACAAGAGACGTACCTTGACATAACCTTAAATCCGTCGCATTGTCCATAGGATTGTCTTCACTCATTTTTTACAATTGTTATCCACTGAATTTGAAAATAAAAAATACTACCCTATTAAATTATGTGTATCAAATCAAACTAAAAAAAAACAAGTAAATGAAATAATTAATATTATAAATTAAAATAGAACAATAATATAGATCAACAAGTACGTATTTCAGCTAATTTCACGACGCTCACACTGTTTACTTCGTTGCATAGCAAGAATACCACGCGCATGTGCTTGTGATCTACCGACTCACTCTCTTTCTCTCTCCTACTTTCTACCTTTCTTTCTCTCTCTCCCTCTTGCGTTGGAATATCGGACGCTACTCGTTGCTAACGCTCGCGCTCTGGTCTGTAACAGGTATACGACGCGCATGCGTTCGAGTGCCACGCATTCACTCTCGCTCTGTCTCTTTCTATTCCCCCTCCCCAGGAGCGTTGAACGTTAAACGCAACAGTGCTTTCATACCCCCTCCATGGTAGCGTTAAACGCTTTACGCAACCTTGTTGGAAGTTGCATTAGAAGTTTCACTTCAACAAATAACTTTATTTGAAAAAGAAATAACTCACAGTATTTTCAATTGAACCTAAATGAGCATAAGATTTATAAAACTGTCTATTTTGAAAATTCGTTTAGAACTCCTTGCTTTTAAAAATTAAACTTAAAAGAAAATTAACAAAACTTAGGGGGGGGGGGGGAACCAAATCTACACTGTTAGGAATTTTTCATGAAAAACACTCTTAAGTAATAATTCATTTAATTGTTACCGAATACAATCAAAATAATTAAATAACCATAAAATGACGCTATCTTTCAGAGAATTTATTAACTGTGTTTTATGGTTTGACAAACAAAAACTTTATCCTTGGCAACAAGACCTAGCTCATGAAATTATTTAGTTCGTTGCAGCCGTGTTGACACAGGGCTATAGCCGAGAGGGCTAATCGGTCAACTTCACGCCAGGCGTGATGGGAGTTCGAACAACACCTCCTAGAAGAAGGAAGGCCTCGGCACGAATGAATTTAGTAGTCCGATCAAACGAAGTTAACTGCGCAGTAGATGAAAAATAAGAAAGATGTCATTTCGTTAAGGGTACTAGGCTGCGCAGTGGTTGAAAATACGAAATATGTTATTACGTTTGGACTACTAAAGGATATATAGGGTAACCCGTTTTGAGGCCTGCTCTTATCTAGGAGGTGTTGGTTCGAATCCCAGGCTATAATGTATCGACATATTCACAACGAAAAATTTCGCAAGTACTATACTCCCTAATTAGAGAATTAAATAGAGAATAGATAAAATTTAAAAAAAAAATTTTTTTTTATCAAAAACTTTTTTTTAAAGGGAATTTTTTTAACAGAAACATTTTTTAACAAAAAAAAAAATTTAACGGAAATTTTTCGGTTTTTTATTTTGTATACTAACAGTAAAAATTTTAAAGTTGGTACTACTAAATTAAAGCAGTTTACTAACTGCAGTAATTTTGTAGTGTTTCGACTTCGAAAATTCTGTAGCGGAATTGGCCAAATCACCACAGTCTTCAAACTGCATTTTTTTTTTGTAGATTTTCTGCAGTTTATTTTTAGCTGGGATATCTTGTAAAATATTGGTTCAATAGAAAATTATACGATTTTTATATTGTTTTGCATAAATGTTTTAATACCCGGCTGAGTAACCGGAACTTACGAGATGATAAATCCGAATTTGCCTGGTTACCCGGAATCGCCTGGGTAGCAGATAAAATCTTTGCCGATTACCTGGAAGGGTGGAAGATTCAATGTAACAGGTAACCCAGACCCATCAAAATTTTAGTGACCCTCAGTACATCTCTAGAAAAAAGTAGCATTAACTTCTACAAGTTTGTCCTTTTTGTTGATAACTTCAGTTTTTCACAAGTTTATTGTTCACAGTTTTCAAGCTTAACTATCCAAATTATTTCATAATGTGTGTTCAAATCCCCCAAATTTAATTAAAATCGAGGGGGGGGGAACTAAAAGTGATCGTTATAACGCGGAATTATTCTGTTTATTGTTTGCGATTTATTCTATTGTATATGAAAATTGTTTATTCAAAAAATTACGAAAGGCTTTTCTGAATTCCTTTTTCAACGATTTAGATATTTAAGTTCAGGACAGAAAATGTTATTTAATCCCTAGTCTTAAATATCCCAAATGGAAACCCTACTTTAAAAAAATGGATTTCGTTATTTTTTTTCTGTAAAGTTAATATTTTTGTTGTTATATTTGATTTTTTGTCTTTCAGACAAGAACGGCAAGACTGACTTTAAGACGTTGCGGACAGGGCCGGAAATGGATAAGTACATTTTCAAACTATTTTTTAAAAATTATTTTATGATTGATTCCCGTATGTATGTATCATGTCGAAATGATCGTAGCTCATGTGTCCACTCAACCCTGCCTAATCTGATCAATATGTCTTGATCCATGTATTCGATCATCTTGGTTGCTCCCATTTTGCCAAACAGGCATCATCAAGACCATGATCACATATATCTCCCTTTTACGACCTACGGTATTTTTTTTTAAAATATATATAATGTTATGGCTTTAAAGGCTAGATGATTTAAGAGACTTAGACCGCTACAGATAAAGAGGCATTTTATTACGTGATATTGAGTATTGAAAACAGTGTTTGTTGGCTATGTACAAGGATGTTTCCCCATTGCAGGGATTGTATGCAGTTGGCCCAGATTTATTTAGCCATAGAAATATGAAGAAAAAAAACACGCATTTTTGCCTGTCCCTAGCTTTTAAAGTGAGGTTCTGAAAGGGAGTGGTTGCAAGAATCGACTTATCTTCATGCAACGTCATTCAATTGATAAAATTTAGTGATTTTGATTCGCTAAAAGGATATCGCCACTCTGACGGTGGGAAATTTTTAGGACTATCTGAATGCGTACTTTATCTACGAATTATTGCCCATTAACTTCAGAAAATAATCTTCTATCTTGCCTTATCTGGTTCATCTTGACTTTTTATGGCTCTTTGTGAGAGACCGACTTCTACATCGTAAACTTGATAAGAAACTTATGTTTTAAGCTTATCAGTTAATACAGAAAGACTCGCATGAGAAATATATATATATCGGGTTGAGTAAAAAGTTTTCCGCCACGGGGAAATACCTCCGTGCCATCAGCAGCCATTAACCTTTTCTGAAACGGGCTTTTACATTTTAAAGCTGAAAGTTGAAACTACACAACTGTGTAATTTGTTTGTCAAAACTTTATCATCTTGTGCACCAAAAAAGTGTTTAAAATGGAGCTATCACGTAAGCAGATCAGAACGATTATGTACTATGAGTTTCGAAATAAACACAGTGTTACTGAATGCCACAAGAAAATCTGTGAAAGTTTAGGTTTCAATACTGTTTCTTATAATACGGTAGAAGTTTGGTTTCGACAGTTTAATAGTGGGAATTTCAACATTGAAGATGAACCACGTTCTGGCCGCCCTATTGAGGTTGATAGTGACTAGGACTGGGCGATATAAGAAATTTTATATCGTGATGCATCGTCAGTTTTGCATAGCGATGTATCGCAATATAGTATTTTTGAAATTCATTTACTTGTAAGGAGCAGAAAATCTGATTTCTATCAAAACTTCATACTCTGATTGATTTAAATCAATTTATGAATTTGATTGTATGTTTTGCTTAAGGAAGATATTAATGTTATATTTTCTAAAAATGATTGCGCAAATAACGAAAGATTTCTTAGTTTAAAGATAAATGATAAAAAAATAAATAAAATTGAAATTTATCAATATATTTACCTAACAATATGGAAAGAAAATTTAAAAAATAAGTTTGATAAAAATTATTTGTATGCTTAAAACAAAGTGCTAAATAAATTAATCAACAACAACAAAAAAACACTTTTAAAACAACACTATTTTTTATCATTATTATTTCACATAAATAATAAAGTTAAATTGAATAATTACCGAATTCTGAACGAAAAAACAAAGTAAGGTTTAATTTCTTAAAAATAAAAACAAAAGAATTATGATATTCGATAATATATTCAACTGACAATATTGAAAGAAAATTAAAAAACACGATTATACTCTTTAATAAAACGAAGTGCCTAATGATTTTAAAAAAAAGAAGTCGCAATCACAAACCAGGGTTGTGTTTTTGCCGTCAAAAACTGGTTTTTGACATTATAGTGGTAAAAACCATGTTTTTACCGGTAAAAACCGTCAAAAACCTACTGTTTTCTTTAATTTATGGCATATAGCGGACAATATATTATTTTCACTTAATTGCCTTTATAAATGAATGTTGTAAATGATTGCTATTGATTTTGCACCTATATACATGTATTCTTATAGAAGGATATACATTCATACAGAAATATTGTAATATACTTATTGAAAATAGTAATACTTAACTTTTATCATAATAGCTTGATTTGCAAAGGATTCAAAATTTTGCACTTCTTAATTATTAGAAATAAACAAACAAACAAAAAAACTTGGAACTATTAATAAATTCAAGAACTAAAAAGAAGAATTTAAAATTTGGCATTTCTTAAATATTAGAAATAAGCTAAACGAAACTTTCAAAACTTGTAACTACTAACAAACTCTAAGTCAGGAATGACTTGACATTCTTCAGTAATGTAATATGCCAAACAAAATTATGCTTGGAAATGTTGAAAATTTTGTTAAGTATCCTAATATTTTACTTCAAATAGTATGATTTGATATAATCATGTTGGCAAAGTGTAAAATTCTGTTCTTAAATATCCTTTAACAACTTTTTTTCTAATTTTATTGCCTAAAAAAGAATTAATTTTAAATCACAACCAGTTAAACTCAAATTAAAATACAGTTTTATCAAAACTATGGGTTTTTGACAGTTTCTGACGTTTTTGACAGAGGGGTTTTCGGCATGACGGTAAAAACCATGGTATAAAGCCGTAAAAACCGTCATGTGTCAAAAACGTGCCAACCCTGTCGCAAACATTACTAATTTTTTTGAATAAACAAAGTTGATTGATTTATGTCCAAATCCAAAAGAGGAAAAATAAGTTTTGTTATAATTTTATTTATAAAAATGAAACCAACTAAAGATTTATAAATTTAAAATCAGTAATTAGAACCCATTAAATTATTATTTTATCCAAAAAGTTTTTAATAAATTAAAATAAAGTAAAAAATAGCCTAACAAATTTAATTACTTTTTAATTTAATTCTTTATGGGCACCTTAAGTTAGATTTCCTTCTGCAATAAATTCAATAAAGTAAAATAATATTTAAACATATAATATCAAAATTTATTTTCACATTTAAAAATAAAGAAAGTTTTGTCTCAAATTTTTTTTTACCTAATTAAGAAACACTTCCTTATAAATTCTTTTCAATAATAGAACAGCGTTCAGAACAAGGTAACGACGACGATCACAAAGTCAGTCCCACTGAAAATAATCTACAAGAAACGATATCAAGTCGCGACAAAGAAGTAAAAAAAAACTAAGAGATGCGGAAACGAACATGCGAGATCACGATATACGTTCCCAAAACTGATTCTGATTCTGCCTCTCATCAATCAAGGCCGTTTCAATATAACGATACGAACATATTCTTCCCCAGCGCGAGTTGGCATCGGAATGTAAGAGATCCTTGCGTGTCTTGTATCCGATACAGGCGTTAAATCGATATGTCGCGATTTATCAATTTGTAGCCCAATCCTAATTGTGACCAATTAAAGCAAATTATTGATCAAGACAGAAATGTTTCTACACAAACCATTGCATTAGAGCTTGACGTTTGCCAAAAAAATAGGACGTTTGTCCTATGTATTTATCATTTTTACAGGATTGTTTTTTTTGGCGGGAAACTTTTTACTCAACCCGTTATATATATATATATATATATATATATATATATATATATATATATATATATATATATATATATATATATATGAAACGAGCCTTTTTGACTCCAGCGGCTCAAGATCAAACAGACGTGATACTAATTCCTTACTCTCGTATAAAAAATAACTATCGAGAAAACTATCGCCAAATGACGTGACATTTCGCATTGCAAACTAAAATTAACCGTTCATTGTGAGTAATTATTCATTGTTATATTTGAAGGGATAACTTTTCATATATTGCTCAAATTCGGTTAAATAATATGAGGGTAAAGATTCAATTTTGGGGTACCTTCTGATAGTTGAAGGTTGTCGGAAGATCTTTCTCCACACTCTAACTGTAGTTCTTCATTTGGAATTTACTATTCATATGAAAAAGTTATCCCAGAAGTGTGACTTTATTTTGTCTTTATTTTTTTTAAATCTTATTATACACTACCTTTCATGATTTTCAATACATCTCCATTCATTAACAAGAAAAATGGGGTACTTTCAATACCGTATTATGTCCTGTAGCTTACGTATTAAGACAAAGCCCATTTCCCGTAAAGTCCGCTAGCCACACATTTCTGGGCTTTTACAGTGCACAAAATGAAAGATATCACCCGGAATAACTTTTGTTCTAATGATCAGATTTTCGCGAATTAAGTGCCGATTTTATTGGATGAAAGGAACTACCTCAAGGAACTATCTCAAATATCTAATTAAGAATAAGAATCAGACATAAAAATGCACTTTCTCTGAATAAACATGTGAGAAATAATTACTGAGAAACGTTGTTTATAACGAACTTATTAAAATAAGAATGATTAGAATTTGAAATTACTTGTGTATTTTTTGTAAATGTTGGAAGAGTAATTAAATCAAATTAATCGAAACTAATAGTAATTATAAGTATTACTTTAATTAGTAACGTGGATAAAATAGAAGTAAGGCATAAGTTTACACTTTTTTCATGGCATAACCCAGCCAATCCATCGCAATCAGTCAATTGATCTACTGCGTTAAGAAAAAACTAATTAATGACTCCCCAAAGTTTTAGATAATACGACCATGGATATGTATTATTTTTAATTCGACCACGTAATACTCTCGAGAAACCTAATAAAATGGATACAAAGCTACTCATTTCATTTCCAAAAGTAGTCGACGTCTGGAGAAGCTGATTAATAGTAAATTTATGACAACCAAAATAAAATAATTTATCTCTCTGCAAAATTTATTTTAAAAAAAACTGATAAAATAACGCCAAAAGCATCGTTTTGTACGAAATTCAAAACAAGAAAAATTAGCATTTAAATTTTGTTGCAAATTTATCCAGATTACAAAATAAGCGAAGAAGGAAAAGTTATTTTTAAGTAACAAAATGTATTGAAAATTTTACAGTTTAAGTATGTTTTAAAATAAAATAAGTTGATCGTAAAGAAAATTACAAACAAATTTCGAAGTCTGGGAAAGGCACCAAGAACATACATTAAATTGGCTCATAACTTATAACAAATTACATCAATTAATAAATTTAAGTAAAGGCGAATATAAAACTTTGTGTATCCGCGAGTTATAATGCAAAATTCAATATTTAAGAAATATTTGAATAACTGTTTTTATTTGTATTCATAATTTGTCCTTTATTCCGGTTAATTCTACCATTTACTGAAAATCAGAAAATTGCTAGTATTAATAATTATTTTCCCCAATGATTTTCAGACATAAGACATATTTTACAGTCCACATCAAATTTATTTAAATCAATACAATAATTATTCAAATGACCTGATTTCTTATACCAGGCATTTCTCTTTATAAACATTAACTAAAGTTTATTTCCGAATAATAATAGGATTGAATATTACCCATAATCATCCTGAACTAAATCTCTCAGATCAAAATATTTACCCATCTTGAATAGAACAAGCTTTTAGTTTTCGACGAAAACTTATTCGATTATTACATAAGAAAAAAGGTGGAACAGTTGGCAGAATTAATTTAAATATCTTTGAATGATCGATGCCAAACTTTAAGGATTAATATTCTAAATGGAAAGCAATGTATTTTAAAATGAAATAAAATTTACCTAATAAAGATCCCTGCCCCAATTTTGAGGGTCAGAAATCTAAATTCATTTTAAAAGTATGCTTATTCAGAGACATAGTGTTTTTGTGTTTGATTCTGTAACTTAATAATTAGCTGTAACTTGTTAGCTTACTTGAAATCACATCATTGAACCTCGTTCTTGGAGCTTAGGTTTTGAACATCCGATTAAAAAAAAGTTATTCCATGTGATAAAATAGGCAAAACTTTACTTTTTATGAACATGCCCTGAAATGAAAATTTCAAAAGAAAAGTGTATTTGATAACTGAAACATATGCAGAATTGTTGTGGTAAGTTATTTGACGTAAGGTTTTTAGAATGTCCTTCGGTTGTTTAGGTTTGAAATGATAATAGTAGTATTTAATTTACGTCGGAAAACTAGATAGTAATAGTACTTTTACATACGTCGCACTAGGACTGCACAATGAGATATTGGAGACGAACTAAATATTACTATTATCTAGTAGTATTAATATTACTATAACATAATCTCAAGGATATAACTAGATATTAGTATGGACTGCGTTTGAAAATTTGCAGTAAATAGAATTTGTTCTTTTTTAAAAGAAGATTTTTCGTTCCTGTGAAGTTGAATTAATTTAAAACTGACATCAATAGAATGGAGTTACGTAATTAGATTGATTCTCAAATCGATTTCGACAGCGCCTTCAATAGAGAAGTGTGCAGGCTATAGGATGTTTCTATGTTAAGTGTTGTCATCAATTGGAAATTCAGGAATCATGTAAAGTGTATCTTATTAAAAAAGTCAAGTTTGGGGAAAAAAGCGAATATAAATATTGCATCAAGCAATACAAGCATTGTATGAATAAATCTTACTGATTATTGCTTCTTGAAAGAAGTTTTCCGATATTCTCTTAAAAGAACTATCAAGAGCCATTAACTGCCGGAACATTAACATCTTCCGCAAAACCTCACACCAGGAAAATGTTTATAAGAGGGATATCCAAAAGAAATGGATTCAGAACGTCCCCATATGACAAGGTTGAAGCCAAGGTGGAAGCGATGGAAACTGTAGTGTATCGATATATACAGTCGAAAGTCGCCACTGAACCTTGAGGTTTCAGGTCTGTGTGTCAGCAAGAAAATTGCTTCTAATACAGACGAATAAAAGGAAACCCCTTCGTTATGATCCACGCGCCCACGTGTGTACGGTAGCCGTAATTAGCAGTCGTGATACCGTTTGGTAACAGTCTCAATCTGCTAACATTGAACCTATTTATTGGCAATATTCCTTTAAACTATATAGGATTAATACCATTAACCTATACATATTGAGTTCGCTTAGCTAAATATTATAAGAAATTATAACATGCAGCACGTCACACCATTTAGTGTTGTTACCTCAGCAAAGTGGAATGCCGTAACGTTAGGGTTATCTGGACTAATGAATACATGGATATTGCACCAGAGATCTGCTGGAGAAAGCTACACTGACGAATAATATCTGGTTCTGAAAAGGTTTAGTTTGTGCTATAGACCATTTCATCAGCTGGTATCCAACCTACTATCAAGCATTTAGAGGATTTTATTATAATAATAGAAGAAGCAGCTTTTCTCTAGAACTAGGTGGGATCGTGGATGCCAGATTATTTTTTACTATTGATCTGTGGTTCAATCTACTGATAAACTTCATTCTTTTAGTGCAACTGATATGTGAAGAAAGTTAGGAATGTGAAGAAAAATGTTTCAAAGAATTCAGAAGAATGAAGACGAGCGAGATCTCAAAGTATGATTTGGTCTCCTCCTACGTTCACACTACTGCTCTCTTGGGCGACTTTAAAAAAATTTGAATAGTCGCTTCAAAATTATAAAGATTGAAACTTAAATCGTGTAGGTGTAAACTCAATGTAATTGGAATAATATAAAATTTTTTAAAAGCTAATGAACTACGGTAGTGACCAATGACAGAAACCGCTACTTTAATAAAGGAAGATTCAAGAGAAATTTCCATTGAGCATATTATATTATGTAATTCTTTCATTTTTGAATAAAATATTATATTTATAATTTTTTGTTCTTTGTATTTCGAAAAAAAAGGAAACACAAAAATAAAGAGATGTATTGAAATATTATGAGTGGTAGTGATATATTTGTGTGACAGTTTATAACAAGTAAAAAGTAGACACTTTAGTAAAAGAGTTTTACATTTTGAATAAAAATTCATTTTTTAACTAAAAGTGAAATAACTTCTTAATCTGTTATATGCATTTTCAATTGTATTTCCATTCCTCACAATCTTTAATCTTATACTGTCCTGTGATTTATTTTCTCCAACCATGAATTTTTTTAAATTGCATTTACGCTCGCGCTTAGGGCAATTTACGTAGTATTCAATGTCTAAATAAATTTTTTTTTTTGATAGTAATTGCAAGATTGAGAAATTCCATCTCATCATTCAAAAAGAAATGGAATTTTTCAGGGAATGAGGAGGAAAAAGGTTACCCCTTCATCTCTGGTTGAAAAAAATTTTGTAGGGAGAAAAAGTGATGCGTATTGCACCCACACAAAATAAAATTTTTTAAAAATGTTTCGTCTCTGAGCCACAAATACTTCATTTCCAAACTTATATGAAGCTTGATAAATGTCTGTAAAATACTATTCTTTCAAGGTTAAAGGGTTGCATATATTTCCCAAACAAAAAACAAAGTGTTTTGAAAAATGCGGCAAACATATTTTATGAAACAAAATCGTTGAAACAAAAGTAAGATGCATCTATTAGGACGAATGGTACTTAAAATTATGTTCCGCTGCATGCAACAACTTATGGTCCCAGGAAAATGACCTAATATCCATATTTCAAATGGCACAATTATTAATATATTCTATTAGAAAAAAAATATTAGTAAGCAAATTCTACCGAATTTTGGGCTAAATTTTCAACCCAAAAAAATTAGCTTTCTATTAATTGTGAAATATCGAATTTAAACTTAAAGGAAAAGTAATTAAGTACGAAATAAGACATTTCTAAACAAAATAAATAAACATAAATCGGACTATGGAAGCTGAAAAAAGTTCATCACAGATTTGTTTTAAAACATGTTTTGGTTGAAATTGAATTAATCAGTATCACGTACTATAGTATTTATTCTAAGCTGCATTAGTGCCCATTATTTTTTGACAAATGGCCTCCCTAAAATAGCACAAATTATCAGAAATTAAGTTTTGGCATTAATTCTTTTTAGCAATTTTTTCTTCACATTTTACAATTTTATCAATGAGAAACGGCGGATAAAGCTACTGACAGAGATGGACTTTCAAATTGTCTGTTCATTAGAAGTTAAATTGTCGTAATTAAATATCAAAATACTAATGATTAATAAAAATAACAAAACCATTTAAATACTACCTTATCAAAAAAAGATATACATGAAAAAATGAAAGTGTTAAATTATAAATATATAATTTTCAGAAATTTCTATTCTAATTTGTTGAAATTCTGAGTAACAGCTTATGGAATAATTTATTTTTTATATCTTTCTTAATTTTATTTCATTTCGACAACTGGTAAAGCTCTTTAATGTAATGGATTTTTCAAATAAAACACAGTTTTCCGCACAGATCCTTTCAGACTAAATTTTCAAACGATTTTAGGACATCTAATGTATATCAAATGTTATTTGGAAATTGCAACTAAATCGTAAATGAATTATGGTGGAACAAATTCAATACGCATCACTTCATCTATGAAATTATACTTAATCTCAATAAAATACAATTTTTTTGCAATAAAGTGTCAGAATAGTGAAATAGTTAAATGAATAATTTAGAAATAAATGGACACTACGCAATGGAGCTTACATTTTTGAAGCAGATATTTATATTTTCAGCTTTACATTTATTCTGTAATTTATGTCACTTTGATCTTTCCCTGCACCTATAATAAGGTTATAAAGAATTTTAAACGTCCATTTACTTCTGGGTTGTATTTAAAAAAAATATGAAACTGGAGTATTGCAGGCATATGTTCTGGGGATGCTGAAAAGGGTTAAGGAGAAGGCAGAAAGAGTTAAAACAAGGAAGGGGTTCCGAACCACGTGTTATAAACCCTAATTGTAAGGCTTATTGTGAAACAAAGAAAACGAAAAAAAGAGAATTTTTTTTTAACCCTTAACGGACAGTCATTTAAACGGCACTTTTACTTATAGGGAGTCTGCAATCTCTTTATTATTTTTATCACACTTATTGTTGTCATGATTGCAACAATTTAACTCCAATTAATTACATAACTATGATTAATTATAATTACTATGATTAATTATATGGTAGGAAGTAAACTTCATATACTTCCAGACCGTTAAGGGTTAAAAAATTAAAAAATAACTTCTGTAGATTTCACATTTTTCTTGATTTCTGTTTAAGTACTATAATCATTTTGAATTATATTCAATAAAATTACTTAAAGGGCCTCAATTTTTTTTGTGAAAATGTGGCTTTATACATTAGAACTACTAAAAATCTATTTCTCATTGGAATTTAAGTTATCTTCTTGTGACAGCGTTTCACAATAAGTTCCTACAATGACATCACGCAACTCGTAGAGCGATTTTGCCACAGTCCAAAATAGTGTTTTTATCTTAAAGTTTTTAACTTGCAAATTTTGAAGTTGGAAATTCATTTAAAAACAAAGTACACTTCTACCATTTAGTAGTCAAAACCTTTTTGTGGTGTATTGGTTGCGGACATGCTGAGAGTGTGGTGCCCTACGAGTGTGATGCCTTATTTTTTCTATTCGAAGCAAGCTCAGCAGGAGAAGATAAATGGAGTAACAGTTCTTTGTAGCTTTGTTTTGAGTCTATGTCCATTAAAGCAGAGGTGCCATCAATTACAATTTGTCCTCAATCATTACGCTTTAATTGTCAAGATTACTATTTACTTTCAAATAATAAAAATTATACTTTTTAAGAATTTCCGTAATAAGCTGTTTAAAATAAGTTTATTTTCCTCTCCATTACCAAGAGTTACGAAATTTGGTGGGCTGCAACTAATCTGAGATTTTTTTTCTACTCCTCAAACAATTCTAGAAATTAAAAAACAATGTTTTGATAGAAACAAATAAAAAAAGGAAAGAAACTTTATATATTTTTCCTTCCAGCAAACTAATCTTCTCTCCTTATGGAAGAGCATATTAGAATATTAACTAAAACTGATGCTGTGAGCATAAGTCTTTTGAGGTTCAAGTGCAAGATGACAAAAAAAGCCATGAAGGCTAGTTTTTGACTAAGACCTTGAAAATTCATTCCATTTAATTTTATCATCTTATAAAGTTTCAACGTTGTATAATTTTTAAATTAAATGCTACTTTTATGCTTAATAGTAAATCCGTGTATATTTTTATTAAAATTATATACCTATATCAAATTAGGTTGTATATACACCTTAAAATTGCTCTAATTTATATTCCGTTTATATTTTGGTGCTCTGATTTCTGATAGCTAAATAGGAAAGTTGGCACCTCTGCTAAAGTCAGCATTTTGAAATATGAAACTCTAGGGTAAAGTCTTGATTAGAATATTAAAAAGGCACGGAAGAAAATTGAGATTTCGGAGGTGGAATATAATATTTAAATTTTAAAAAACAAAATTAAGTCAAAAATAAGCTATCGATGTTTTGTGATAGATGAAACAATTTGGTGAGAAAACAATTTGATTTAATAGAAAGCTCCTCTATACTTATGCCAAAATGAATAACTAACTTTAACAAATCCATTTACATATGTTTAAAAATGGTTACTTTTTTTCAAAAAAAGAAAAGTTTTTTGTGTGTACGACCAGAATGTGAGTGTTGAAAAGTTTCAGGCACACAATTGTGTGTTATTTTACATCTACAAATTCCTTAAATTTCCCCCTACAGATATGAACTGCAAGATTAAAAGCTCTCTTGCTATTTGAGTAAAAAGTTCGTTTTAATGCAATTTAATTTTGCAAGCTCTTGGGTGCGTAATGCCATATGAGTTTGCTACTGTGTAGTCGCTTTTGAATCTTTTAACTATATGGTCGGTATTAAATTTGATTATAAGATGAAAATGGTGAAAATGATGAAAATGGTGTCCTCTAAGGCTTAACCGCCTTCCTGAGAAAATTTGAAAAATATTTACTTAAAAACTAAACATTGAAGAAAAATATTTTAGAATTTTTATTGGTAGCTTCATTTACACGTGATTAAATATTTCATGGTAGTATCTGTTATCAAATAAAAATCTTGTTTTAAGCTCTTCATATGCTTCAGACGCGTATAAATGTTTACGATTTATGGAACATTTAATAATTTTTTCTTATTTAAAACAAAATTGCTTTTTAATTTTGAATTTTATTTATAAAGCTAGAAACAAAATATTTTTAAGGCTTTTGAATGATTATATTTAAAAAAAACTTTCGATATCAAAACTAAACTTTAGTTTAACCTATTAACTACTACTGCAATTGGCATTTTGAACTACTGCTGCAAACTGGCATGAAGACATTTTCGTTATGCAAATTGCTTGAGGTGTGATTATATCATTTATAACTATGACGAAGATAATCTTCATTGTGAAATGAATTGAACAAAAGTTTATTCCTCTTTTAACAGAGCTTTCTTGTCCATGGTTAGACTTTATCCAAGTTAGATAACTTACCCTGAAAAGTAGGTTATATACAGCTAAGCTTATGTCGTTTATATAAAAAATAGGAACGACACTACAGGTGAATACTATTCAGCTTCAAAGTTAAAAGCATTGTGCATTAATTTGGTAGTAAATGTCGCGGATGAATGTTATCGGAAAAATTATCAAATAAAGCATATTTTATGTTCACTTTCTCTCCTCCGGACGAATATTGTGGATACCGGCCTGGTACGTTTTCTGGTAAAATATTGATAGATTTCGAAGAAATATTTTTTCCACTATACATTAAAAAAATTTAATCTTCGAAGAAGGGTTTCATAATGTAATCAAACTTAAGAGATATTTTACTTTCTAATATGACCTCTAATAATAAGAATAAAAGTTTATGGCTAACAGCAGAAATATTTTGCATTAAGAAATTTTTTTTTAAACAGAAGTTTCTGATTTGTACAGTTTGCTGACAATGTCTTTAGAAGAAAATGTTCTCATTGCTTAATTAATAACTTGTCAGCCTTTTTTTTTGTTTTCTATGAAACGAAAAATTAATAATGAATTACAGTAAACTGTAATAATTAGAACACACATTTATACTTGTCACTGAATTTTGTTTCTATAATATATTTTACTAGAAAGACAAATAGAATTAAATGATGAGCAACCAAAAATTTGTTTAGAAATGTTAAAATTTTTATTATTTTTTGATGTAACTAGATATATTTTCTATCTGTCATTTATCTCCTGAATATTATTTGCTGCGCGATACAGAAAATAATGCCCTCAATTTTATGGCGCTGATTACTTTTGAAAACTCTTAAATATTTCAAATTTTTAATTCGTCAAATTCTCGAAATATGAAGGCCTTGAATTTCTGAAAGCGTTTCGCCAAGAAGTGCACAATTAAAAAAAAATGGAACATTAATTTTTATAAAAACTTGCATCCAGCTGTAATTGGGGAAAAATTAAAAATTTTAGGATTTAATTTTATCTAAGAATTCGAAATAGCATTCTTAATTGAGACTAATGATAGAAGCCTTGTTATTAATATTATCTTTAGACGCTAAAGACAGTAGCTTTCTCAGGAAAAAAAACACCCTTTTAGTTTAATCTTAGTCATAGTCAGCTATCCGCAAGCACAGCAAAGAACCAAAGTGATGTAAGAGTATTGAACAATTATTCATTTAGCTTGATAGGCTTTGGAAATATCTGAGAGTTAAAATTATTTACAAATTGCGTTTGAAGTGTGATCACGTTTATAAGGTTTTTTTTTTATATTTATTGTTCAAACATTAAATTTATTCAACGAAAACTAATTCCGACCAGTATGACAAAATCTAATACATGAATCGTGAATATAATACATGAAACGTGTCAGTTTAAGTAAAACGTTTTCTTTTAAACATGCCCTGTTTATTTTATTATACATTCTTTCCAGAATGTAATCATAAGCCCTTAAGAAATATTTCATTATAAAAGCTCTATCAGAACGTAATAAATAGCTGAAAACAAATTTGTTATTTTCTATTGCACAATTTCATACAATTTAATAAGCTACAATTTTATGGGCTCAGACGTAGAATAGTAATCGTTCTCAACTTTTTTTGGTGTTCAAGACTTGGTTTTTAAGACTGTTTGATTTTGTTGCATTGATAACTTAATAAGGTTTGCGATAAACTCAGTAGCTGCTTCCTCGCGCCGTTTGCTATTAAACTATACATTCAATTTATCAATCCATTCACTTAATGGATTTGTAGTGATGTCAACTCCTTATCTTTTGATATCTTGAACTCAGTTTACAATGTTGGGACTCCTGATAGATACTCATATAAGCACACGTTTATGGGATAGTTTTTAATTATTAATCCACACTTGGCTACATATAAAAGAAAACTAAGAGACTCTGTGGCTGTTAGCCCGATATTAATTCTGTTGGTTTTTTATTAAAAAAAAGTGGAAAAAATTTTCAAGCTTGTTGGAAAATATTATTAAAATGTGAAACGTAATTCTTTTGTAGGTGTCATTGTTTATAGTTTCTGCAGAAATTAGTATTCATGATTGTAAATTCGTTAGCAAATATTACAAATAATGATGGTTGCAGATTTGACCAGGTCTTAATTAGTAAAAAGTGTTAGCTACCTTATTGTCTTTAAAAAATATAGAATTTCGTTTAGACATCGTGGTGAAAGTATAGTTGTTAAAAAAGAAAAAAACAAACACAAGTCTTCACTTTGATGCGAACTTGAGAGTTTGTTTCAGAAGTGATGAATTTAAACATCAAATACTTTATGCTGGTGTTTTTGTTTCATTAGAATTATATTTGTATTATATTCATTTTACATTTATATTTGTGGTTATTTCATTCAACGGAATGTCATAAAATTAGTTTAAGCACTGAAAAATTACTTCAAAACTAAAAAGGCGGCTGAAAAAATCTCTTGAAAATTATTTTTTTGTTAAAAAAAAATAAATGTCTCCAGTTATTTAATAAATTACTAAATGTTTTCAAACTTTATTTAAAAAATGCATTTCTATAACATAATGGCAGTTTCCACTAGTTCATTATTTGCTATTAGTCATCATATAAAATGCAGCATAAGCTTTACAAAAAGTTTTTTGATAATTATATTAAATGAAGGTCACAGTTTATAGTAGTTTTAGCGGCTTTAGTTTGTCGAACGAAGGTTCTTGAAAACACAAATGGTTTTAATTATTGCAGAAAAAGTTCTAGATAGTGTTATATTTTTTCTTTCCACTTGATAATTTTCTTATTTTTATGCTTATTTTGATTTAAATTAAAAAAATTTCTTTCACCGTAATCTAAATTTTCTATGATTGAAATCTGTTGCATTTTTTTCTTTAAAATTTACATTGCCATACAACATGTGGTAGTATAAACTTTTTCTATTACTATTTTTATAATTCCAGAAAGGCAAACTCTTTATTTTCATTTATTCTTCGGTGCTCATCAAATTCGCATCGTGTTTTCAAGTTAACATTGGTACCACAATCAACTAGGTGTGCCCTAGGTGGTGCTTTCTCCCCCTCCCTCCCCAAAAAATTATAAATAATTAGTTAATTATTAATTATAAAAACTGGTTTCTCGATCACGAAATATCTTAGTTTCATTTCATTTCGCTTTGTTTTCTGTCCCATTTACTGTTGCGTCAGGTCTATTTTTCCACACCATTTGAAATTATTAACTTGTATTTCTTCTGGGTCTGCTGTATAAGTTTATTGCACCGGATCCTAAGTATATTTCACCCTACCATAAAATTCCTAAATCATTCTCTTTATGTTAATAGTTTTGAGACATGTATGGATTTCTCTCTAATGCATCATAAAAAGTAATTTTTTTAAAAAATCAATTGAAATTATAAATTAAGCAAGAATGAAGCAAAAATTGAAATGGAACAATTTCCATATTTTTGAGTCATCATTAAACACTTTCTATATTTAAAGTATTTTTCTGCTAATTAAGAAATTTATATCTAAAATTCTGATTTTAAAAAAATGTATGTTTAGAAAATTTCAATTCTTATGCATAATTTTTTTGTCATATTGGTTTCTTTTTGAAGTACTAAAAATATTCACTTGATTTTAGATTATTGATCAAAGCAAGGTTTCTGTTCTCAAATAAAAACATGAATGTTCAAGTATAAATATTGATTTTCTGAGTTGCATTCTAAAATTTCAAAAATATGGATAGATGTTTGAGGAATCCGCCGGTGCCGTTTTGTAATTTTGACTAATTAAAATATATATATTTTTTAAGAGGGGTATATTATATATATTAAACAGGGGAAGAATGTTTGCTATCTAAAATGACTAGGCATTTTATGTATGAAACTTGTATTACTAAAAAATGAACTAAGTGTTTAACAAATATTTCAGAAATAAGTTTAAAAAATTAATAAATTGTTCCTATAGTCGATTACTGTGCATATCAAAGTTGTGATCTTAGTACATCTTTGCACTGTATTTATTTTGTTTTTCACTTCAAATCAGCATTAGTTATTAATGCCAGTGTTCTTGATTATACCGTTAACAACTTACAACACACAAAATTATTTATTTCACAGTTATGTTTACAAAAAATATAAAATACTAGCTTCCTCAATAAAACTTGAAACAAAATGGCGTAAATATAAATATATTAATGCTAAAAAATAAATATATATAAACTAAAGTTGATTTTGTTTCTTCTACACAAAAAAGAACAAACAAGCTTAAAAAAAGCAAAACAAACCGTTAATATAGAAACCTCCTTTTATGAATTACATCAAAATTAAAGATTAAACGAACGATAATTCATAACAGTATTGCTTTATTTTTTACCTGTTGCACAAAATTATTCTAATATCAGTGCTTCTTTCTATCATGAAAGCTAACTTTTTATCAAACAAATAACTGTTTAGTTAGCATTAATAATACCTACATACAACCTAATACAGCTTCCTACAGCCATGAATTATAACTTATCTAAACACTGTATTGATATTTAAGCATTACTTTTGCATGAATAGTTAAGATGAATTTTTAAAAGCAAGGAAAAAATGAATAACTAATAACATTGAGATTCCGAATACTTTACATTGTGTCAATTAGAAATTTTTTGTTTCTGGTGGTTCTCAGCAAAAAGCAGTTCTTTACACGCCTTAACTTTCTACGTTAGATAGAGAATAACCAAGTAGTTTTAAACTCTATTGGGAAAAACTATGAATTGATTTAAACAATCAGTAAATGATTAGTCGTCTCGGAATGGAAAAACGTCATAAGTGTAAAGATGATTTGGGAAATAAATCAGGCAATGATTTCTAAAAAATTGCTGTTACCTTTCTTTAGTTTTTAATATTTTTTTTAATTAAATACTTTTGTGGAAAAAACCGAAACACGAATTAAATAAATTTCGTGAAAGCATCAATTCGACAACCATAAGCTTCGAAAGAAGTATTAGTTATTTTTTCTATTTGTTTTAAAAGATGGAAAATATGTGGATAACTCTATGTTCTGTGCAACTAATGCTAAAAAAGGTAACAAATGAAATGTTTCAAAAAGTAATTTAGTTTATTATCTTAGACGTGTAGCTATGTCTCAAAATATTTCCTAACTCATGCATAAAATTTAACAATTTCAATATCTTCCTGTTCATCACACATATGCGTTTCTTCAGGACATGAATTTCATCATAGAAAAATGAAACTAATCAAACTTTAATAATTTAGTATGTTTTTTCCCTTGTAAAATTAACTTAGATTCCTTATATCGTAAGAAATATGAAAATTTAGCTGCTTTAAATATTTTTTTATCAAACTTACTCAATAATGAAGCAAAACTATTTTGAATAATATTAATTGTACCAAAAAGTGATTAACAAGGTAAATGTCATTTCCAGAAGAATTTTGAAATTAGAATTATGGCTTTTGGAAAGAAATAAGTAGCATGGTATTATATTAAGTAATTATTAATGCTCCCAGCTATATCTTCAGTTCCAATTGATCATATATTAAATGTTTGAAACTATGCGGAAAACTTCATAGACGTCAATAATTCTTAATTTCTTTTTCATTTGGTTTGTAAAACAGTAATTGCGCACGGATGCACAATATAACATTTATTTACATATTCATGAGAAATGCTGTTTAAAGCTCCATAATAAAAATTTCTGGCAAAATTATTTCGGAATTTCAAGATAACAAAAGAGACGAAAACATTTTCTGCCCTAAGGAGATTTCTTTAGCTTCTAATTCACAGCAACAGGCTGTTTTTGTCAGATAAAATTTTCTATTATAGGATGATATTTGTATAGTACGAGTTCTCTGTTATTTAATATGAGTTTTAAACTTTAGTAGCGTATCATTAGTAGTTATAAAAATAAAATATAAAAAATTTCAAATGGCAAAGCTTATGAAAATGTGCAATTTTGTTGTACATTTTAGCAATCCTTTGAACCAAACTAATTACTTTATTATAAAATTTGCTATTTTTCTGTTGCGCACAATACCAACTCTTCTAAATGGTTACCTTAATATTAAAACGATCGTTAATGAAAAACCTCCTTTCCTGACACAAAATAATTTTCAAATATGTGTAAACTTTTAAAACTTATTAGCCTGTCATGTGTCTTCATGCGTTGAAAAAATTTTCCTATGGCTCGTGATAAAAGATGTCATATCTAACCATACTCAATTTATGTATTAGTTTGAGTATTTTTATGCATCTCCTTGCGATATCTTTGCAATTATGTATTTTTCTTCCGAGTTATTTTTTATTTTAAGTAAATGTATATTTTTAAGGAATAGATTGGATTTTAATGGTTCCGCTGCTCTTTTTAAATTGCGATCTTATCACGTTTTAAGATGTTTTCTTAAAATAAAAACGAAGTATCACTTTGTAGTGAGTAGTTGGAAAGTTTTGGATATTCATAATTTTTCATCGACTTCCCGTTTGTGAATGTTTGTATCGATCGAGGTATATAAATTTTTTATTGAATTTGATATTTTTACAAGACTTTGAAAGTTTTGTAAACCTGCTTCTTATTTTAAAAAAGCATAACTCTTTTTAAGAATTGTTTTTTTTAAACTTATTTTGTTTCCGTTGTTTTTTCTGAACGGAATGTTTCGCCCCGAGTAATTCTTTTAAGTTAAAAATAATTCGAAAATATTTATTTTTTGAAAGGTTTATAATAAATTTCAACTGTATCCACGTAATTTCCTCTTAATATAATGACGGCACTGTTGATAAAGTGGTGGCATTTTTTTTTTTAAAATTTTGAAATGAATTTGCTTAGAGGTGTTAATTTGTCTCAAAAATAGTTCAGTGAAATTATTAGCGCATTAAATTACATTAAGTAACTTGTAACTTATTACTTGAATTTTAGTACTTGTTGATTGAAGTACAAAAAAAAAATTTTAGGAAAAAAGTGACTCATGCAAAGGTTTATTAAACAGAAAAAAATTCGAATATAAGGCAAACATTTTTTTAAAATCCTAGAGCGATTTTTCTAAATAAATATTACAGATAATATTGGAAAATTGTCAAATGTTGAGCAGTTTTAAAAAAAAAGTTTTAATGTTACTTTTCTCTTTACTTTTTGTTTAACGACACTTTTTTAATTAAAAAAATTACTATTTTGAAACAGTTTTATAAAACTAAATATTCTTTGAATGTATCAGTACATGATTAGTCGTCTCAAAACTTGAAGAAATGGAGAAAAATAAAAGTTTACGGAAATGTGATATCAAAGTTAAATCTCTAGAGGAAACTAAGAAATCCTCGTAACCTTTCTATTAATTAAAAGTATCAATAAATCATTTCATTAAAAAACTGATAATTTACTTAAACCTAAATCATCTTAATCTTATGAAAAAAAATCTAACATTTCTACAACTATGAACTACCATAGAAGTAATAAGGTAGCGAGCGACTCCTTGTAATCTGCAACCAAATTTGTTGATGTTATCAATAATTATAAATGCATTGTTTAAAAATATAAATAAATTTGTATCTAGATTGCTGTTCCCAAAATGTTATTTCTTAATTTGATGCTTAAAATTGAACAATCTTCGTAGCTATCCGTGTGCATAACACACAAATTAAGAATTTCTAAGCCCTTGCTTGCTTGTTTTTTAAATGCTTGAAATTCATCTTAGTATTTCAGATTTGTGGGAAAATCAATTTATTTTAGTGATTTCATATATTTCAAATATTTTTTTTATTTTACAAAAAAAAGGAACTGGTGTTGTCAAACGTTAATGAAGTTTGATACAAGGGATTTAATTTATTTTATTAAATAGAAATTTATAGAAATAGAAATAAAAATCTTTTCCAGTAAGATAACGTTAATAAAGCTCCGCAATAAAAAGTTCTTTTGACGTTTTACTGTGTAAGGTTGTTTAACAAAAAGCAAAAACATTTTCTGCCAATTTCTAATGGACAGCAGCAGTCCGTTTAAAAATGACTGTTCTCAGTTACATCAATCATCTATGATCAAAGTCTTTGTCGGGAAACGTTTTATTATACACAATCAGTAAGACTTTTATTTTACTCGATATGTGTTTTAAACTTAGTAGCTTGTTAATTATAAGAAAAAGTTATAGAACGGCAATACGCAGTTTAAAATGGCAAATCTTTGTAAATTTCAGTTTTGCTTCATAGTTTGAAAATATTTTATGCCTCTGAAACTTCTCAAAAACCCCTTTTTTTAAAACACACAATACTCATAGTACCTAATGGTTGCATTAATATTTAAACGATCGCTAACGTAAAACCTTCTTTCATACCACAATCTGTTCCATGATGACGAATGCTAACTGAATGAGTGGCGTAAATTCTCAACATTTATTTCCCTGTCCATGTGTTGAACAAGTTTTTCGATTACTCGTGATAAGACTGGTATGCCTAACTACATTAATCTTATGCAGGAATTTGAGTGTACATTCATCACCCCCCAACCCTTTTTTTTTAAGGAAAGATACTATCTTAACATTTTTTCAAAAAAAAAAAACGAAGTATCAATTTGTAGTAGGTAAATTATGGATATTTTTTGATGGCTTCTCGTTCGTAAACGTGTGTATCGATCGAGGTATAAGGAAAATTTTAAAAAAATGCAATTATTTTTACAAGACTTTGAAAGTTTTGTAAATTTGCTTTTTACTTTAAAAAGCAAACTCTTTTAATAATTTCCATTTTAATTAAGATGCTTTATATGAATCTTCGCCCCGAGTAATTCTTTTTAGATAAAAAATAATTGGAAAATAATTATTTTTTGTTAGGGTTAGATAGGGTTTTAACTGTATCCTCATAACGTCCTCTGAATACAATGTATGATGCTGCAGAGTATAGAAATACCGACAAAGCATGTCAGCGTTGCCGACATGTATATCAAAACTCTATTTTAAAATTTGAGAAGTATTGTCACTCAATATTTAGAACTCTAGTTTCATTTCTTGTTTGTTTAATATATAAAAATGTTGCAAAAGTAAAATCACCTATGCAAAGATTTATTATTATCTAAATGTTTTTTTTTTTAATTTTTGTTTTTTAAATAGTTTTAAGCATATTGCATCTTCTTAAAAATTACAAAGACGTAGTTTGAGTTTATAGATAAATAAAAATGAACTGTTCTCTTATAAGATTTTAATAATATTTATCTTTTGCTAGCTCTAAACCTTTTTAACTTTAATTTTTTGCCCAAATAAAAATTAATGAATTTCTTGTTTTAACGATGAGTTGTTTTGCATGTTTAAAAGCTTTTTTTGATTATTTTAAACATTTTCAAATTCAGAATGATTTTTATTTAATTTACTTGAAAATTTCTCTAGAAAATTCATTTTTTCAAAGTAACTTTTTCATTTCTAAGATTAGACCTTAGCTTTATGAGCTTAACGAATTATTATTATTAAACAATGCCTGAAGTTTGAAAAATATAACAAGCTTTAAAATCGTGTTAATTTTTGTTTCAAATGTATTTGTTTATACTGGTTATTAGTAATTTTTTGATCTCTAAAACTTTTTTCTTTATGATATTATTTTAAAAGCTAATTTTATTTACGTGTGTATATTTGAATGTAGTTATAATTATTTTAGTTGAAAGAGCATATATTTTAATTGTATTGTGTATTATAAGTAAAAGATTACTAAACGTTAAACAAAACTAGATGCAATAGAAAATATTTGAAGCAGACATTTTCAGAAAAAATGATCACCCCCCCCCCTCACACTGATTAAAAAGTTAAATACACTGAGTTGGATCAATAAGCTGGATTTTATTACGAAACAAACTATTTTTAGTGTTTTTTAAAACTGCTACAAACTTCGATCAAACGTTTGGAATTCCAAGAATAGTGCAAACTCTGTTCGTAAACTCGCTGAATGAGAGCTCGAAATTGAGTAGCTTCTTGAACAGTGTGTTAAAAGATATGCAGAATCAACTGGAAATATTGAATCTCTGAGAACTGAATTGACGTAAAAATAAAAGAAATCGAAAATCCAAACGTTCTGGAATATAAACAGCTAGAAAGTAACTTAGTTAAATAAGTTTTAGAGGAAAGATTTGAAAGCTTCAAATATAGAATTCACCATTTTAAACACAACATTTAGACTTTTAATTCGAAAATCGAGAAGTGTTACAAAAACTGTAAGCATGTTATATGGATTGTAATTATTTGACAACCTAAATCTATTAGGCCATCTAAATTGTCAGATAAATGCCTGAATAGTCACGTGCGACAAGCTCAATGATTGCGCTTACAAAAAAGCAGTTTACTCAAATTGCTTAAATTGAGCTTTGAACACTTCAGAGAACACTTCTCAATTCTTAGGAATGGCTCAAAAAT
This sequence comes from Parasteatoda tepidariorum, assembly GCF_982258835.1. Classification (NCBI taxonomy): domain Eukaryota; kingdom Metazoa; phylum Arthropoda; class Arachnida; order Araneae; family Theridiidae; genus Parasteatoda; species Parasteatoda tepidariorum. Next base: position 7,556,096 of record NC_141757.1, on the reverse strand, counting down.
CTGGGCTTGTGATTCGTTTTAAAATAACGAGTGATATCAACAAAAGTTTAAAGCTTATGAGGAAGCCTGATAGAAATTATCAAAAATCTTATTTATAAGAAGTTAAACTGATTAGCTTAAACGATCAGTTCATTAGGATTAAAGAAACCATTTTTTAGTAACCAGTTCAAATTTATGCATTTTGGCTCATAAAAAGCAAAACTGATGAGACAAACTTCAATTTCAAGGCTCTAATGATAGTGGTCGATGTCAAAAAATTGTTGACCAACTTACTTTTGAAGAAAAAATACAACATTCGCACAGAATTTGCCCTGAAAATTGAAACTTCAATCTCAAATGTCAAGCATATGTGCCAGTAACTGACTCGCAAAAAAAAATTGAAAGCGAAATTATTAGTAAATACAGGTTAAATGAAACAAAATGAAGTAACTGATTATTTGAAGTTTCAGAAGCTTGTATGGTAAAATTATTCTTTAAGCGGTATCTACCAGAGCTCAAATTTTCGTTACACATGGATTTTTTTAAAAAAAAAAAATAAAAATTAAGCGAAAATGGTAGGAAAATTCCTTTTTATCTTTTAAAGAAAGTGGATGGGCATTGATTTTAAATAAAAAAAGGAGGAGAGTATCTAAAGTGTTGATGTTGCTTTAATCTGCACATAACCAATTTGGAAGAGTGTTGTACTACTCTTCACTGATTGACGACATTTTGATTTATGTTTTGGCTATCGAACTTACATTTCGAGATGGTCTGGCCTGTCTGTAAAAATAATACAAGTAAGAGTCAATTAAGAAGATATTAGATTATAATAGTTGCGAAGATATAAATGGATTAGTACATAGTCAACATTGCCAGTAATTAAGGAACCAGAATTGATCTGGGCAATCCAAGATATATGCAGGATAAGGGAATTGGAACAGATGCCGACAGGGAGATCGACTCAAGCCTTTGACTAGTGAGGACGTGTTTTTTCTCTGATCGACCAATGCCGTATCACAGAACAGCGCGCGGCGGAAAGGTTTTCCCTTCCGGCCGCTCCCAAGTACTGCCATTTGATAAGTCATCGTTAGATGATATGCTTGCTAACTGCGGGATTCCCCCGCAATATAATTCATCTGGAAACTTAGAGAAGTCTGAAATTGAAGCCTTCTACCTACAATTTCCCCTAGAGGAACTGTACAAAATTGATGACTCTTTCCGATATTTCTACAGAAAGTATCCTACTTTTGATGGATCTCATCGACTTTACATCACTCAAAGGAGTGAAATTGCCCACTACATCATGCACAGAATAAGCAGACAGAAACGGGAGGAGATGGAATTAGCAAAGAAAGAAGGCCCAGTTCCCGCTCCAGTTCCCATAGCTCAAACAACTGAGAAATTGGTCACAACCAATACTACTGAACCTGACCAATATTTGGAACCTAGTGAGGAGCCTTCGGTCTCTGAGACAAAACCCCAGACAGAAAATCCTAAGGAACCACCTATCAGAAAGAGAAAGAGGAATAATAAGAAGAACTCAACTAATGTAGACTCAAAAAAGCCTACTAACTGTTCTTCTGACCCTCTAAATTCGCCACCGAAACCGACTCCAGTCCCGATGGAAACTCCGAAGGAGAGCACAGAAAAAGCCCCAGAGCCATTCACAAATGTTCATAAAGCTCAACCACCCAAGAACCTAAAAGTTCTCATCCGAGGGCTTCCTTTGCACGGACTTTAGTACGGATAATATTTCCTTTGAAATAGGGAAACAGAATTTAGAAATACTGAAAGTTGTTCAGTTCAAAAAGAAAGTGGGCGGGGCCTATAGGCCACTCCCACTGTTCCTCATCATCATACCAGAGATAGAGAGCTACATGAAGATCTGCCATATCGAATTCATTAAGGACTTTCCGATTTGTGTAGAGAAATTTCATGGCGGCCGGGGGCCGATACAGTGTTTTAGATGTCAAGGCTTCGGACACTCTCAGCGTACCTGCACTTCCGATCCAAGATGTATGAAGTGTGCCGGAGGGCACTACTCTTTCCAATGCAAAAAAAGCAAGGACATACCGCCTACCTGCTGTTGCAGTAAGGATTGCAATTGCAATTGCAGTAAGGATCATACCTCGGACTTTTCTGGGTGCGAGGTCAGGCCCCAGGAGAAAAAGATTCAACAACAAAGCCTCAACTACAGCTACCTTAGCTCATCGTTTGGTTACTCTAATGAAAGAGTTACAAGAACTTTTGAAAAATCAGGAGCCACTCAGCGTTCTTCAGACACTTCTTCAGGGTAATACCCCATCCTAATGATGATTTTCTTCAGTGCAACGCAGGCCCAACATCTGCAATGAACTTATATTGTGTCCATTATTTGTATCTTACGAATATCTTGTGAACTTAGGACATTATAATTTAGGACTTACTAGATTCGATGAATCGGTTAGAAGCGTTTCGTGCTTAATGCCGAGATAACACCTATTTCCAGCATTCCAGCATGGAACAGATGCCCATTGAATGGGATGATGGTTTTATCTGCCTAATCAACAAAAAAGGAGATTTGATGGATTGTAAAAGTTATAAGGGGATCACCTTCTTGAATACAGCATACAAGATTTTCTCCAATGTATTATATAAAAGACTTTTACCACACGTGGAGAAGTTGGTGTGGTTTACAAAGAGAAAAATCTACAACCGATTTAATACAAGTTTTAAGACAAATTATTGAGAAGACAAACGAATTTAATGTTGAGACTTTTCCTATTTTTATTGACTTTAAGGCAGCATACCACAGTATCAAGAGAAATAAGTTGTATGAAGCAATGGAGGAATTTGGTATTCCCCTTATTAACTTGACAGAGGCAACACTCAGAAGAGTCAAGTGCAGAGGTAAATTGCAAAGTTAACTCTCCGAGCTCTTCTACACTGATGGTGGTCTGAGGCAGGGCATACACTTGCCTGCCTTTTATTTAACATCGCACTTGAAAAAGTAAATCAGAGCATCTGAAATAAATGTAAGAGGCAGTATCTTTCAAAGATCTACACAAATTCTTGCTTATGCAGATGATCTTGATATTATAGGAAGATCTAGACAATCAGTAGTGGAGAACTCCAAAGCTCTTGAAGTAGCAGCCAGTGAAATGGGACTACTAATCATTAATGCTGACAGAACTAAATACATGGAGATAAACAGAGGGCTCACTAAGGCAATGAATGCCCTTTCATGTGAATGATTATGACTTTGAAGCTGTTGATGAATTTAAATATCTTGGGACTACTGTTACCTGCAAAAATGACACAAATACTGAAATCAATAGCCGTTTAGCAATGGCAAACAAGTGCTACTTTGGTTTAAAACGCCAACTAAAAAGTGAATTTCTTAAAAGACAAAAACTAACATATACAAAACACTCTTACGGCCTGTGATCCTATATGGTAGTGAGTGCTGGACTCTTAATAAAAAAGAGAACAAATTGCTGATATTTGAGAGAGGGATACTAAGAAGATTATTTGGTCCAGTCTATGAGAATAACAAATGGTGCACCCTTCACAATCATGAGTTATATAAAAAGTATAAACAACTAGACATAGTTCGTGTTATTCAGGCCAGTCGTATTCGATGTCTGGGACACCTTTATAGATCTAAAGACCAAAACCCCGCAAAAAAGTTTAAAAAAACTTTTTTAACCATATTTACCAACCTTTTTTTAACCTGGTTTAAAAAAGAAACTTTTTTTAAATTAGAAGGTACAAGAAAAAGGGGTCGTCCACCGACTAGGTGGCTGGAACCAGTTGAGAGGGACCTAAAGATAAAAGGAATAACTAACTGGAAGACCATGGCACAGAATATATTAAGATGCCAAAACTTATTGGGACAGCCTTGGCCTGCCATAGGCTGTAGTGCCCAAGAAAAAGAAGACGAATCAACTTGGTGTGAAAACTGGGAAGTATATGAAAAAAGTGGACTAATGGGAAACAAGATCACATATCTGTTTAGTAACTGGACTATTTCTTCATTTAAATTTGATGTATCCCAACAGTAAAATGACACTCAGTTCTGATGCATACATTACACCATATCAACAAGTGTATGGACAGCTGCTTAACAATTCCGTAGAGAAAATAACTGTCAAGAATTAATACTGAAACTGTGCATACTGTGCACAAAATATACACAAAAACCTTTCGATTGTCTGATAAAAGCAGCTTTGACACAACTAACATATAACTTTAGTTTTTCTTCTATTTAAGCTAAATAATAGTGTAGAACATCGAACAACAGAAACAAGGAAATGGGGGTGATTGAAAATAAACAAACGTACTGAAGAAAGATGTTTAAGTTTATTTATTACGTTCCTATTTGTTTTAAAAGCTTGTGATTATTTGCTAATTTTTCTTGAAGTATTTTTGTGTAAGTGTCATGAAAACTTTGTTAAACTTGCTGTTTTTATGGAGGCTTGAGCTAAAAGTGTTTTATTGTCAATTTACATGCATACTTCATCTATAATATTCTTATTTTGATAAATAATATATTAACATTATTCTTTTAGCTGCAAAATAACTTTATTATTTAAAGTAAAATATATTGATAGATAAACATTTTAAGAAATGTATATAGTTCAATCTTTACTTAGTTCAAAATCTGCAGTCAGTTACGTCATTATGTAGGTCAAATGTTTCATAGTTTTAATAATTTTAAAAAAAATAAAATCCATTTCCCCCCATCGTAACCAATTACTTGAAAAATCCAATTTGACATTATATATAACATACATCCAACCAATTTAAGCCTCCATGAAACACTTGCAAATCCAATGCTTACTTGATTCTAATCTTTTGAACCTATGTATTATGTAAATAATCTTAACAGTTTGCTAAAAAAAAAAAAAAAAAAAAAAAGACATTAAAAAGTATAGAGAGTAAGAAATATTAAAAAAAAAATATTTAAAAAAATATAAAATAAAAAAATATCAAAAAATTTAAAAAATATATAAAAAAAGAAAATACAGAAAAAAGAAAAAATATAAAAAAAGAAAAAAAAAGGAGAAAAAAAGAAAAAATATAATATTAAAAATATGAAAAAAGAAAAAAAAAAGAAAATGGAAATATAAAAAAAAAATTAAAGAAAGCAAACTGTGGTAATAGTATTTAATATAATATTTTTGTGCAAATGTATGTTTTATGTTTTGTGTAATATGTACTTAAAATTTTTAGTACTATTTATCTAGAAAAGTTAAAAAATTAATATTATGTATGCTTTTTTGTTTTTAGTGTTCTATTTATTGAAAAATTGTTCTCATCATTTTATTTATCTATAAACATAGACAATTTTTTTTAATTACATTAATTTCATTCCTTGCATTTAAAGTTTCCATTTTTCAATATCTTTCTTTTTTTTTGTTTAATTATAGGCTATTTGTAAAATATAATAATTTTTTAAAAACTTTTTTAACTGAATCATTTTATTAAATTAAAGAAAATTAAATCTTTGCATCAGTGCTTCATACTTTTTCATGCATTACTTTTTTATAACTTGAGTGAATTGATATTATATTTTAATTTCGGAATTGTTGAAATCCTCCAGTAAAAAGTTATATTTTTACAAATTAAATTTTAAATACAGAGTAGAGTTTGTAAGAATGAATCTAAATCATTCGAAAGAAGCAAAATTTTTTTCAATTTTTGAGTATCTTTAAAGTAATAGATTCGAATCAATTAATAGAATCCTCAAAAACATTGAATCAAACCAAAGACTCGTGAATATTTCTACTCGGAGCTTCGACTCAATATTTAACTATAATCGGCAGCATCATAAGTTGATATTTAAAGGACGTTTTTACAAAGTTGAGCCTGTTATTTTCTTGTCTTAAATATTTACTATGAAATCAATAAAAAATTTTATGAAACAGGGCGAAGCTACCTCTCGTTGCAACTATCGTTCTAACGACTTGAAGCCAGTCAAAGAATTATCAAATCCCTTCAAGTGTAAAGTCTATTAAAATAATTATGTAACTTCTATTTGTTGAGCTGAACTTAAATGAAATTTTGAACTATTTCTATTGAAATTTTTTAACTAAAAGAATCATTTACTAAAAATTTTCAAATTTTTGTTTCGATTTTTATGTGTGCAAAATTTTCATAATATTAAAAAAATGCATTAAAATTTTTTAATTGCATTTTTATTTCTTTCCGTCTAAAAATTAAGGTCTGAAAATAAATAAAAGGTTAAAAACCAAAACAGTACGATGATTAAAATACACATTGACTTTTTAGCCCTAATAAGTTATGGAAGTCATGGAAGTGAATCATTTTTAGTAGAATTTTTCAATTGTATTTGTAGTGGTCTTTAATCCAATTAAAAGTTCAACCTTTAACTTTACGCTTTGTGATAAATCCGCCCTACAATTTTACTATTGAATATTGAATATATTCAATACTTAGTATTCAATGGTTTACCTATTGAATATTTAAAATTTCTGTCTTCGCAGAAAAATTTCTTCACCGATGCAAAGCAATTTGTACAAGGTATGGCAGGAAATGTTTTGTCGCTTTCTGTATATCAGCCGCAACTGTGATTAATGATTTTTTGCAAACTGAAGAGCAGTAAATTGCTATAAATATAAAACTTAACATATTCTATGTCAGTTATTAAGAACTCAACAAAGGAGACTAGGGCAGTTACGAAGTTAAATAGCTAGCTACATTTACCTGTGTCTTCGATGGAGATAGTTTTTTTTTAAAAAAAAAAACATTTTGCTGTTAGCGTGAGAATTATGGAACTGTAAAATAATGATCCATATATCCTCTGGGGAAATTTTATTCCTGCCCTGTATTCTGTGTGGGTTAGGATAAGAAATTTAATTAAATACTGCTATGGAACCGAGACTTGCATTTAGATTCTATTAACGGATCGAAATATGTAGCAGCGTTTTCTTATTACTACTAAAATATCAATTAAAGGAAGCAAAGTGTCATTTTTAATGAATCAATTTCAAGCATATATAAATAAGTTCATTTATTAAAAATTGAATTTACGGAGTTGTTAATAATTTCAAATTCTAATGAATAAGAAATATCAGTTTCAAAATATTTATACATGTACTTAAATCGTTTATCTAAAATGTTTTCAAATTGTGACAAATTATGTGCGTCTATTGGTAAATGCAAAAAAAAAATAAAAAAAAAAAATAAATAAAAAAAATAAGTGAAAAAAAAAGTACTTTATACTTTACTTTTATTTATTAACGTATCATTTCCACTTTTCATGCATGCCTTTTTTATGATTTTAATGACAAAGGATATATTCAATATAAGTAAAATAAAACCATATGCTTAAAAAAATTTTACAAAAATGCAACTTGCGCATAGTTGTTAAGAAGCCTTATTATTAACTCTGAAACTTTTTAGTCAGAAAACAGGGATTTTCATATCAACAAATTATTTTTCTGATTGTTTAATTGCAAACTAGTCATGTACTGTTAGATTCGTCAAGTTTACTGTTACTTGAAGAGTTTTATTGGTAAATAATTGTCTGTGAATATTTATGTTAACTTCAGTAATTAATTTTAATATATAATTAGATTTTTTTAATCTTATTAAAAAACTTGCTTTTTTAAGAAAATATGTTAATTACTTTACCACGAACGATATTTTATAAGCATTATTTAAAAAAATTCAAACTTTAAAGCACTTTTTTTCTAGATTTTAACTTTCTTCTGTACATTGTCAGGCTTTTAAGCCCGTGTTTATGCTTCAAATTTAAGAAAAAATTTATTTGATTGCATTGGTTGTCAGATCACTAAACATATTTTTTAAGATATATTATTTTAAAAAGCTAACTTTTTTGTAACTGTATATTTGAGAATGGAAATATTTTCTGAATTGAAAATAATATAAAAAAAATTATTGTATTTTAAATGTTATAGTTAAAAATAGTCTCACTGATTTTTATTATAAAGCACAATCTATATTTTTTCTTTTCTGTAAACTTTTGTGAAAAACAAAATTGTATGAAATTCAGGATCACCCACTTGCAAATATGGCAATTTTTTAAATTAATAGCAGTTTAGCTGGGCCATTGAGTTATGGATATTAAATAAAAATGTAACTTTGTACAGAGGATGTCAACCTACGATTCGTATGACGAGGAATTATTAGGAGAACTAAAATCCAGCCATGAGTGATAATCAAAAATGTAATAAATTATAAATAGTGTGACTTTAAAATATTTCGAATCAAAATATGTAGAATTTAGGAAGGGAGCATGAAATTGAGCAACTTCTTGAAAAAGATGATCTCAAGGTCAAACATGTCTGAACAGGAAATTCTGAAATGCAAGAACAAAAGCAGGTTGCAAAAAAAAAAAAAAAATTCTAATTGTCAGGAAACGTTATAATTTGAAAGAAGTTTAATTAAACAAGATACAACGAAAATATTTAAGTTTCAAAGATATTATTCCTAATGCAGAATATTTACCTGTATTTATAAAAATAAATACTATCATATTCCAGAAGATTAGGATGATGCCGATTACAAATTAGCTGAAAACTGATGAAAAATAAAGAATTGAACTGATATGCTTAAAAACTGGTTTCCGAGAACTTTACAGACAATGTTGCTGCCAACTAGCAAATGTTTACAGTTTCTTGTGTTTTTCTGATAAAATGCGAAGTTGTTTGAATAAACTACAAGTTCAAGTCTTGAATGATAAATTTAAAAAGGTAGACGAATCTTACAAAAATTAACCAAAAGAATATGCCAAAATATTTTTGAAGACCAATTTATTTTTACAGAATATGGACTCAAAAGTACTGGGAATTTCCCTATTGATGATAAGTAATTTTAAAAGAGTTTATAAGGCAGAAAACCATTTCCAAAATGAAGTTTTGACAACTAAGACATTAGCATTTTCAGTTTAAATTAGAAGGAAACAAAATGAAGTAATTGATAATCAGAAGATAGAAAAAGCTGAGTGGTAAAAAATTTCTTAAAAAAAAAAAAAAAAAACTCTTAAACAAACTAGTCGACTCCAAACAAACTAGACGAATCCAAATTTCAGTTATGCATGAAGAAGTTGACGAATTTGATTCCACAAAAAAACGAAGATATTTGCTAAATGATTTTTGTGCACGTAAGCAACTTGAAAAAGTTTTTGAGCCATCCTTTGGTGTACTGTGAATAAAAAAAAATAATTTCAGACGACGTTTTGAATCGTTCCATTTTATTAGCTTTTGAACTTTATCAAAAAGATATCCTATATTTAGAAATGATGCAACTAAGAATCTGCTAAGAAAATTTTTTATTTTAATTTTATAAAAAATAGATAAAAGTAGTATCCACACAACCAGTAATACCGCCTGAGAGCGAGCAAAGAATTTTATCATATATTTTTAAAGGGAAAAAAATAACATCAAGAATTTATGTCTCCTTTTTATTAATGATAAGGACTGAAATAGACTTGTTACTCATAAGATCAGAGCAATCCCATGAAAGTTGTTAACGAGACAAAATAACATTGACTGATAGACATGAACATTCCCTGCCTTTTTAATGGTTTGTTAAATAATTCAAATTTGATGCATGCATCTTAGTAAAGTGCTACGCAGTTCTACACATATTACACGATACCAACAAGTATATGGACAGTTAATTGTTCTATAAGGCAATAAATGCCAAAAATTCATTCTTCTTTTGATCAATAATAAAGACTGAAATAGATACATTGTGTGAAAGATGCAATATTAAATGAAACTACGAAAATCGCCTACCTGTTCTATGATTGAACTTTGCATCATCCTTATTCATCTTGCAATTTTTATAGTTATATATTGCCAATAACTATATAAACTATTATCTAAAATTCCTATAAAAAATTATAATTTTTGCTAAAAATTATTCCTATTTTGTGAAATATTTTTCCCCTTACATGTCTGATGATAAAGAATCTCTTCGAAAACGATTTGGAAACAGATAAAAGCGGACAATTAGTGGAACTTATACTGAGTTTGACCATTCAGATATTATCTCACTTCCTTTTTGAACCATGATCTAAATAGTGTGACATCTCCCCGTGTATAGTAGTGTGACATCTCTCCGTTTATAGTAGTGTGACTTCTCGCCGTGGAGCACAGTGAGACAGTTCCTAGTATGACATAGTGAGAAAAATCTCCCAGTGACATTTGTTCTACTCATACGCAGAAATTTTATTCAGGACTAACATGCATGAGATCTCGACATTATTGTTCTATATTGCAACAATCAACATTACTTGAGCTTTATCAAGTGGTGGAGCTAAAATTTACTCTGCAGGATAGACATTTTGGTGAAACAACAGATATGCGTGTTCTGGTTTATGTTTGGTACTGCTTGATAAAAAGAGCTTTGACTCTACTCCCGCGCAACGTTTTCACATAATAACTATATTATTATTGTTGAACTATTTATTCAAAGAGTGTTAATTTCTATGATATTTATGCCTATAAACAAAGGCAACAAACTAAATAAAATGGGGGTGACTGAAGAAATAAGTGTTTTGATAATCTTAATAAACATTTATAATCTTAATTAACATTATAGTATTAAATGCAGGTTTACATATTTTAAGCTATCTGTACAACCTCTATGAAAAATTCGCAAATTCATTTTTAATTTATGTAATGCTTACCAGACTGTAATTTATTGTAAAGTATAATGTAAACCACCACACAGTTTGCTTTTAAAAAAAAATAATAATAAATAAAAAAAAAATACAGAAAAAAAAAAGAAAAAAATATTAAAAAAAATGCAAAAAAAAATATATAAAACATACTTAAAAAAAAAAAAAAAAAAAAAACATATTAAAAAAAATGAAGAAATAAATAAATAAAAAGAATAAAAAAATGTTAAAAAAAAAAGAAGAAAATAAAAAGAATGAAAAAATGTAAAAAAAAAATGAAGAAATAAATAAATAAAAAGAATAAAAAAATGTTAAAAAAAAAAAAAGAAAAAAAAGAAGAAAATAAAAAGAATGAAAAAATGTAAAAAAAAAAAAAAAAAAAAAAATATTAGGAAAAGCAAACTGTGGATATATTTTATGTATCATTATTTTATATATTTATCTTTTAAATTGCATGTAAAATTATTTTTGTATTATTCTACTGAAAAAATGAACAAATTAATGTTTCGTATGCTTTTTTTAATTTTAGTGGTTTGTGTATTAAATTGCTCTTACTATTTTATTTAATTATGAATATTGACAATTTTCCATAATTATAGTAATTTAATCTATTACTTCAAGAATTTAACATTCAGTTATATTAAAATTTTGTATTTTTTGAAACCTTTTAAAATTTTTCTTTTTCTAATTATAGGCTAATTGTGAAATAAATTAATTGTGTTGAACTCTTAGAACTGAAAAAAAGTTAAGTATTATAAATTAGAAATATTTGCATCAGTGTTTTACTCTTTTCCCCCCAATATTCCTTTTAAAATGGGTAAGATACATTGTTTTATACATTGTGAAAACCTTCAGTACGAGAATTAAAATTTTAAACGATGAACAGAATTAAGTATTCCGAACTAAAAAATTTATTTTCAATTTTTGAATATCTTGAAGCTAATAGATTTGAATCGATTAATGAAATCCTCAAAAGCATTAAATCAAATGGACGATTCATCAACTGTTTCTATTCAGATCATCAACTTAATGTTTCACTCCAATCAGCAGTACTATAAATTGATATTAAGAGGATGTTTTTCAAAAGTTGAACCTGTTATTTTAAATATTAACAATGAAATAAAAAAAATATTTTTAAAACAGGGCGAAGCCATACCTCTAATTTTACTTATCATTCGAATTACTGGAAGCCGGAAATTATGAAATTAAGAGTATTTTTAAAAGCAGAGCGAAGCAAAATCGTTCGTTTTGAACTGTTCGTTCCATTCACAGAAAATTAATAAGATTTTGCGCACACTTTCTTAACTTACGTCCGTGAAATATAATTCGTAAGTGCAAACTTTTTTTTAAAAAAGTTAGAAGATTTCGTTTAGCTTAAACCTAATCTTTTTTTTTTCTAGTTTTTTTTCATTGTGGTGATATTTATATTCATGCTTAAATGATTGTATGTAAGTGAATGGCAAGCTTTATTACGATACCCTCTTACATGAATTCCAGATGTTCTTAGAGTAAATAAATAATAATTTAATTACTCTTTCCAGATTTCAATTAAAAATCTTGTTTTATTTTCATTGTAACATTTCATCTGAAGCACCAATTTGCTAAAAAAAAAATTTCTAAAAAAAATTTTTTTATAGAAAATTTTTATGTGCGAAACTTTTATGCTATGCAGCAAAAACCTGAATTTTGTACAAATATTTTAATTAAAATTATAATTTTTTGTCATACAAATTAAAATAATACAGAAATCAACAGTTTAAAATTGTTATGCCATTGTGTTTAGCCATAAACAAAAATATAGTAACTTGAAAGATTTTTTTAATAATTTAGCAAATTTTGGTATTGTGCATGTAGTTACCTCTAATCGAATTAATAAAGCCAACATTTATAAATGTTTCAATAGTTCTTTGCTTTAAATTTTTTTCTGTCATAGCAAAGAGATTTCTTCTATTTTATGCAATGTTATTAGTACGAGACACTGGCAGAAAATGTTACGTTTCTTTCTGTTTATCAGCCAAAATACAGGGAATTATTATTAAAAAAAAATTTTATTATACAAAAAAGCCACGATAATCATGTTGAGTAAGTAAATATTTATTAGTAGTTATTATGTACCTTTGTTATTTTTTAAAAAATAATTTTCGTTTTTAATTGGTGTTTATGACTTTCTGTAAAAGGCCAATAGACTTATTGATCTACAACATTTAGGCGACCATCTTATTTTAGTTTCGATTTCTTTTTATTGAAATGGGGCATGATTAAAGGAAATGGAACAAATAACTAGCTGTATATACAAGTAGCATCGAAGAAGATTCTTTTAGAGAAACCTTTCACTCTTTGCGTGAGAGTACTTTTAAAATAATGATCCATATACCCAGGAGGGAATTTTATTCATGCCCTATTTTTCGTGTGGGTCAGGATAAGGAATCTTAGCGAAATCTACTATGGAACCAGGAATTGCATTTCGATTCTATTAATGGATTGAGATAGTTTAGGTATTTTTTTATCACTACCAAATTATTAATTAAGAGGACATAGTTTTGTTTGATGTATTTCAAAAATACTTGCATTTATTATTTTTTTATTTTAAAAGTTTATTTCAATTTGAGATGAACAGGAAGCATTAAAAGATCTGTGCAGTAATAAAGTGTTAACAGTTTCTCTAATGTGCTTTGAATTTGTTTCAGTTATACGAATAAATTTACAAAAATGGGTGAAACGTTTACATTCTAAAACTGTGTTTTTGGTTTACTTTATTTATGAAATGTTTTTAGTATTATTGAGACAGACATTTTCATTACTTTAACGAGGAAAAATATGTTCAATATAAATAAAAAATGATGTTCGTAATGTTTAAAAAAAGTACTTCAACATAAAACTATTGTAATTTTTTAAAATTTTTAAAGGTCTTTAGTCAGTCATAAGCTTTCAGAAACAAAATATTTTTTATAAAAAAAAATAACTAATCATGCACTGTTATTTTTGTAACTTATTTTGTACTTTGTAACTAAATAGTTGGCGGTAAATGTATAAATTATCTGCAGTAATTAATAACTACACTTAGCTTGCATTTTTTAAAAAACAATGTCACACAGTTTTATTTTTGAAGTACATTTTTAAAAATTTTGTTAATGAGCTTTACTTCTCGATGAAAGATATTTTTATGATTTTTTATGTTTAGTGCAAATTTTAAAACTCAGTTTTCGAAATATTTATTTGGAAAATAATTTTGGTTAAAGAAATATATTTTCTTAAAATTATGTGACTGAAATATCTATGCACATACTACTAACTCTGCATAGAAGGAATTCACTTGGAAGGAGTGGTTAAGTGCGATGCGTAAAAAAAATTTAAATACAAAAAGCAATTTATTCTCAGTTTGGCAATTGGTATATTACAAATTTATTATTAATGGGTTAACTTATAATTTCTAAATATTTTTAATTACATGACTCGTCAATTTTAAAAGTCACGTATCTTAAAGTGAATCAGTTTCTAAATATAACTTTTTACTTGTTTAAACGTGCTTCCCCTGTTTGATTTTTATCAATTGCCCGTTCGTTTCCAATATTAATTTTTTAACTATTTTCAAACTAGAAAAACTGCCAGAAAAAAAGAACAAGTATCCTGAATTTTTAATGTTAATGTGCCCATTGCTTTCTTTTGAATATTTAACCAGTGATTATAATAGTAATTAATTTTCTATGCAAAACATTGGCATTAATTACCACTTAAAAATATATATACACTGTAACATTTTTAGTTTAAACAAAAATATTATCCCTATTGTTTTGTATTTTACCAATATATAAACTGCAGCGATGAACACGCATTCTTTCTTAAACTTCTGCAAATTTGGTAGAGTTTCAAGTCTTTGGTAGGTTAATTATAATGTCAAAAAGAAGCCAATATATCATGGAAGAAATTTTTTATGTTTAAATTTATGGTGCAAAATCCTTTTTATGCTCTTAATAGTATTTAAATCAGTATTTTTGCAGTTTAAATGCAGTAAAAACTGATTGCATTAAAAAAAAAAAAACGAACTTAAAATTCTCGCTCAACTTTAGTCTTGTAAGTCAGTTATGTTGTCAAAAATTATCTTGCATACATCCGTTTTTTTAAAGAAAATTTTATTATGCTTTTGTTCCTTTATGGTCAACAGTTGACAGCGAAACTGTGAATTAGCTTTTTTTTCCTTTATAGTTCAGCCCTGAGATAAGAGATGTACTCAGGTTTTTTTAAAATAAAAATAGAGAATCAAAGAAATTGCCAATATGTTTTTTTAACCATTAGATTTTACTAAGCCTGTTGTAAGAAAGAAATATTTAAAGAAAAACATATAATTATTAATATTGATATTTTTTCTAATTAATATTTTTAATGATATTAATATTAATGTTCTTAATATTTTTTCCTATTCAAAAATGTATAAAACCACTTATATATTTGTATTACAGAATATACTCAAATTTAATAACTTTTTTTTAAAAATTCATTTTGAGGTTGTGAGTATTTTTCTCTGCTGGTGGCGTGATCGAATGAACTCACTTTTCTGACTGACCTTTCAAAGTTCTTTGATTTTGTTTGAGATTTTGGATATTTAAGATTTAATGAAATGTCGGTTGAAAGCGGAAATCTTCCCTGTTTTATTTGTATTTCAATACTTTATCTTTTATCTACTTTAGTATAATAACCGTATTAAGAAGTCTCAAATAGTAACTAATAGGTCAAACTAGACAAATGTTATAATCCCCCTTTTTTTTAAAAAAAATTTATTACAATCTTAAAATAAAATAATTTTATTTAAATTCATTTTTGTTTCATAAACTTAAATGTTTCATGACAGTTTATTTTAAGATTTTCTACATAAAAATTGTGATTAGAAACTATAAAATAGCTTAGAGGAAATGTTACTTTATTAAAGGATTTTTAATTACATTAAGATATGCCTGTTTTCAAACATTATTTTTTTATTCAACAAATTGCAATTATTAAAATAGTTTTCTGAATAAAGTTGAAATTTGCCAAATTGCATTTGAAAAGGAAAATGATATTAAGAGGTGAAATGTATGAGGAAGAATATGCTAGAAAATTATATTTATTTTATTTATACTGTTAATTTATATTTTTGATAAAACAGTGTAGTTTATATGATTATTTATTTTTAAAATATTCGATCTAGTTTGAAATTTAATTCGGTGCGTTGTCTAATAGCCAATCTCAAAGCAGTATCATAGACGCAATTGCTTTCCGCAGTTTCATACGCACTATAGATATGCCCTTTTCTTTATTTTCTCGTCATGAAATGCATAAAAGAAATTAAATTGAATAAATGATTAAGAGATTTAATTTCTTTAAAAGAATTAATAGTATAACATTGATCGGCCAAGCTCTCTGTTTTCCAAAATACAGTATTATATGTATCAACTGATAAGAACTGTGCGCTGTTATTTTGAATATTTTATTTAGCCGTACTTTAATAATTTTTATTTTATTTTAGCAGTTACTAAACTTTTTTCTTCCTTAAAAGTTGAAATGATATTTTCCCCACTAATGATTAATTAAATGTTGCCTATCATTAATTAATCAATTCTTTGCTGTTGAATGTAGTGTTTAAGAGCACAGCAGACTCCTTTACTGCTCCAAGCATCGCTAACACCTATTCAATTTAATGAAATCAAACAGTGATATAAAACCAGTTTGATGCAAAAATAAGAGGGATAAAATAATTTGTAATTATGCTTCTTTTGAGTAAAAAATATAAGTTTGAATTTGTTATTCAATGTATATATTTTTTTTTAATTTTCCTCCATATAAAATAAACTCTAATTCTTCTAAATCAAATAATCTTGGACCTGCATTCACTACATTTTTTAATTATTAGAATTTTTTTAATTTAAAGCTATGGTCTTGGTCAATGTTTAAATTTGCATCTTAACAGATCTTTAATAGCTTTTAAATAACAAGAAACTGAATAGTTTTTTTTAACGTTAATAGTTTTTTTTTGAAAAAGAATAAAGCAAAGATTGAATTTTTAAGAGCTTATAAAGGACAATAACGTCCTTCCTTAGATAATAATTAATGACAAGTGCTCTATCAAGCAAGGTATGGATTAAAATTTTAATTAAAATTTAAGCATTAAAAATTTATTTATTGTTATTAAAAGGAATTACATGTAAAGTAAAAAGATATTCTCAAAATTAAAATAATGTTTTCAAAATATTACCGAAAAAGAAAATTTTATTAATTGTATTTAACTTACAATTTCTTTCAAAGATTTTTTATAAAATAATATAGAAAACTAAATAAAAAGTAATTTCATTTAATAAAAAAACAACTTAACTATTTAACAAATTAAGATTTTATTATTAAATTACTTACACAAATTTAAATTTGTGATCACAATATTCTGTAAAAACTTCAGATTGATGGGATAAAAATAGTACTATTTTGTATTTTAAATGACCATTGTCCACTTCCATACCATTTACTTAATCACTTTGCTTTATGCGTATACGAAAAAGATAAACATTAAAAACACCCTATCACAGAAACCAAAGACTTTGTGCACTTTTATGTGCTATTATCATTTTTAAAAAAATAAAAATAAAATATCCTCTGACACTTATTTTACTGGTCCACCTAATTAGTAAAAAAACATTTATGTTGAGATTCATATTTTTTTTAAGATAAACAGTTTTACTAAATTTCTAGATTATTAAAATAATTTTTCGACTGTTTGCATTTATCTCTTGTCCAAAACTATATAGTTGTTTCTTAAAAGGCAAACATTTATTAATGAAAAAAATTGTCATTTTTTCATTCAAGTTTTTTTTAACCTATCGGTTTTCAGAAAGGTTGTCTTATTACATAAAATCGTCAACTGAATAAAACAACGATGGCTAAAATTAATAATGGCAGTGTTTGCTGACAGTTTTGATACTTTAAAAATATCAGTACTTTTTTTAAAAAATTTGATTTTTCGAAATTTTTGTTCTAAAATTATCATTGAAATAATAACAAACCAAAGTTTAAAATTTTGAATGGTTGCTCATCTATTTCTCTAAAGTAGATATTTTGTGATTTACGGTGAAGTAGAATATTTTGGATTTTTATATTTTTCAAATTGTTACTGCTTCTTATTAAAGTGGTCACAAAATATGTTTAAAAAGTTTCAATGATAACGAATTGCACGAAATAAAATTCAGTTATACGAAAGTATAGTTCATTATGTAAACTTAAACATTATTTTGATATTCATCTTTACTTAGTCCTGTTGAAAAGAATATAATTCAAAAGAGTACAAAAAAATCTAAATTCCATATACATACTAAAAAATCATTGATTAAAATTACATCATATAAAATATTTGAAATATTGAAATAGAGGTTAAAATGACAAATTTAGATTTCGATATAGCTGGATCAATATTTTCTAATTTATCTTCTTTTCAATAGTTTCATCCATCTTCACAATTGATACTAATTCCCACGTTTAGTGGGGGAAAATGCACCTTAAAGTTCTTTCTAATTGCTCTAGTTAATTTTTTTCTATTAACAGTTTATTAATTGATACATGAACAGAAATTTATATCTAATGTTTGTACACACGTATCAGTATCCGTATCAGTAACTACACACTGGCTTTGTTGCGTGTCTTTCTTTTAAATATAATTTACTAAAGACAGTTAAATATTTCATAAGTATAAATTGTAATTATATTTGGCCTCGGAAACTTTAATTTTTTTTTTAAATTAAAAATAAATCTGCTAAATTTTTTAAATAAAAGTTTAAAGTATAAAAAGTCAGTTTTGATAAGCAATATTGATTTCGAAAATAAAAAAGCAAAATAAAACAGTTCTGAAATTTTCTACATTTATTGATAAATTATTTTGATTTTGAGATCCTTTAACAGTACTAAATAGTACTTGCGTTTTTGTTGGTAAAATCAGTTACCTCTATTCGTTGAATGGTAGGATTTCCATATAGGTAATTACATTAAAATAATCTTGAAGGTTTTTGCTACTTCTGCACAATGGTCCACGAGAAACTTCAAAATAAATAATTAGCAGCAGATAATCACCTCGTATAACTGCAGAAAAACGTAAGAGTTGGACTAATGTCATATCACCACCAATTCTTTTGTTTTTACTTGTTCAATTGCTGAATTATTGACGTACCTTTGGCATGAAATGAAGCACTTTTTAATTAATCTGCAAGTGATCTAGCTTGGATAAATTCTCAATAGTTAACAGTCAATTACGATACATTTTAATTTCTTTCCGTGGTTCATGATATTATATAGTAGATAAAAATCAAGCTTTAATTCTCGAAACAAGCTTAAAAGTTCTTACAAACCTTCTGTTTCAAAATAAATGCGCAAATATAAGTAAATTGTTTCAAAAGCTATTTCCTAGTAAACTTGGCAGCAGAAACAATGCAGCATGGTCAAGGGCTCTGCAGATTTTTTTTATTATTTCTTGGGTGAAATAGAAAAAAAAATTTGAAGATAAAACTTTCAACATAAAATTGTCAAGCTAAGCATTTATATATATATATATATATATATATATATATATATATATATATATATATATATATATATATATATATATATATATATATATATATATATATATATATATATATATATATATATATATATATATATATATATATATATATATATATATATATATATATATATATATATATATATATATATATATATATATATATATATATATATATATATATATATATATATATATATATATATATATATATATATATATATATATATATATATATATATATATATATATATATATATATATATATATATATATATATATATATATATATATATATATATATATATATATATATATATATATATATATATATATATATATATATATATATATATATATATATATATATATATATATATATATATATATATATATATATATATATATATATATATATATATATATATATATATATATATATATATATATATATATATATATATATATATATATATATATATATATATATAT
Organism: Parasteatoda tepidariorum; assembly: GCF_982258835.1. Lineage (NCBI taxonomy): Eukaryota > Metazoa > Arthropoda > Arachnida > Araneae > Theridiidae > Parasteatoda > Parasteatoda tepidariorum. The sequence continues at coordinate 7,536,399 of NC_141757.1, read as the reverse complement.
ATATATATATATATATATATATATATTGCTTTAATACTAATTTTGCTTTCAATGGGCTTGGCGTAAACATCTACTAGACCAGAGTTATTCATTTTTGACTATGCCATATTTTAAAAACATCTTTAAACTTATTTTCAATCAAAAATATATAGCTGAATAGACAGAACATCAAGAATAAATTCTTTGTTAAAGTAAAACTAAAGACAAACATTCGAGATAATTTTGCATATCTTAAAATGTTTAGAAACTTCAATTTTATATGTTGGAAAATAAAGAAAAAATAATTGTAGGAAAATGGGAAACGATTAAGTGCAGCAGATGGAGAAAGAATTACAATTACTCCCTTCGTGTATTCAAAATATTCTTGCTTATTTTCCATTTATTATTGATAAATAAAAGGTATCCATTCTGTTGAGGAAATAAAACATCAAATAATTTATGAACATCTATCAATCTCAATAACATAAATAATTCATTAATCATATATCAACTACTGTAAACATTTAAAAGTTTGCTTATTGCAGCTGATGAATATTACTGAAAAGCTGTTATGAAAATCTTTTGCTTATTAATTATACAGTAAATCATTTTATCATTCATAGCTTATATATTCTCCAATCTCACACTTACGGAGTGTGTTAATATGAATATAGTAAACACCATTTTCATTTTTATTCAGTTCAAATCAGTAAATGATAGAAATCAGAATCGAATTTTTTCAACAAATTTTTTATTTTATAACCGTTGTTAAACAGCCGACCCAATTTTTGGTTTTCGACTGCTAATGTTCCACTCAGTAGCTTTGAAACTTTGAGCCCAATCACGAACACAAGGGAACTCCTGGATCAAGTATTGGGTGAAATGATCCCGCGTGGAAATTTTTTTGATGGAAGTAACACACATTTGCGTTTCATGGAGAGGAAAACCATAAAAAACTCCCACCAATAGCCTGACTGCATGGGGTTTCTAACTTGTGATCCGTCTACCACTGAGGATATTTCACGTCAGCACTGTAGTCGGTGCGAGCCGGGTGCGGAATTCATGTCACCTAGCCGTCACTGGGATTCGAACCCGGTACACCTCATTGAAAGGTGAACTCTATATCCTCTGAGCTACCGCGGCTCTTTCAACAAGTACTGTTATTAATAATATTTTTACCACAATTATTGCATTGGATATTTACCTTCTTGTGCAATATAATACAAAAGAGTGTCACCAACGCAAGCGCTCATGTTAAGGTTTCTTACATTATCCAAGAGAAAGAATTTTAAAGTTCGACATTATTCCTGACTTTATGTTGGATATGTAATGGATTGTTGTTTAAATTTATGATAAATTTTTATGGTTAAAATCTAAAATTATATTTTGTTACGATGTTTTAGGATATAATGAGAGAGAAAAAAAAATTGTAGTAAAAGAGCTAAATCTAGAAGAGTTTAACCCTTTCTCACCAAATTGTTTTCGTTTTGAAACGTTGGTAAAATAGAGAGAAAAAAAAGAAACCTTGAAAATGTAAGGAAATTCCATAAATTTGAGGACAACTAAGAAAATTCAGGGAAAAATATTTTCACCTTCAATATTTATTATCATAAGGATAAAAATTTTCTCGCTTATTTATCCCCTTCTCTGTTATACATATAAGGTAGTTTCCTACTACCGTATATGTATCATACATGAATATCTAGTTTCCGACTACAAATTATTTGGAACAGTTGACTGTGCTCGAATGGTGACCCCTATACATAAAAAGACTGACTAAGGTCTTAAAGTCTGGGCCCGTGTGAAAATCAAATTGTGAGTACAAAGGAAAGTATTTTGAATAAAGATGGAATCTTTTTGGATTGCTTGAAATTTATTGTAAGAAATAACTAGACTTCTTAATTTAATTATTTTGTATAGTTTTAATATGTAAAATTAATATATTCTTATCACTTGCTAAATAAGTTACACTTGGTGTATGCTAATAATCAAATTTTAGATGTCAATTCCTGCCTTCCTTCATTTGTTTAGCAGTGAAAAGCTTAAGAATTGATATGATAAAGTGGTTGGCATAAAACAGTGGGTCTAAAAAAGGAAAAAGTAAGATGTTGCAACAGGGGATAAAAAAATGATAGAAACCAATTGAAGTGTTTTTGTCTTTGATGGTGTAAGGGATAATCGAAATAAAAATGTTTGATGGAGAATTATAGCTTGCTTTGAATGACTAGAAAAAATAAGGAGGGTTTCTAACACGAATTTAAAACGTGCCCCTGAAAAATTCCATTTTTCCAACAATGAATGATGTTATGGATTTTCTCGGTCTTCGCAATGAACTCGAAAAAAAAAATATTTAGACATTAAATACAATGTGAATTCCCCTTTTTGTTGTTTTTTCCCCTTGAAATTGGATTTAAAATTCATGGTTTGCAAAAAGGAAGTAAACAAAAATAAATCAAAAAGTAAGGACAATTTCGTATTTTTGCATTATTGTGTTATCTGAAGTCACCACATATATGCTCTGAGTGAAGTTGGAATATCCATTCATCTAATGGAATGTCGGAGACAAATTTATGGATGTACTACTCCATGAGTGCATCATTGAGTATCCCTTCGATTTATAGGATGTAACACTACATCACAGTTTACTCGATGGTACTTTCATTGAGCAGTGCTTTCATACGTATGACCTTCGACATTCCATTGGTACATGGGCTGTAATAGATATATCAACCACACTCATAGCTTATATGTTAGGACAACAGTGTTTTTTTTTTACACTTTTTTTTCCTTGCAAAAATACGAAATTTAACTTTTTGAGTTATTTTTATATTAATGCGTAATTCAAAATGGGAGGGTGGGCCAAATTTTAAATATATATTCTTAAATTTCCTGCACATTTACTTCTTTTTGCATATTTCATTTACATTTAATGTTTTCCTCCTTTTGCATGTTTTTTTAAACTCCTTTTCCTTTAATCTTTTAATTTATTTTTCTGCTTTTATTTTCATGTTATTCCATATTATTTCCTTAAATGTTTTTTTTTTAATTTTATTTTTAATAATCATTATTTTTCCTCCCTTTACCTTTAACCCATAATTGCCTTTTACCTTTTTGTTCCTAGATTTTGTTTGCTTCTAATAACTAAATTCTATGTGTGCATTATAATACTACCAATCTTACTTTTTATTTTTTATGTACGATTTAACAATTTATTATTTCTCTTGAGTTATCAAGGCAGTGCTTGAAATTTTGTTGAAAATGCATAATTACTTTATAGTCTATTTTGAAATTTGATATTAAAAATAATTTTGGAAAATAAATTACAAACTGATTGAAAATTTTCAATTAATTGTTTTTGTGAATTGTTAATGTTTTAATGTAGTTTTTAGTTTAAAGCTTGCGTCTTACAAAACAGTTCCAAAGTTCAATTCTGAAATTTGCATGATTTATTGAAAATTAAAAATGCGAGCTTGTGACAAATTACACACGCAACGAATTGCATTCACAATACTTTTTACGACATGCAATCTCACATAGCGACCTATATAGATTTTTACGTATTGTGTATAAGTCCTCGTGATTTTGAACTGAACTCAGAAGGCAAAGAAACTTTATATCAAAAAAGGAATATGAAAGAGACAATAGAAAAATCTAGATAAGATTTTAATTCATGATGTGGTTTTTTTATTATTGACATTTTTTTTAATTAAACGGCTGACAATTAAACATAATGCTATCGCAGCTCCCAAAATCGGAATGCAAACATCAGAACAAGAGTTCAATGTTCAATTCTTGATTTTTTTTTTACTGAAAGTTTTGGTTGATTCGGATAATTGATATTTTTTCTCTTTAACTGAATTGAAATTTCCCCCCAGGGGGTTTGCTTAACCCTACAATAAGAATTTACTTTATCCTTAATTCTGACTATTTTTAAATTCATATTTTGTATAGCTTTTATTCGTGTATATTTCTTTTGGAAAAAAAATCGCATATAAAAGTTTAACTATTTTTTTTTATAAAAATTAAAAGTAAGCATTTCTATTTCTTTAAATGTAATTTTTAAAAATGCATTTTTTTAGACTTTTAACGTTTTAAAAATTTTTCAATTTTAATAGTCAAAAAAACGTATGTGAAAGGGAAAATGGAAAATCAATAGTGAAGAACGGCTTATATCAATTTGTTAACAGAAATGACGATTGGTTCGTAAATTTTGAGAGTTGCTAAGTTTTGAAAAATCATTAACGTAAAAAATCTTTTTGAAATTTTGTTGAAAATGCATAGTTACTTTATAGTCTATTTTGAAATTCTGTAAGTTTAACGTGAAAAATCTCCTAAAAATCTTCTTTTACACAATTATGATAGGCAGTGCCTGAAATGGTTCCTGTCCAATCATCGATACTAAGAAAAGTATAGCGAATAGGACAATACTTGTAAGGGAACATTTATGGGAAAAAAGTTTTGAGGGAAAAAAGTCTATTTTCCAATCAGATTTTCAAGTTTATAATTTCCTGAACAGCCAGCTATTTAAATACAATTATCAATATCAAGAATTATAAATTTCGTTTTGAAATTCTAAGGGACGCAGATAAATGCTTGTGATATTCGTATACATTTTTTACTTTTACGATTACAATGATCCTGAAAACTCTCAAACCCAGAACCAGCTTTCACGAATATAAATCTCCCCTCTTGATTTTCAGTTGTTATTTCATCAAATTGTAGGGTTTAGCAAATACGGGTTTCACTTACCCGGGGCCCCAGTGACGTCCATCTTCATTTACATCCTGTAATTTTTGGCTTAAATCATGCTTGATGCATTTTTTTAATATTAACTTCTAATGACTGGAATCTTATTTCCTAAAAGAATGATTTTCATATAAGTAACCGCAAAACAAAATTTTAAGACTCACTTGCTAAAATTATGCATTTTAAATAGTTAAAAAATTGTTTGGAATAAATTCAATCATGTCTAATATCTCTACAATAAATTCGCATTTTCTCCAGAAAAATGAAGATGGACGGTCGGATAGAGTATTTTCGTTTTAGGTAATTTTTCAACATTGTTCTAGGCGTTTTTTTTAGATATTATGATTTAATAGAATTACAAAATGTTTCCTCCTAAAATTTAAGAGTATCAATCGGACTTGTTCACAGAAATTTATACATCTTATTGTTTAACGGAAAAATATTTTTCATTTTGGACAGATAGAAAATAATAGGAATTAAGAGAATTGTTTCATTATCCAGTTTTACTTATAAAGAAAAGAATATTTAATTAGTATTGATTAAAATACTTTTTAGAAAAAATAAAGTTTCAAGTGACTTAACAGAAAGGAATTCTGTAAGTTTAAATAGAAGTAAGCTTGCTTATAATAGTAAGTTTGAATAGAAAAAGAGAGGAATTCTATAAGCTGAATTCATAGGTTTGAAATTCTAGAGCTTTCTATTTACTTTTAACTAAACTGTTAGATTTAAGATATTTTTAATGCATGGAAAAACAAATGCTCCCAGAGGGAAATATTTTCAAAAAAGTTTCAATATTAACAATTTGAGTGCTTGTTTTTAATGGATTTTCTTAATGATAATTGGTTTTTAAACCAAACATCCCACGTGTAATCAATTCATCTAAAAAAAATTACACCGCTTTTAATTCTTTTCTATGATTGTGATTAAAGAATAAAATGGGATATTCTCCTAATTCAAATACATTTGTTTTTCCAAATAGAAAAGTTTCTGTTCTAATTTTAAAGAAGTGTTGCAAATGTTTTAAATCACAACTAATAAAAACCTATTTGTTCAAAAAATTGTATTTTGATTCCTAGAAAGATTATAAAACTCGCATTTATTAAAACTATAAATCCCACTATCACATACATTATTACATATGATTAAAACTATGAATAAATATTTAACGATATTAATAAACTTTTTTTGAAGAAAGAAAAGGTAAAAAACATGTCTGTTTTCCGGAAAGCAAAACTTTTTCTGGGAACCGATCCAATGAAAATAGCTTCTTTAAGTACAGAAACTTTTCATTTATCATTTTTGATTGCATGTATTTTACATAGTTCTATACTTTGAAGTTCTTGATAAATCTTTTCTGTACTGTTGTAATTTTTCAGGAAAAAAAAAAAAAGATCAATTAATAGAACAAAATTTCTTAAAAAAACTTAAATGCAAATTAGTTTTTATAAAAAAAAGTAGATTATCCATTTCAAATAATCTCTATATTAAATTCATTCACAATGCTCATTGTTTTCCTATTGGGGGGGGGTAAAAAAATTTTAGTCATTTGTTTTTTTAAGGCATGGGATTCTCTAAAAATAATAAAGTTTTTATTTTGTGAAGTATGAAAGTTGAATAGGTATTCAATTATCGCACTTGAGCTCAGAATTGCTTGATTCAGATAACTCCAGTAAAACCTCTCGGGAGCGACCACTCTTCTGTTCCACATTAAAATGGAAGTTGGTTGTTCTTAGAGGTTACCTCCATTGACTTCAAACTTGGAATGGAAGGTTCATGATTTTTTCGCAAGCGTTTTTAATTTTTTTTCTGAGTCATTTTCTTGGTGCGGAAGTACCACTTCTGTTGATGTCATAAAAAGACGTCTGGATGAATAAAATGTAGCGTTCATAAAAATGATCCCAACTGATATTATTAAGTATAAAAAAAAGTTTTCCAAATATGAATGATAAAGATATTTTAAATAAATGAACAATAATGCTTTTTTTTTCTTTAATTTTAAATTTAATTTCATATCACAAAAATCAGTTAGCTTTAAAAGATGAGAAAAGATTTGTTTGTGTGAAATGTTTTTTTTTTCCAAAGTAACTTTTTCTCTCACATTTAACTATCAAATCTATAAGATAATGATTGACAGCATCTTCTTTAGTGTACTCTGACTGCAACATGAGGTTGTATCGTCAAAAGAGCTTTAGCCAAAATAAGCATGAAAAGTATTTTATATGAAAAAAAATATAAGAGCTGCTGCTTTCCTAGATTTTAAAGCTACAGCCAAGCATTAAAAAGTAAAGGTTTTCACATTTTGTTTATTGTTAAATTCTTGTATATACATTATGATGATTTGGATAAATTTTTTTTATTTCATTTACTATATTGCATGCGTCTTACTAAGTTTAGGACACTTTAATAGGAAATTTTTTAATAATTGAATGAATTTTTTAGGTGAACACAGTTTAGTTAGCCAAACTGTGGTTACTTGAACCAACCCTTTTTGTAATTCGTGTATTTATAATATTTATACATAAATGTTTGAGTGTATTTGATGGAGAAAAATATTCTCTTGTATTAAAATGTTATTTTTAAATAGAAAGTTTCATAATTTAAAAAATCGGAAAAGGAAAAACAAAGTGGTAGTTTGATATTTAACCTATATTTGTTTAACGTAATGTTTTGTTGTTTTAGTTAGTAATTATTTCAATAAGAAAATATATATATAAATGATATTTTTTCAGTTCTAAACATAGATTTTTAAGTTATCAATTTATGGGTAGCATATTTTTTCAGTTAAATGAAATGCAATTATACTTCTTAACATTTTCAGTATTTACGATTTTTCCTATTTTATTTAATTTAATTAGACAAAAATGAAATATTTTTAAGATTTTCTGACAATTAAGAAGTCTACATTTTGTTTTCAGAATGTAAAAAAATTCTTTGATTCATTAGTGATGCGAACTTGCTTTATATTTTGAAACTTTCTATTTATTCTTCTTTTTAAAGAGGTGCCAACTGTTACGGTTTGTCTGTAATTTTCAGTTTATTATTTAATAATAAATTCCTTCACAGTAATAGTGAACATATAAGCATATATTTTAATATTAGTATTACTGTATATAATTATATATTATTAGACATAGACTATATAAAATTAAGTAGATTATTTGGAAATTTCTATATATTATATATGTTACAGTGAAAGATTGAAATAAAGAGAATGTCGACTTTCTCTGGTGAATGTCCGAAATATTTCTTATATCCTATTTGATATTAATTTATACATTATTCGATTATTACATTTATTCGATATTTTAATATCTGATAAGAATAGATTAAAAGAAACATCAGTGTTCGGAGTTCCATTCTGGGAAGTGGCACTTGACCTTAAAAAACATTAGTGTAGGGTATACCGGGCAAATGTACACCAAGCACTTAACTATACCTAGTATATATTTCGGACATTTACCGAAGCGACTATTTGATTGTCAAAATTCCCCGGTGTAAGTCAACAACCTAAAATTTCGGTCATTCACAGAAACATATATATTATTGTGATACTTCTAATTACTGATATCTAGTTAGGAAAGTTGGCGCCCCTCTTCTATAGATTTTAAGTTTTCTTTACTCTATTCAAAAATATTAATTTATTTTTACTTTGTTTTATTTCTTATAAATGTGTTCTGGTTTTTAATATTATGGCTCTTGATACTATGGATTTTTTAAAGTGTTTTCTTGAGATCAAAGCTATGCAAATCAGGATTAATAATTGTTAATCTATTATTATTGAGCTATTATTATATTCTTGCAGTGTTTATAATTTATATTATATTTACATTATAGTTATCTTCTCAAATACGTTTGTAATATTTATTAATTTTTTTTAAATAGAAAGCTTCTAGAAAATGTGATTGTTGGCTAAACATTCAAATTAAGAGTTCATTACTACTCATAGACTAATAAAATCGGATTAGACTGTTACCCTAATCGTAAAACCCACTTCCTACTCTTGAAATTAACTTCCCTTAAGAACTCACTTCCCCCCTGATCACATTAAATTAATCAAAACTGATTCCTTAAAGAATTAATTATAAGAGTGATTTATTGGTTTTCAATTGGTTTGGTGAAAATGCTAAAAACAATAGTTTTATGTAGGCTACATTAACACAGTTTTATGCAGCATAAAAAATATGGAAAAGCTGAAGTACATAAAGAAAGAAATAATTGCCAACTATTTTTCACAATTTAAAGATTTTATTACGTTATTATATTTTTTCTTGTGCAACTAGCCAACTTACATAGTTCTAAACTAAGTTCTAATTGAGCATATATAGTTCTAATTGAAAGAGTTGAGTAGAGTAAACTTCCTGCGCAACAAATGAAATTATATAGTTTTCAATTAAGTTTTGAAAGAGTTTAGTAAACTTGCTACCCACGATGATAAGTTTACTTAAGCTAAAATGTCGAAATTTTCTGGCAGAAAAATGTCAAGTTGTGAATAAGGAAATTTACGCAGAACAAAATATAATTTACACATTGAAAAACAAATATACAACTTCAAAGAGTTTGTTCCAAGTGTTTTTTCTAATCAATAATTCAAAAAATTTAATGTCAATCGAATTTGAATTTAATTGTAAAATATTTTTAGGATAAAATCATTTTCTTGTTACAGTTACGTGTTTTTTAAAATAAATTTTAAATTGACGTTTCATGTCTTGAAAGTTTGAATGAATATTTGTTTACATTCATCTACATCTCTAATCAGTAAATTTTTAATTATAACAACATTTAACGAAATCAAGCAAAGCTAACAAAAGTTTTCATCCATTAGCAAACAAATGAATTGATATATAAATTCGTTATCTGTCTTTAATTAAAACAAAATATTGATCTAAAATTTACAAGTTAGCACAATAATTTTGTACAAATATTTCTAATTAATTCAAGAACAAAATTATTAAAAATTTAGGTCTTATTCAACTTTAACATTTTTAAATTCTTATTCTTTATTGTTCTTAAGGAAAGAATCAACAAAATTATTTTGGGCTCAATGAAATGATTATTAAAAATACATTGAAAAATAAATTTAAATCACTAATCATTTATTTTATAGACGCACAATTAAACATTCATTAAATTTTTCAATCATAAATAAGTTTGCGAAATATCATTAAAGTTAATTTGATTTATTTAGTGATTATTTTAGATAAAGTATTGCAACCTAAAAAATTTTTTAAGAAGAAAATACTGCTCTTTTTTTAAATTTTGCTCTTGTGTTGAGTTCAATTAACAATGTGTAATCAAAGAATTGGTAAAGAACAGTAATAAGTCCAGACATAACATGCAGGAAAGGTAAAATAGACAAATATTTTTTCTAGAATTTTATACGAAATCAAAAATGAATTTTTTGCCTTTTTTATTTGGCGTTCCTTTGCGATTGCCTGGGTTCCCCAAATGATAAGTCCAGCCCTGTTCAAATACAGCAAGGATTTGCCATTTTGCTCATAAGATTCTTCCTAGCTGCCTATTGGCAATCATAGATGAGCAGTCTACCTATATTATTAGTCTACGAAAGAACTCTTCTGTATGTATAGCTAACTTAATTTATTCTGTTTTGTGCCATACATAAAACAGAAGGTAAGGTAGAAGGTAATATTTTAAGTAAATAATGGATAATGGAAAAATTTTAGTGCCTTCTGAGTTTGGAATTCAAAAAATAAAAATAATAGAACACGCAATAAGTAGATAAGCTGATTATCAAAGGTTATTAAAAAATAAACATTTAATCGCATACGTTTAGCAAAATCGAATTAAAGAATAGCGATTTGTCTTCGAAATTTGAATTTATTTTTACAAATATGTTATATTTAATTTGCAGTGTTATCAACTGCCACAGACAACGCTTAGAAATACTTAATTGAATGAATTTCTTATTCTCAAAATTTAAGGTAGAATAATTGTTGTTGACTATCATATTCACGACGCCGGTAGTCATACGTCTACTTTTTACTCTTTAAAAAACTGTTGCGCAATATTTACTATGTAGATTTGTTTTTAATCAACTATTTCTTTTCAGGTGAAACTAATACGTATTTTAGATTTTTTAGTATAGAAGTTTATTGTCTTGTGTTCTCCGATTTTATTCGACTGGATGAATGACTTTTTGTATGCATACACAAAGATGAAGACAGCAGGAAATATTTAGAAAATTTTGCAAGATCGTCTTTTTGGGTAAGTTTAACAATTATATTATAATGAATTTATAATGATTTGAAAATATTTTCCTTGAAAGTTGATGATGGCCTAGAGGACAGAGCGTTTGCATTCCAATGAGATGAACCGAGTTCGAACAACAGCGATGGCTGGTCGATGAGAATTCCTCATCTGGCTAGCATCGACCACAGTTCTGACGTAAAATATCCTCAGTGGTAGACGGATCATGGGTTAGAGTCCCCTTGCCGTCAACGCTAACTGTGGAAGGTTCTCGTGGTCTTCCCTTCCATGCAACGCAAATGCGGGTTAGTTCCGCCTGAAAAATTCTTTACGAAGGCAATTTTTTCCTAATACTTGATCCAGGAGTTTCCTTGTCTTCTGGGTTGGGTTTAAAATTACAAGACTACGGAGTTGAACATCAGTAGTTGTGAACCCAAAAATTTTGGATCGGCTGTTCAAGGGCGGTGATAAAATAAAATAACTAAGAGGAATTTTTATTTACTATTCGAATAAAATCTGTGTTTTAAAGCATTCTCTGGATAGACGTGAAGCACAATGCGAAAAATAAATTTAGACTTAACCTTCTGAATAAGTTTAGAGTTTATGATCGGTTTTTCACATTGTGCGACTCAGTCTTAAAGCATGGTGCGTAGCGTTTTTAAAAAGTGCTTAATTTTTCCTTTTCAAAAATGAGATTTTTTTTCTTAACTATGTCGATTTTTGCCACGTATTATGCAAAATCGTGCTTTTCACATTATTCTATTCAACGTTTTCACAATTCATTCAACCACAATCTATTTTGGCGCACCGTCGGTCCATAGTGTATGAAAGCGCTAATCATTTTGCAGGTTTGAAAAAATACTTCCGCATGTGCGTCTAGTGAGCAGGATTTGATGATATTATTGCACCCTCATGAGCAACTCTGTTGCATTTTGCAAAATATTATCATTTTCTGGCTTGATTTTCCACTCTCCGATGTCAAACCGAAAAAATCTCCCGATCATTCTATAATGGTTAATATAATCAAGAAAATAGTTATTTGTCAGAAACTAGTTATTTTATCATGATCATGTAAAGTCTTTGAAAATTATTTTGCATTTCGCTAATGTATGTAGTGATTAAAAAAAACTGCTTAAAAAGTACTTAAAAGGTGCTTCTTTTTTGTTATAAAATATCGCTACGCACCCTGTAATGGTTCGAGAATAAAACTACATATATATATATATATGCTAAGTAATTAATGCAAATGATATATTAGTTACGAATGAAATACGAAAACGTATTTTCTTTGAATAAAAATGCCTTTTTTTCATTACGGATTTGGATTTCTGACTCTCAAAATAGAGTGGGGGGGGCAAGAGAAACCAACCTTAAAGAACACAGGGACTAACCATACTTGTGTTCATAGACTAAAGCCCTGATAGAGTTATCCAAATGAATATCTTCCACAGGACATCTGAAGAAAAAAAAAGACTGCTAGCCGCTGTTCTCAAGGAGGTGTTTTATGACCATTACTTTGGAGTCGGGCATTAAACAGCCTAATAAAACATTTCAGCTACTTTACTCAGGGATATGCAAATGACATTGTCATACTCATCAAGTCGAAATTTTTGATGGTTTCCCATTGATGGACCGACATAATCTTGATAGTAACCATCAATAATTCCATCATGAACCATTATATTTTTGATGTTAACCAACATAAGTGATCATCACTTATGTTGGTTAATTTGGACCAACATAAGTGGTTTTGGATCAGGAATTTGGACTGATTTATGATGATCCAACATAAGAATAGCAACTTGTTTTGATGGTTTGTTCAGGTTGAACCATCGGAAATTTCGAACATAGTTGTTGGAACGATCATGAAGCACAATCACCTCAATGTAGGAATTTGGACTGACTTATGATCGGCCAACATGGAAGAAAAAAAAACAAATGGTATATTCCTAAGAACTAACACGAATTTCCATTTAACGATCATAGAAATGTATAGTTGGAACTATTATGGACCATCACGGTTCATCATGGATGTTGATTCATGAGAATTAAACTTCTCTTCATGATTAACCATCATAGTATGAAAGTAATATTTTCCATCATGAAATGATGGAAGTTTGTTTTCATATCAAACACAGAATGGAACACGTTGGATGATGGTGACCTTCAAATGATTTTGGACCATCATGAATCGCACTGAAACCAACATAAATCATCGAAACTCTTCAAATTGGTCATCAATTAATATTTTTCAAGTAAGGTAAAGATTTTCACATAACTTGCAAAATGCTATGTAAGCAAACGGTGCATTGAAAGGAATCTTGAGTATAAATCCACAGTTGACCACTCTCGTACCATGCACTCACAAAATAAAAAGGGATTGTTTTTTCACCTAAAAAACTGCCAAAAGTCCAAATCAACATTGCCTCTACAGGGAAATTTTTTTTGCCTAATCCTTGACCAAAATTCAACCTAGAACAAACCTGTTGGTTACAAAATTAATCAAACCAAAGAATGTATCTTGATGTGTCAGGAGCGTGCTTATAACTGAAACAACAGCGGTTTATAACCGAAAATTATGAAGCAAAAAAAATAAACGAACCATCCCGAATAGTTTTTAAGAAATCGAATTAAAAAAGAGTCGTATTTTAAAAATTTGATTTCTCGGGAACTATTTGACCTATTTCATTCAAGTTTTGTATTTTGCCGTGTAAAATTATATTTTCTTTATAATAATGTAAAAAATGTTTGCAATATAAATTTTCTTCGACTAATATTAAATAAATAATAAAATATAATAAATATTTATTATAAGTTATATTTTGCATAGAATTATCTTTGTATAAATGAATTTTATAATTGTTTGGTAAAGATTTCTAATTGTCTTTTAAATTTCTCGAGATATGGATAAACGCTCAAAAAGTAAAATAAACATTAAGGGGTCTAAATTTTGGAGCACTCTCCTGGCCGAACTATTGGGACCCTATTCCTAGATTGCGACTATCCCCGTTAGCTGAGACGCGATGGCTCAGGAAATAGAGCGTTCGCCTTCCAATGAGGTGAACCAGGTTCTAATCCCAGCGATGGTAGGAAGGTACGAATTCATATCCGGCTTGAAACCGACCACAGTGCTGATCTGAAATATCCTCAGTGGTAAACGGATTATGGGTTAGAGTCCCTTTGCCGTCAGGCTAACTGTGGGAGGTTCTCGTGGTCTTCCTCTCCATGTACCGCGAATGCGGCTTAGTTCCATCAAAATGTCCTCCACGAAGGTAAATTTCTCCCAATACTTGGTCCAGGAGTTCCCTTGTCTTCTGGATTGGGTTCAACATTACAAGGCTACGGAGTTGACACCAGTAGTCGTAAACCCAAAAATAGGGCCTGCTGTTCAATGACGTTTATAAAATAATATAAAATAAAATTATCCCCGCTAATTTGGAGGTCAGAATTTCAGGGGGAAAAAATATGTTTCTTCAGCGAAAGTAGGTTTTTGTGTCTAATTTCTTATCTTAAAATATCGTCTGCACTAATTAATTAGCATGTTTGAGATAACACCCTCGAACCATTAAGATTGAGTCCTAGAATGCGATGATCCGATCATTTGATCAGAAGTTATTCAGGATGGTCCGTTTTTTTATTTTGCGCACTGTACACATCAATAGTCAGGCCTACTATCACTTGCGCTTCTGTGATTCGGTGGTGCAAAGTGGAGCAGAACTAAATTTGTAGTGGTGCCTGAATACAAGTGGTTTTTTAAATATACACTGAGTGGCCAAATTATTATGACCACCCCTTCAGTCGCCTGCTTCCATACCCTATACGGCGCAATGTGCGTCGAACAGTACGTTCAGAGACGTTCACAGTTGCTCCTTGATTAAGATCACTTGCAATTTGTCGCACTGTTGCTCTCCTGTTGCGCTGCACAACCCTGGCCAGCCTTCTCTCTGATCGAGCATTCAGTACCCTGTGACGACCACAAGTCTGACGTTGAGATCCGGTTTTTTGCTTGATTGTCCATTCTTTGTACACATTAACAACTGCTGCTCTAGAACACTTCACAAGTGCAGCCGTTTTGCTGATACTCGTTCCGACACATCTCGCACCCACAATCATTCCACGATGAAATTCAGTTAAATCACTTTTCTTTCCCATATCTGAGCAAGCAACCCAGTATAACTGATGACTCACTTGTCCAGCATTCCCGTGTTATGGTTATCTTGCCCTCTAGCGACAATGCTGTGACGCAATAACTCATTTGCATAAAACTCTGAGGTGGTCATAATAATTTGGCCACTCAGTGTAAATGTTTTTCTTCAGTTCTATATTTTATCAACAAGATGGTACTCTTTTCTTTGGTTAAACTATGTTGGCAGCTCTGCTATGAGAATATAGTTGAAGATAAATGATTTCTTTGGATATATTTAACAATTAAAATTTAAGACAATGGAAGCTTATTTAAAGATTTTATTTTGCACTTCAGTATTAAGGTTCCAACTCAAAACACTAAAGTACTGAATAGTTTCACAACTATGATAATACATAGCAATAGACTACATTTTTCAACTTATTGTAAGTGTGTCTACCACTACAAAAATACAATAGCAATTCAATAGTATATAAGACATTTAAACCCAATTCTATGTTGGGGTACCTTTACATACATGAAGGCTGACATTGTTGGTAACTCCTTTCCCCACATTGGTGACCTTCGGGTTTGATTTGAACATGCCTACCTTGACAGTAACGGCCACTTCGATCTGAACACGCCTTCTTCGATGGATGGTTCACATTGAACAGTTGGACTTGTTAGTTATGACTCTCTCCATTGCTACTCAGTCTCAATCGCTCACACCGTATACACTCGACTGCTAAAGGCGACACAGGAGCGACCACTACAGTCAACTTAATACAGCTCTCATGATCAGCTCAAAAGTACTGTGATCTTAATACAGCTCTCCCGGCCTTTCACAAAACAGCGATAAATCAACTAGTGGTATCCATTCATTGAATTCTATCACAGCTATAATTCTGGTGGGGGAGTTCTGCAGTGTGTCTATCACTACAAAAATACAATTCACTAATATATAAGACATGTTAACTCGATTATATGTTGGGGTACCCTTTCGTAGATGAAGGTTGACATTGTCGATAACTCCTCTCCACACAGTATGTTTTAAAACAATCTGATTGCTTTTCTCTTTAATTTTTAAATAAAGAATGTTCTGAATAAGGAACTATTTTTCTTAAAGATCGAAAAAGGAACGAATATTAATGTATGAAAGCAGTGCAATCTTTCTATTTCCCATTACGAATTGAGTTTAATTTTCTTTTCTTTCTAGAATCTGAAGAAAAAGATTACCAGTAAGTACTCATCTGACATTCATGAATGAAATCAGTGAAGAGTTAGTGAGTATTGTAGGTAAGTTTTAATTAAATTGAAGAGATATTTTACGTGACGATCACAAAATGGCTGCGTACTTTTCTACATTAATAGGTAAGCTCACTCTTGTAAGGTAAGGCACTTATTTATTTTACATGGTACAATACTGGAAGTAAACTCATTTATTACTGAAAAGAGGTAATGCATTTTTTCTTTGAATAGAAAAAACAAATTTAATTAAAATGTTTTTTTTTCTTCGTCGGTTTGCCGTCGGCTCGCAACATGCGCTCGAGGTTTTCCCGCTTTTAAATCACGCGCGACGAATTTCGATCGGTCGGTTTTATCATTATTTCATCATAAAGCGTTTTCCGCCTCTTTTTTTGCTTTTAACTAATTATAATTTTTTTCATTGTAGTTTTTAGTTTAAATTTTTTTTTCTTTTGATTTTTATTTCGTATGTTTGTTTCAAACTTTTTCTTCATATGTTTATGTTCCAAATTTTTTTTATCCAGTATTTATGTTCGTACATTTTTTGTTCTATGTTCCTGTTGCGAAATTTTTCGTTCTGTCTTTGTTTTCCAAATTTTTTCATTCTGTATTGGCGTTACAAGTTTTTCCACCTTGTGTTAGTGTTCCTAATTTGTTAATTCAGTGTTTGTGTTCCGCATATTTTTCAGCCATTGTTTGTGATCCTTATTTTTTCACGATGTGTTAGTGATCCAAATTTATTCATCCCACTATTTTATATTTCTGTATTGTATTCTATATTTTTTTGTGTACTATTTGTGTTCCAATTAATTCCTTCCAATATGTGTTTTTTAATTTTTCCCTGAGTGCTTTATGTGATGTTTAAATGTTTTGAATGTTTTCTGTGGTATTTTCAAAGTGTTATTCGATTGGTAAATTTTTTGTTCTAGTACATTCAATCCAATTTTTTTTTCAGAGGGACCATCTTTATGTATTTTTACGTGCTCAATTCTATTTCATATTTTCAATTTTGTTTACATTTGATGTTTAATTTTTCCAACTTTTGTTTTTGATTTTTTTCCAGTTTTTAATTCTGTTTTCATGTTTTCGATTATTTTTTTAATTGGCTTTCTATTTTATTCATTGCGTACCAACTTTTTATTCTTTTTTTTAAATGTAGATACTATTTTATTCTACATGATTTGTTTTTATTTCCAGCATGTGTTGTTTTTTTTTATTTTCATTTCGTGTAAGTTTTTATTTACAATGTATTTTTCAAATTTCCCTTTCCAATGTTGTTCTAACTTTCATTTTTAAGTGTGCAGTTCAAATTTTTTCTCTCAATATGTATTTCAATTTTTCTGTTTTCAATACTCGGTCCTAATTTTATTTTCCAGTGTGTCCAAAAATTTTTTTCCCCTTGCTTATGTTCCAAATTTTTTCATCCCGTGTTTGTGTTCCAAATACTTTCGTTTTGTTTTTGTGTTCCTAATTTTTTGAACCTATGTTCATGTTCCAAATTTTTTTGTCATGTGTTTCTTCCAAACTTTTCCTTCAGTGTTGTGTTTAAATTAGTTTCTAGTGTGTGTTAAATTTTTTTTCGCTGTATGCTTTAAGTGTGCTTTGCATTTTTTCAATGTTTTTCTGCATTGTTTTGAGGGTGTTTTTTGATTAGTATAATTTTTGTTCAAGTATTTTCTTTTTTAATATGTGTTCCACTTTTCAGTTTTAATATGCATTTAATTTATTTTTCTTTCAATGTGGGTTTCATTTTTTTTTCTTTCAATGTGTTTTAAATTTTTTTTTCTTTCAACGTGTGTGTCATATTGTTTGCTCAACGTGTTTGTGTTCCAAATTTTTTCATCCAATGTTTATGTTTCAAAATTTTTCGTTCCAATCTTTGTATTTGAAATTTTTTCGTACTTCTTTTGTTCTTCAATTTTTATCGTTCTGTGTTTGTGTTCCAACTTTTTTCGTCCTGTTCCAAATAATTTCGTACAGTGTTTGTGCTCCAATTTGCTTGTCCTGTGTTCCTGTTTCGATTTTTTTCAAACTGTGTTCGTTTTTTAAATTGCTTCATCTAATGTTTGTGTTTACTATTTTTTCATCAGGCATTATGTTTTGATTTTTTTTATCCTGTAGTAGAGTTTCAAAATTTTTCATCTTATTTTTGTTTTCCAAATTTTTTCGTTCAGTGTTTGTGTTTCAATTCATTTTTTCCAATGTACGTGTTTTTTAAGTGTATTTTGTATTTTTCAAATGTTTTCCTGTGTTTTTTTCAGAGTGTTTTTCAAAGGGTAATATTTTCGGGATGATCAAATAAATTCATCTCTGTTTTTGGCACTTTTTTCGTTGCGTCCATTATCTTTTTGTACAAATCGTTTTGTTTTCAGAGTTTTGTATTTTTCGCTTCAGTTTTTTTTTTTTCCTTTTTTTTTCGTAATTATCATTTCTAATTTTGATTTCTTCATATTTTTCCACTGTTTTCAAATGCTTTCCACTCTTATTCTTCATAGTGTTCCAGCTTTTCATCTTTTTTCTAATGCACCCTCTGTTTCTTTTCAATGTGTAATATTATATATATATATATATATATATATATATATATATATATATATATATATTTAATATATATATATATATTAATATATATATATATATATATATATATAATAAATATATATATATATATATTTATTATTAAATCTGTGTTTTCTTATCCTATGTGTGTTCTATTTTCGTTTCCTATGTATGTGTGTATATCCTTTTTTGGAGTTTTTTTTTCTCGATGTTTTTTTCCGTTTATCTTCCAATGGCTTTTTTTTCAGTGCTTTTGTTTCATATTTTTGAATGGATGTTTTTCGTATTGGTGCACCACTTTTGTTCCATGTCTCTTCTATTTTTTTGCAATGCGGGCTCTAATTTTTTTTGCTTTATAAAATTTTCGTTTATGTACATCTGATCAAATCCATTCTTGTTCATCGCCTTATTTCATTTTTCATATTATCCATCTTTGTTTACGGTGCGATATTATTCTTATACAGATTTAACTTTATTTATTATTCATTATTTAATCTGAGTATATCCATTTTTATCCCTTTTTTCAAGATTTTCATTATTTTAATTATTTTATTCTTATGTTTTTCTCATTTTATGATTTGACCAATTTTTTTAAATGATTTAAAAAAAATGTTCTTGTTTTGTTTTTTTGTAAGGTTCCAGATTTTAATATGCATTTTTTTTTTTTTTTTTCTTTTTAACAATTTTGTTCCTCGTTTCTTTTCAAGTGTGTCTGATAGATGTAATGTGATCAGATGTAAATTAGTGTTTCATTTTAAGTACTTTTTAGCTTTTTTTTTTTCTCTCTGTTTGTAAGTATATTGATTGTTTCCGGCCATTTTCCTTGTGGTGTGTTTCCATTGCTTTTAATATCGTTAACTTAAACTTTTTTTTAATAAAAATTTTTTTAATGTTTTCTTGAGACCTTTAATTCTTTTGGTAATAATCCTGTCTCTCTAACAGAATGTAATTTAGCTTTGTAGGATATTTTCTGCTTAATAGGGTGACAAATAAGGAGCAACCGGACAAAGTGGGATCTGTTTTGCTGATTGCAACTTCATCTGTAAGTATAGTTTAATATACTTAGTAAACTATTTCAAATCTTGTAATTAATTTCAAATTGCAATTGTTTTTATTAAATTCAACAATGTTTGTAGGATATATTTCAGCTAAGTTGTGCGACAAATAAGGAACAACTAGATAAAGTGGAATCTATTTTGCTGATTGCAACTTCATCTGTAAGTAAAATTCAATCTACTTTGTAAACTATTTCAAATCTTGTAATTATTTTCAAACACACTTCTTGCTAAAGTTTTTTTTCCTTCGTTAACAGGCAATTTCTGGCTGTTTAAGCAAAGAGTTATAAATTATATAATATGTGATTTCAATACAAATTCTAGTACAAGGAATAATACAATATATTAAGATACATATGTATGGTGCTCAGTATAGAAAATGGTCCACCCTGAATTACTTTTAGTCCAATGATCATATATTCAAAATCTTAGTAGTGAAAGGGGGTGACCCAAAATATGTTATAATTAAATGCAGACGATATTTTAAGTTACGAAGTCAAACGCAAAAACATACTTTCTCTGAATACGCGTAGCTTTTTTCCTCCGGGGAATTCGGTTTTCTGACCGCCAAAATCTAAGAGGAATAATTTTGGGAAAAAACATAATTTTATTTTATAAACTCCCTAGCTTTTTAATTTTGAACCCAATCCAGAAGACAAAGGAGCTTCTGGATCAAGTATTGGAAGAAATTTGCCTTAGTAGAGGATTTTTTTGACAGAACTAACCCGTATTTGCATTACATGGAGGGGAAAACCATGAAAACCTCCCACGGTAAGCCTGACGGCAAGGGCTCCCGTGATCCATCTACCACAGAGGATATTTTACGTCAGCACTGTAGTCAGCTCAAGTTGTAGAATCGACCAGCCATCGCTGGGATTCTAACCCTATTCAACTCATTGGAAGGCGAGAAATATGGTCCCAATAGTTTGATCACGAAAGTGGTATTATTTAATAATAGTCGAAATAATTTCGATTTGTAAGGTATAAAAATTTTTACATCTTTTTAAAGAATGTAATTTTACAAAGCAAAATATGACATTTAAGAGAAATCGGTCAACTAGTTCTTGAGAAATAGAATTTTAAAATAGTTGTATTTTTAAAACTCGCTTTTTCAGGAACTATTCTACTACTTCTCTCAAATTTTGCCTTTTGATATGTGAAATTGCATTCTTTATAATGATGTAAAAAAATTATACCTTACAATTTAAAATTTTTTGACTATTAATAACCAAAATAAGAAATAATAAATATTTACTAAAATTTATTTTTTTGTATCTTTAGACAAAAGAATTTTATTATCATGTGCAATTTTTTTTTCAATTTACTTAAAAATTTCTCTAGACACTGCAAAATATGCTTAAAGTAAATTAATAATTGCTTCAAACTGTGTACCGTTCTCTTGGCCAAACTATCAGGACAAATTTTTTTCCAGATTGCAGCTAATCCCTATATTTTAGGAAATAGATATCCGATTCCGTTGTTCATTCAGAAAAATTACTTTTTTTGTCTCTTGTCTGATTTCCTAATATAAAATATCGTCTGCACTAATTAGTAAAAATCCGATGATTAGATCAAAAGTTATTAAGAGTGGCGCTCTTTTTCTTTGGTCACTGTACCTGCGCTCACAAAAATAAGCGAGTTCTAATACGACAAAAAGTTAAAACTAGTTTTAAGCCATTTATGATCTAGAACTTAACCTCCTTTCCCCTTTTAACTGGTTGAATCATCCGGATTGAGCCATGGTGGCTCAGAGGATAGAACGCTCGCTTCCAATGAAGTGACTCTGGTTTAATCCCAGTGATAACTGGTCGATTCGAATTCTGCTTAGTCGGCACGCACAAACGTCAGGGCTGCCGGAAAATATCCTCAGTGGTAGACGGATCATAGGTTAGAGTTTCCTGCTGTCAAGCAAACCGTGGAATGTTTTTGCGTTTTTCCTTTCCATGTAACGCAAATGTGGATTAGTTGCATCAAAAAGTCCTCCACAAAGACAAATTTCTCCAAATACTTGATCCAAGAGTTCCCTTGTCTTCTGATTCAGGTTCAAGATTACAAGGCTACGGAGTTGAAGATTAGTAGCAGAAACCCTTAATTGGGTTGGCTGCTTAACGACGGTTATAAAATCATTCGGACTGGCCATAGACCTGAAAAAGCACCCGGGGCCCCAGCCAAGGTCTTCCTTTAAAGAGGGGCCGTTTGACTCCCTGCTCTTAAGAACAAAAAAACAACAACAACAAAATGAAGCTTTTTAAATATTCAGTATAATTTTAAAACACATTTTGTCGTAATTTTTTTTGATATTATGAATATAATATTTAAAATATTATTATTTAAAAAATGAAATACTTTTTTAGAATTTTACTTAATAACTAAGTTGAAGGCTACGTTGTGCGTCACTGTTTTAATAAATATAGGGAATTTCATCTTCAGCCTAATGCACGTGCATGAAATTCTGAGTTAACAATCATTTGAGTGTACAAACCGGGGTCTCACGTACAAAAGTTTGAAACCAAAGTTAGTAAATATCCGTAGAAATCAAAGCAATAAACTATTACGTAGTTCTTCCTCCCTTTCTTACGATTCAAAACTTTCCTCACTTGTTCCTTTTTGGTCAATGCCAAGGTTGTTAACGCCTTTTCAAAAAAGATAATGAAATTGGGGAGTTGTCACTGTGAATCTTGGAATTATGGTCCCCTTAGATTAATACATTATCTGATCAGATCAAATTCCAAAATCTGTTTAATTCGAACTTGCAATGTTTTATTAATATTATTGAATTTTCTCACACAAAGTGTGCACTTACTTTGAAGATAAAATGCATGGAATATGTTGGGGGCTCCACAGATTTCCTGGACTTATTGTCATTAATTATGACACCTGTACAGCTAAAAATTATATTTTAGTTGAGAACTGTTTTCATTTAAGACTTTAGACAACGTCGGTTTAAACTCATAACAATGTATGTCTTACTGTGAATGACAGAGATTGGTGGTCGTTGACTTAAATTAGTGAATGTTGACAATCACCTAGTCCAGGGATGGCGAACCAATGGCACGCGTGCCATTTGTGGCGCGCGACACAATATTTTGGGCACGCCACCGATCACAAAGTTCACTATGAAGCATATTAACAATTAAATTAAAATTCACAAAAAATTAACAGAAAAATGAACAATTCCAAAAAAGCAATTAATAACCATAAAAAAACAAGCTAACAATAAATAACTAGCAAAAAATTAACAGTTCTGCTTAAACTAACATCTTATAACCCTAATATAAGTTATTTGTCATCTAATCTGCAACAACAGAAATCACACTGATGTTATTTTAAGTTGAATTATGCGTTTAATTGAGACATTGCAAAAAAAAATTTTTTTTTTCGTTGTAAATAAAGAGTTTTGAGTTGATAGTATTTAGTATTATTATTTACCCAATAATCATGAAGTCAAAACTATTTGTCGGCACGTCTATGACCTCATTAAAAAAATTTGTAGAAAAAATGGCACGTTGGTGCATAAAGGTTCGCCACCCCTGACCTAGTCTATCTTGTTAAATGATACTACCCGGTATACATTTGCCCGCTTTATATCCTACAATCCTACATCAATGTTTTTTTTTTTAAGTTTCAATGTCACGGTCCGGTATACATTTACCCGATATACCCTACACTCATGTTTTCTTAAGTTTCAGTGTCACTGTTCGATATGTATTTTACCGGTAATCCGAACACTGATGTTTCTCCTTATCTATCTTCAAAAGATGTTAAAATATCGTATAAATATAATAATATCAAAGAATAAATATAAAATAGGATGTAATTAATATTTCGGCCATTCTCCAATGTGACTAAGTGATTGTTGACATTCACCGTTGAAAGTTGACATTCTCATCATTACGACGGTAACAACTTGATTTCGACGATTTTTCATTCATGGTAACAACTACATTTCGAAAATACTTTGTAAAAAAAGTAGTTGCAGTTAACTATAATTTATTTTATAACCATCGCTGAAAAGCTGACCCGATTTTTGGATTTACTATTACTATTGTTCAACTGCGTAACCTTGTAATTTTTTAATCCAATACAGAAGACAAGGGAGCTCCTGTATCTAGAACTGGGGGAAATTTGATCTCGTGGAGGATGTTTTGATGGAACTAACCCGCATTTGCATTACATGGTGAGGAAGACCACGAGAACCTTCCACGGTTAGCCTTTCGGCAAGGGGATCTGTCTACCACTAAGGTAGGTTGACAGTCACCGGTGAAAGATGACATTTTCCTCATTTCGGTGACTAACAGTAATATATGCATTTCAATTTTTTTTTCTGATTCAGAAGATCATTGATTTTATTGAGCTATAAATTTTTAAAAAAAATTTCTTTCCCGCATCAGTTTCTAAATGTTAAAATGCATCACTCAGTGGAAAATTTATGATATACGTTTTTGTTTCATTTGTTGCCTAACAATATAGGCAAACATTTTGTTTTTCTGTAAAGTTGGCATATTGATTGAGTAAAAATGCGTTAAGAAATTCTTTGGTTTACAATAGTTTAGGTTGTTCAAACAGTTTTAAATGTCACTTAAAGTTGAGAAAAAATAAAAAATAATTTTGAAATCAAAATAAACTATGTAGTTATTGGTACTAGTTAAATTCAGGACTAAAAAATTTCATATATTTTAATTTTCTTACAATAAATTCTAAAATCAACTATGTTGACTGATAAGTAAGTGCTTGAAATTTAAATATAAAATATTTAGCTCCCTAAAGAGTGTTTAATATTTCTTATAAAATTTGAAATTGAGTTACGAAGCGGAAGTAATAAGGCAGTATTAACTAACTGTGAGAGGTCTTCTTCTCCATGTAACACAAATGCTGGTTAGCTCCATCAAAAAGTCCTCCACGAAATCAAGTTTCTCCCAGTACATTATCCAGGATTTCCCTTGTCTTCTGGATTGGGTTCAAAATTACAAGGCTAAGGAGTTGAACATTAGTAGTCGTAAACCCGAAAATTGGGACAGTTATTTAAAAAAAAAGAAAGTGTAGTACTAAATCACTGTTTAATACTGTAATTTTATACTTTAATTTCTTTATATTTGTTATTTTTTTACTGTTTATTTGTCTGTCTTGAGATTTTCTAAAATTTATTTTAATTTTGTCTGCAAAATTCGCAGTGGATGCAGCTTAAAATTTCTTGTAACCTTAATCATGCAATAATGTAAATATTTTTCACAACCTAAAAGTGGACAAAGGTATAGTATTAAATTACTTTAAGAAAATGCTGCTCACAGTTAATTAGCTTAGGTCTACGTATTGATGTAATTTTTTCAGAAAAATGCATTGACCTTCTAGAATATTGACTGTAAAATGTCTCCTTTTTATAATTTAGTGTAGTTTTGGAAGAAAAATTTTATATTAGTCAGGATGATTATTGATAATTATTTAGATTTTATTTAAAACCGATTGACAAAAATTGGAGTGGAAGGTTTTGTTTTTGATTTTCATTCAATTATATTTTCTATGTAAGGACTTTAAGTTTGAAAAGAAAGCACGTCAATCATCTTCAGGTTGGCCAAGTTGTTGTTTATTAGTTTGCTTTATTGAATTAAAGGATGTAAAATATTTTATTAGCTATACCATGCAGAGTAGAATAAGAAAATACTTTAAAGTTCTATTTCAGTTTGTTTTATAAGTTCGTTTTTGCATTTTATTAAAAGTTTTGAGTTCTTATTTTCTGCAGTAAACTATATTTTTCTTTCTTATTTTTTAAATTTGTGAAACACTAATTGAAAGATATTGTTGCACATTTTTTTTTAAATTTTCTAGTCACAAATTTTTAAGGTTTTATTGCAATGTTTTACTCTAAATTATGCAATACATATGACAAATTAAAAATTGAATTAAAATTGCTTTGTGGATTGTGGATTAAAATTCCTTTGCCAAAATTTTATTAGCTACGCGTTATAAAATTTTTTTACCCTACAAAGCGGTAGGATGTGTAATTATTGAATAATAAAAAATTCAAGTACGTTACTCTTTGAAATCGATTTATTGTTCTGAGAACTTCCTTTTAAAGATTACTCCTCTTTAGTTAAAAAAAAAAAAATTCAAAAAGCTCTAAAATTATAATTTTAGGTAATATTAGTTCACTATAATATTCCTAGTACTTTGTTTTTATTGTAACAATGCTTAACTTTCCCTTTTTTTTTAATAAACTCATCTGTTACTTAAACTCTTAAAATAGTTTTAGCATTTATTATTATTATTATTATTTTTAGCAAATGGAAAAGTTATATTATTGTTAATTGGAGTTTGACTTAAACATTTTAATGTGTTAACTGTTCCAAATAAAAAACAACTAATTTCATGTAAAAATTAATAATTTTTTAAGTAAAAATTAAAGAAGGCAGAAAATAGTGGATATTCAGCAAAATGAAGTATTGAGGAAAGTGCATGCTATATCACAGAGTTATTTAAAAGCATTTCTTGTTTATTTATTTAGTTTTTTTCCTTGCACCAATAAGTTAAATTTAGCTGAATTTTTCATTTGTAGAACTTGAAGAATGAAGTGTTTGTTGATGTTATTGAAAAAATAGTTTTCCATCTTTCCAAAGAGGTAATAAATTATTCGATTGCAAAACATAGTTAGGTTTAAAAATGTCTTAGCTAATTTATCCATTTTATATGCTATATATATATATATATATATATATATATATAATTTTTCTTTGTTTTATTCTTCATTTTGAACTATATATATATATATATATATATATATATATATATATATATACTAAATAATGCATTTTTATTTTTTTGCAGATTCTTAAAATACAGTTCTTTCTTTAAAAAATGGCTTTTAAATTTTTATTCTATCCAAATTAAAAGTATTTTTAAAAATTTTTTAAAAATAGTAAACAAGCTTTCAAATCGAAACTGCCATGCCCGCCCAAACCGAAACTAAAACTTGGATTCTTCTCATTTCCTTGAAAATAAGTTTAGGTCAGCTTTAAACTCAAATAGAATTAAATTTATTATTTTATTGATCGATTGATTGCTTCTTTTCACGAGGTTCGAAATTTTGTTTTCTGAAATTTGCTTCTAACTGCAATTTTTTCAGATTATTTTCGTATTAATTTCAACTTTTTGCATTCATATTTATCTTATTTATTAACTATTTAGTTATAAACATGAAGCGGCCAACGAGTGTTTAAAAAAATGAAAGCGTTTTGGTATTCATTGCAAAACAGCTTGTTCATCTACAAGCATTGAGTTGAATGAATCGGCGTTAAAAATCAAACTGGATAAACATGTAAATGATTATGAATCATTTCTGAATAATATTTATGCAAATGAAATAATTAATTTAAATTTATTATCTTATTGTTTGAATGATTCTGTGTTATGCTCCACTTGCAAAAACAAAAGCATAAAACTGAAGTTTTCCATTCAAGTTTTCCATCAAAATTCAAAGACATGCATCTGAGCATGTCTTTGAATTTTTTAAAATTCCAATTAAAAATTCAAATTGAAAAGTATCTGGTTAAAATGTTAGAAATATTGCATGAAATAATTATAAAAAAATATGAAAAGTTAAATAGGTTTTTGTAAAGATGTATCAAAGTGAAGATCTTACTTACATTTGAACCGTAACGACTGCCTGTAATGTGTTCATTTAAGACCAGATAATTGAATTTTTTAAAAAAAACTAGAAAAGATAGAGTTTTCAAATACCAGATATATATTATTCAAAACGCATTCTTGTTGCTTATTTTTAAAATCTAATATAAATTGATGTCAGGAGTTAAATATTAATACTTTTTTTACTAAATGTTGTTTTTCTCAAAACCATGATTTTTCGCATATAATGTACCTTTTCTCAAAAACTACTCATCCTAATGTGATTAAATTTTACACACTGTTTCTCCATGTATATATAAACATTTTAACCAAGGGAATTTTGATTATATACATTAACTTATATTTTGTGGTTGCATGTGTAGTAAAATTTTTATGAAAATCCTGTATGAATGTGGATTTTATTTTTTTAAAAAATAATGAAAACTTTAAATTACAAAAGCTCTGGTTAAAGTGTGTAGAAGAGTGCATATAATGAATAGAAAAAAAATTATTTTAAAAATGTTTAATAGTTTTTTAGAAAAGGTACATCTAAATTGGGTAATTTTAACATTATTGAGATAGGATTTCTTCTACATGCACCTACCCCCTTAACATAAAAAAATTTACATGTTCCCCATTCTATGTAATGAAATGATAGTAGAAAAAATTTTTTGCATGAAACATTTTTTTATGTATGTATTAAAATTGTTTCCTTATTAAGAGTGTAGAAAATTTTACTTTAAAGCCCATTTAGTTTAGAAACATAAAAATTTATTATTTCGTAAGAGCTTTGAATATTGTTACAAATTTTGTTGCTTCAGTAACCCTAAAAATAGTCTTATTTTTCTTTCTACAATTTTTTTCCTTCTACAAATACTTTGAATAAGAGAAATATAGAAAGAATAGTCTTATTTTTATTTCTACAAATACTTTTTTTTAATGCAAGGAATATTCGTGCGTATTTTATTTTTTCATGTATGTATTAAAATTGTTTTTATTTACAATGTAAAAAATAATTATTTTAAAGCACATTTTCTTTAAAAACATAAAAATATATTATTTTGTTAGAGCTTTGAACATTGTTACAAGTTTCATTGCTTTAGCAACCCCAAAAATAGTCTTATTTTTCTTTCTACAAAAAAACCTTGCTGGAATTTTTTTTAAAATTCTGCAAGCGAGCGTTAAACTGCATGTGACTTTGCTAGAAACACTTTTTTTTATCAATATCTTTTTGATAAGCTAAATAAATTGCCAATTTAGTTTCAGTCGCTATAAGCAACCAAGTTGTTTTAAACTTATGATTTTTATACTAAAGATAAAGTTGATTCTCTGACTTAGAATTTTCTATGTTAAGTTTTGGACATTAACAGAGAATGTTTTAAAAAACATGCTTAAAATAAGTGTTTTGTTTAATGTAAAAAGCAAGTGCCTTAAAGGGATAGTCTGGTTATCAGTGTGCAGGACTCTTGTTTGTGAAAACTGGGTCTGGGTGTGGCAGAAGTCAAATTCTTGGTCATAGACAGTGCCACTGGAAAACAATAGCAATCACACCCTAATGGCCAACAACAACAATAAGTGTTTTAAACATAACTCTGATTTTTAAAAACACCAATTATCACCAAGCCAATTCCTACCAATTCTTTAAGAAGTGGTGGCTATGGGGATAGAGCGCTCGCCTCTCGATGAGGTGAGCTAGGTTCGGTCCTAGTGTTGACTGATTGATTCGAATTCTACCAGCGGCTACGGAGTTGAACGCTAGTAGTCATAAATCCAAAAATTGGGTCGGCTGTTCAATGATGGTTATGAAATATAAAAAATTCTTGATGAAAATATAAAGTTTTTATAAATATATAGTTATAATAATAATTATTATTATTTATATAATTATTATATATAATTTCATATTGAATTTTTTTCTTCCTTTTACGATACTTGTGGCTAATTTTAAGAATTACATTTATTTTGAATTACATTCTATGTGCATAGAATTTCAAGCAACTTAAATTTTAAATTACAAAAATTATGGATTAAATTATTTATGATTTTTAATTTTAAAAAAAGTAATTGTTTAATAGTTTATGGATTGGTATATCAGTTCATGATAAAAATATGTGCTAACTAGAGAACATATTTTTTTTTTTGTTCAAAGATTTAGAGATTTAGATTAGATTTTAGTTAGTCGAGAAAATGCATGTGAGTACAGTACCACTCCCAAATTGAAAATTTTTAAAAGCATACTTTATTTCTTAACTACATAATCCTTGCATAATTGTTTTAACATTATGTATCTAAATTTATACTTAAGTGCTGTTTATGGCTGCATAGTTTTTAAAATTATATTAGGAGACCTTGGAACTTATTGCTTCCTTTATTGGAATGCGACCAAATTCAAAACCTCTTGATTTGGTATTTTTACATAAATTATTCCTTACCTAGAAATTTTCTGAATGTCATTTCTTCATCTATTTTCCTGAAAGTGCAATTCCATCAATTTTTAGATAGTCATAAAACATTGTTAAGTAATTTCAAAATGTTTTGTGGTAAAGGGAGATAGCTCAAACAATTTGAGGCTATTTTCTTTTTAATTCAAAATTATTTTTTGTTCAATTTATTGTTTTGTTTTCCATTCCATGTAGTTTTCTTTGCGGAAAATAACTATTTAAATATTTTTTTATTAAAAAGATTGAGAATTACCTCTGTAAATACCGTCTGAAATAACATTTTGCACTGATAAGTAAATTTTTTTTGTAGTTAACTATTTTCCTTAAAAAAATTTTTCAGGATGTGCTCTGTAAGATCAGTATTTCTTTAAATTTATTTCTCTCTAAGCAGAAAACTTTCAAGAATAAAGAAAATTTGAAGATTATTGCTTAAGACTAAAGTGACAAAGAATTATCAATCTAAATGGCTAGCAGCTCTTTGTCAATTCTTTGGGTGCTCTAATTAATAAAGTTTTGATATATTGCATATTTTGTTAAGTTATATCTATACAGTCGACCATTATTTAGGGATGGCACTAAATCCCGGTAATAAATTCGATATATGGAAAATTCGTTAAAAAGAGAACACCTTTTTAAATACTTAAACAACACAAAGCAGGTTTTAAATTCATAAACCCTAGACATAATTAAAAGTCGCAATTGACACACCTTTATCTTGTAAACTAGTATCTACTTTTTATTTTATAAATCTTAACCCTAAAATAAATCTTAACCCTAAAATAAACCAAGAATAGAGCAAAACATTATTTAGTGTTACACTATCATTACATACATTTTCAACTAAAAATTATAGCTGCTTTTATTATTAAAGTAATTTTAAACATACATTTCCACATGCGTTCTTAAGTTTATTTGCTACACTTAAAATCTATTCATTTTGTATGAGTTTTTCGTTTGAAATACAAGCAAAAAAGGAAAGGGATTTTAACTGCTTTCACTAAAAGTGGCTTCGAAAATCAATATAAAGTCATTTCCCCCATAACATGCATCCACAAGTTTGAAATATTTTGGGAAATAGGGAAAGTGCATCTCAACGAAAAATACATTAATTAGAAATTTTACTTCGCTATTTGAAAGTTATTTTACGAAGAAATTTCCAAAATGTTCTTGGTTCCTTGAAAAGAATTGCAAAATAGAAAAATTCGCAAAGTGGAAGTTCGTTAAATAGTAGCTGTATAAAATATTAAACAGCTTTTTTTAAAAAATGGTTTATATTTTGTAATTTTTGCTTAAAAATTATTTCTTCTTAGGAAAATAGTTTGAAAGACAGATAAAGTCTAAAACAATATTGCATGACATTTTATAAGACTAAAAAGGATATTTTTGAAGTAGCTTCTTCAGTATCTGCGCCATATCAGATGAGTTCTATAAAATTGTCTTTGTAAAGTTCAAAAGTTAGTTAATTTAATATGAAAATTTTCTTTCTTTCTAAAAAAAAAAATTGTGCGCTGCTTCTGTAGAAATTTTTTTTCTGACCTTGGATCAACTATTTTAAGTAAGATATCATCTCTTAACTTTATAAATGCAATTTAATTTGAGTTAATCTGGAAACTTTTCATTTTTTTGGATATAATGTTTGTAGTTTTAATTTAAAAAAAAGTAATTTTGATTTATTTTACTTATTGTTAAATATGATTCGTTTTTTTAAGGACAGCTTGATGAATTTCTTACCATTTTGAAATTTATTAATTTTCAGGGAATAATTCAAAAGTGCCAACTGCATGGAATGATACTCATGAAAAGCTTCTTACCTATGAGTCATAAAATAATTGTGAATTCAGAAGATAATTTAAAACAAGATGACGTAATGAAAGGTAATTTTTATTTTTAGCAAAATTTTTTAATTTGAAATTTTTTTATTTTTTAAAAATTTTGGAAGGTTGATTATTTTTATTGACTGATATTCTTATTTATTTACTGTTTTATTACTTATAAGTAACAAATTTTTAAAAAAATAAATAAATGTGTAATATCTTATTTTCATAGTTCGTATCTGTATCAAGTTATAAATAACAATAATTAATTCCTTAACATTAACATTTGTTTTAGATTAATTTAAGGTGAGAAGTAAGTTAGTAATGGCAGTATAAATCAAATTCTAAGCAATTTATTCAATAGTTCAAGATCAAGTGCTA
The DNA here is from genome assembly GCF_982258835.1 of Parasteatoda tepidariorum. NCBI lineage: Eukaryota > Metazoa > Arthropoda > Arachnida > Araneae > Theridiidae > Parasteatoda > Parasteatoda tepidariorum. Next base: position 7,504,235 of record NC_141757.1, on the reverse strand, counting down.
ATTTAGGAAGTTCTTACCTTATTGAAATTGATAATTTGCTAAGAATGAATTGTAAAACATAAAATTATCAAGGTACTCAGTTTATTAACATGTTAAATTATCATAGTTTGGTAAATGAAAGAAATAAAAATTCATATTCAAATTTATTCTTTCTTTTTTTTAGTTTGGGCTGGAAAAAAAATTTTCTTCCTAATCTGGCTGCAGGAAGACCATTAGTAAAATCTAGATCTGAGCTGGTGGTATTTTTTGTTTTATGTATATTTTTATATTAGATTCTTTATTAAATAAATATAATTTACGCAATCTTTAAAGAAAGAAACATCAGTTAAGGCGTGATTTTTTTTATGCAAATCTACTTATTAAGTACAGTGCATCAAGTTCAAAAAGGGCATACGCAAGAAGTAAAATTAACATTAAAGAACCAAACATTCAACTGCTTTCTATTGAGATCAAATTTAAGAGATGTCCTCCTTGAGTGTTAAGATAGAAAGATTATTTAAAGACGTTTTCGTGACTGAATTTTCTGTTTAAATATCGTCTATACAAATTTCTTAGAATAATTTAGATCGTTAATAATGTTAGTTATTCTAAAGTTATTAACATTTTATGTTAGTACTGAAAATCCAATCATTAGGTCAAACATTTTTTAGCTGTTACTTTCTTTCTTGGGCCCATTAAAACTTTTAGCGCTGTAACTTTTGTTTTAGATTTGTTATATTTGTTTACAGTGAATAAATAAGATTTTGAAAATAGAAAAGTATTTAGTTAAAATTTCAAATTAATCGTTTTCTAGTTTTTGAATAATTTGTTTTATTTGTTTATAACAGGCATAATAAAGTAAGAAAAAGTAATAGTAAAATAAGAATCTATTTCAGTTTGTTTTATAAATTTGTTTTTACATTTTATTAAAACTTTAAACTCTTATTATCTGCTGTAAACTATATTTTTCAGTCTTATCTTTTAGATTTGTAAAAAACGCACTTTTATTGATAGATATTTTTACTCAATTATCTGCTGACAAATTTGTAAGGTGTTATTGCACTGCTTCAGTCTATATCATGCAATATATACGACAGATTAAAACTTGAATCAAACTCACTTTCTGAATTATGGATTAAAATTCATTTACAAAAATTTTATTAGAAAGACCTTGTAAAAAAGTTTTACGCAACAAAACTGTAGGATGTGTAATTATTGAATAATAAAAAATTCAAGTACATAAACTATTTGAAAATGAGTAATTGTTCTGTGAACTTCTTTTTAAAGATTATTCCACTTTAGTTGAAAACAAGTTCAGAAAGCTCTAAAATTATAATACAAGTAATATTAATTCACTATAGTATTCCTAGCATTTTATTTTTCTAATAACTTAAATTTCCTTCTTTTTTTTAATAAACTCATGAACTCTTAAAACAGTTTTGGCATTCATAATTTTTTTTAGCAAATAGAAAAGTTATTTTATACTTAAGAAAAATTAACTAGAAAATTTTAATGTTTTAACTGATCAAAACAAAATACAACTAATTTCATGTAAAAATTAATCATTTTTCATATAAACATTAAAGAAGACCGAAATCAGTGGATAGGAAACAATTTTAAGTATCGAAGAAAGTGCATACTGTATCACAGAGTTATTTAAAAGCATTTCTTGTTTATTTATTTAGTTTTTTTTCCTTGCACCAAAAAGATAAATTTAGCTGAATTTTTCCTTTATAGAACCTGAAGACTGAAGTGTTTGTTGATGTTATTGAAAAAGTAGTGGTCCATATTTCTAAAGAGGTAATAAATTATTCTATAACAAAAGTAGTTAGTTTAAAATTTTACAACATGTTAGTTAATTTATCAATTTTATATGAAGTAGCATTAAAAAAATTAATAGAAGATCTATGAACTTATTACTTTCTTTATTATAATGTTACCACCTTTAAAACCTTTTGATTTGTTGAATTTGATATTTTTACAATTTTACAAATTATTCCTTTCCTGGACATTTTCTGAATATCATTTCCTAAAAGTGCAATGCCATCATTTCTTAGATATTCATAAAACAATGTTGAGTTATTTCAAAATATTTTGTTGTACTGGGGGATTGTTGAAACAAATTGAGGCTCTATTCTTTTTAATTCAAAATTATTTTCTGCCCAATTTATGGTTTTGTTTTCCCTTCAAGTGTACATATAAATTTTTTGAAAATAATTATTTAAATCTTTTTTTATTAAAAAAATTGAAAATTACCACTGTAAATAATGTCTGAAGAATATTTTAAACTGATAGGTAAATTTTTTTGTAGTTGACTGCTTTCTTAAAGAAATGCTTCAGGGTGTGTTTTGTTAGATTGGTAATTCTTTAAATGTATTTCTGTCTAAAAGGAAAACTTTCAAGAATGAAGAAAAATTTGAAGATTATTACTTAAGACTGAAGTGACTAAGAATTATCAATCTAAATAATCTTTTTGTTAATTAAGTTTGGGTGCTCCAGTTAATAAAGTTTTGTTATATTGTAAAGTTACACACGCACACACACACACATATATATAGCACAATAAATAAAAAGGAGAAAAACAAGGGAAATTAAGAAAATCAGTAAGTTTTATTTACTGAGCCTAATCTGCAAGTACATACAACTCATAAAATAAGTTCAAAATGTAGAGAAAACATGGAAAAAAATTACAGAATAAAGAAAAAAATATTTAAAAGAAATTAATAAAAGTTCAGGGGAATCAAGATATAATCTCTTCATCAGCTACGACGATTATATCCACGAAAAGGAGTGTTTTCTAATATTGTATCAATATAGTCTATGCAAATACATCAATACAGTAGTGTGAGGAGCACTAAAGAAATAGCGGATATAGTCATGTGACTGTATCTGTCATTCTATACTTCATTTTTTTACCCCCTGATTTTTATTAATTTTTTTCTAATTTTTTCTTTAAAGTAATTTTCTTTTTTCATTATTCTGTAATCTTTTCCATGTTTTCTCTATATTTTGAACTTTGAGCAAAAATTACTAAATGTAAACTAATTTTTAAGAATAGCTCTTAATATATATATATGTATATATACACACATATATTAATTGGTATATATTGGTTTATATTTTGTAATTTGTCAAAATCAAAATATGTCAAATCAATTAATCAAAATATAAACCAAAATTGGTTTATATTTTGTAATTTTTAGATTACAGTTATTCTTCTTAGAAAAATAATATGAATCGCAGATAAAGTCTTAAAAAATATTGCATGATATTTCATACGGGGGAAATCATCATTGCAAGTAGTTTCTTTTGTAACTGCACCATATCAGTTGAGTTCTATAAAGTTGTCTTTTTATAGTTCAAAATTTAGTACATATAATATTAAATCCTCCTGTTTTTAAAATTGTGTTCTATTTTTTATATAACCTTGGATCAGCTATTTTAAGTAAAATATGATCTTTTAACTTTATAAATTTAATTTATTTTGAGTTAATTTGGAAACTTTTCATCGTATTTTTTCTTTTTTCTGAAATAATGTTTGTAGTAGTTTTTAATTTAAAAAAGTATTATAGCTTTATTTTACTTATTATTAAATGTATCATTCGTTCTTAAGCATAACATTATATGATTTTAAAACTTATTTATTTTCAGGGAATAATTCAAAAATGCAAACTGCATGGAATGATACTCATGAAAAGCTTCTTACCAGTGAGTCATAAAATAATTGCGAATTCAGACGTAATGAAAGGTAATTTTTATTTTAGCAAAGTGTTTTTAACTGGTTGTTTCTTTATTTTTAAAAATTTAGAAGATTGATTATTTTTATTGACTGATATTCTTATTTGTTTAATACTTTATTATTTCTAAGTAAAAACCCCTAAAAGAGAAGCCGTGTGTAGCATCTTATTTTCTTAGTTTGTATCTGTATGAAGTTATAAATAACAATAATTAATTCCTTAACTGTTTTATATTTGTTTCAGGTTAATTTAAGTGTTTTTTATGAATGAATAATTATTTTCCCCATGGTGTGTAGTTTTCTTAAGAAGTACTTATTTTCAATTTACGCTTTTTAAATTTTTAAAAACCTTTAAAGATGATTTTTTTATTGGGTGTTTTTAAAAAGTGCTTCATTTTCCTTTTTAAAATGAGATTTTTTTCTTTGCCTTGTTGATTTTCATCACTTGATATGCAAAAGAGTGGTTTTCACGTTCTTTTCGACGTTTTCACTATTCGTTCAAACGCAATGCATTTTGCCGTACCGTTGGTCAGTGGTGTATGAAAGCGCCAATCATTTTACATACTTGACGAAATAGTTGCAGGTCCACATGTGCATATACTGAGCTTGGGTTTGGTGAGATTCTTTGACTCTCATGTGCAACTCTTTGCCAGATATTCTTAATTTCAGTCTTCATTTTTCACCCCTGAAATGAAACTGAAAAATCCCTCTATCTTTTTATGGTGGCTAATATAATTAAAAAAAAGAAAGAGTTCTTTGTCAGAAACTGGTTATTTTATCATGATCATTTAAAGTATTTGAAAATTATTTTGCATTATTATATTACTGTACATAGTGCTTAAAAAGTACTTAAAGATGCTTATTTTTTGTTGAAAGATTTGGCTACACACCCTGTTTCCTCATCACTTTAATCTTTTTAGTGTTTCTGATGTTTAGTTAGTTATAGTTGAGGCTTTTGATAGAATATGTAAAATAGGTTACTTTTGTTTTGTTTTTTATTTCTTTCTAATTTTATTCTTTGACCCTATACATTTTATCAAGAGTAGCTCTATAAGTTTGAATCTCTATCTATTTACCAGGTCTTTTATCTATAGTGTCTTTTTTCTTTTTAAAATTCATTCTCCTAAATTTTTTTTTTCGTCTTTTTGTGTAGAAGCATTTTATACGTTTTATATAAATGTTAGGCTCGGTATTGTTATGTTTTCACATGGCTAATTACCTTTAACTTCTTCATAAAGATGGACTCTGGTCATTAGATCTATGGATAAAGCAAGAAAATGTTTATTGTTCTCCATAGATCTGTGCTAAAATTATTAAATAAAAAATTATCTGTTCTATTATTTAATTAAATGTATATAAATTTCATTTTAATTTTTATATTCAAATAATATTTTTCTGTTAATTTTTTCTCTCTTGGAAATTTTAATGGAAATACATGAAAAATTAAGTCTGATTTTATTTGGGATTTCTTATTATTAACCTATTATTATTTTTTTTTTTATCTACATGGGCTCATCTTTTCATTGATTCATAGTTTTATTCAGAGCCACGAAACTGTGGATCAGATTCACCATTCTCTATTTCATTATTTTTTTATTAACTTTTTTTCCCTATTTATTCTTAGTTTCTCTTCTTAGTTTCTATAGTTTCCTTCTTGATGCTAAGGCCGCTGACCAGACTTAGATCAAATTGATATTTATTTTAAAGTCTTACTTAAATGTAATATTAAAAAGCTAAATCAGTTTATCGACATTAAAACTTCCTCAATATTTAATCAAAAATAGCAATAATTTTGTTTTTAAGATACTGAAATTATGAATTAAAATGGTAGTTAACATTAAAACAAAATTTTAATGAAGAGTAAATATTGATACTACATGCATTTAAATCGTATTGTTAAATGTAGAGAAAAAGTATTTCTTTACTCAAACTTTTTCTGTTATTATTATTTCCCTATTTATTTTTTTCCTATTTATTCTTCGTTTCTATTTAGTTTCATTCTTGATACTGAGGCCACTGTACAGATCAGAATTAGATCAAATTGATTAAATGTATTTGAAAATTTTACTTTGATGTATTTTTTAAAAGCTCAATATTTAATTAAAAAAAGTACTGATTGTATTTTAATGATACTCAAATTATGAATTAAAATAAGAGTAAACATTAAAACTAAATTTTAAGGAAGAATAAATAATAATACTACATGTATTTATTTTTATAGTTAAAAAGTATTAGCACATTAGTTAATAGCAAAGAAAACATATTTTTTTAAAATTCAATTTGTTTTTAATTTCATATATATATGTATGTATGTATGTATATGTATGTATATGTATATGTATGTATATATATATGTATGTATATATATATGTATGTATATATATATGTATGTATATATATATGTATGTATATATATATGTATGTATGTATGTATATATGTATGTATGTATATATGTATGTATATATGTATGTATATATGTATGTATGTATATATATATGTATGTATATATGTATGTATGTATATATATATGTATGTATATATATGTATGTATATATATATATATATATGTATATATATGTATATATATATGTATGTATATATATGTATGTATATATATATATATATGTATATATGTATATATATGTATATGTATATATATATGTGTATATGTATATATGTATATATATATATATGTATATAAAAAATGCTAAGGCTAATGAAACAATAATGAACAAAGATGAAATAATGAAAAAAGAGAAGAAAAAAATAATTGAAAATAATATAAAAAATTAATGAAAATCCGAAAAGAAAAGATATAAGCTTTTCATTAGCTCACAAGTATATACAATACAATATTAGAAAGCACTCCGTTTTTGCTGATATAATCGTGTGAGCTGATGAAAAGATTATATCTTGTATTTTCCGGATTTTAACCCCTTAACTGCCGCGGGCGTATATATACGTCTCGGCCAGACGATGTGTTAACTGCCGCAGGCGTATATATACGCTTTCCCGAAGTACGATGCTTTGCATTGCGCTGCTATAAATAGAACTACACCCCTACTTCAGAATGCAGTAAAATGACCTTGAAAGTGTTTGCTTTGCAAATACGTATATTACTAATTTCGGAGGAGGGGGAATGGGAAAAGGATGTTATGGAAAAGTGATATCGTATTAATCGTTTGCTTGTCTCTTTTTGAGTAAGGTCGGGTTTATTCTTTTTTCGATTTCATTTCCCGTGTGTATTTGGTGCTTTTTATTCTTTCCATCAACGTCTTCAAATGCATCGCGAAAATGTGCTGTTTGTTCAAGAAAAAAATTCGTCGTGAATCCCGCTATCAGTGCAATGAATGTGATGTTGGTTTATGCGTACAACCATGTTTCAGGATTTATCATAGAACAGCTAAATTTTAACATCTTTTATATTGTATTTTCATTATTTAATTTAAATTTTGTATTTTCTTTCTTTCCTTTTTCTTGTCTTTTAAAAGTAAACTGTTTTTGAATTGCAACGCGTGCATCATTTTACCCCACCAAAACACAGCGTAAGAAAGTTCACTTGAGCGAAAAACGGTGGCACTGGGGAGTGAATCACGTAAATTTTACTCGGCAGTTAAGGGGTTAATAAATATTTTCTCCTTTATTTCGGATTTTTTATTTATTCTTAATTATTTTTTTTTATTTTTTCGTTATTCTCTCTATATATATTTAAATTTTGTTGTAGCACTGATTTTTGGGCAACATCATTTTAGCAGTTGCGTCAATGACAAAAACTTTGAGAAACACTGATCTTTTGTTGTAACACAGTCCCAAGGTGAGGTTAGTAAGTTTTATGTTCTATATTGTTTTTAATTATTTTTGTTACTGTGTGCAAACTATTATTATATTCTTTGTTTTAACTAATATTCTTCTAAATAAGGAAGAATATTGAAGCTGTTTACTTCATTATTTCTTTTGATAGAACATTTTTGTTTGGTTTTTATTTAAAAGCTTTAGTTTATTTACCATTTTTTTAATATTCGTATATCCCACTTTTCATCAAAGTGATTTTTAACCCAACACATGCAACTTTTTAGTGTTCACGTTTCGCAATTTTTGCAAACACTCTTAAACTTTTTTCGCATTGAACATGTTATCAAGAATGTAGAAAGGTAAATAAAATAAATAAATAAGTGGTTCCCCTATTGATGCTGTTTTACATAACATTTTTAGTGTTCCAAAGCAGACAAAAATCCCCAAGTTTATTCTATCTAACACATTCTTTCTCTTCATGTGTTTCCATTTTTGCAAAAAGACAAAATTATTTTTTGAGCTTTAGAATACCACACCTGTTTTCCCCTTATTGACAGTTCGGGTGAGACAATGGTTGAATCACTAATATTAATACAAATGTACTCCTGATTGTGCTTCCGGAAAAATAAGAATTTCCGTATTTTTTGCTAATTGCGAGAAATCCATGGCCCAGAAGTTTTAGGAAATCATCGATTACATTTATGCATAAAAACTCTTGTATATTTTATTTAGAAATATTAAAACTAGAATTTATGCTTGACCTATTTTTCTTTTGTAAAAATTTTTTCTGGTAGAATAATAAATGTGATTAGAGATAAAAATAAATTTATACATAATTATTTATTTAAATTGTGCTACATGTAATTTACTTAGAATTTCATGTTTTGAAAATATCAGTCGCTTAAATTTATAGAGACATTAATTTTTTGAATTGTGTCAATGATTTTACTCAAGAAATTTTCAGGATTTTTGAGTTGGGCTCGTGATCACCACTGATGTACTTCTGATTGTTTTCCTATAACTTCTGCTTGATCCGGATTAAAAAATATTAGGAAATATTGACATTCATTATTTCATTAGTTTGTACGTTGCAGTGCGTCTACCACTACAAAAATACAATTCCAATTCACTAATATATGACATGTTAACGTGATTCTATGGTGGGGTACATTTTCATAGATAAAGGTTGACATTGTCGACAACTCCTCTCCTCACTTTGGTGACCTTTGGACGCGATGAGAACATGCCGACCTTGGCAGAAACTTCCACTTTGATTTGAACACGCCTACTTTTATGGATTCCTCATTAAACAGTTGACTTGCCACTTGTGACTGAGACATTAATCACCTCCTCCTGTTGTTACTTCTCAGTCTCGATCACACATAACGTTGGCCTGAACTGCTGATGGCAACACATGAGCGACCTCGATCGTGAACTAAATGGAGCTCTCACAGTCAACACCCCAAAAGTATGGTGATCTTAATACAGCTCTCCTGACTTCTCACAAAACAGCATTGAATCTACCAGTGGTATCCATTTATTGAATTCTATCTCAGATAAAATTCTGGTGGGGGTGTACTGTAGTGTATCTACCACTACAAAAGATACAATTCCAATTCACTAATATATGACATGTTAACTCTATACTATGTTGGGGTACCTTTTCATAAATGAAAGTTGGCATTGTCGATAACTGCTATCCCCACATACATTTTTTTTATTTAAAATTCTTAGTTTATTTACCATTTTCATAATATTAATTTTTATAATAATAAATTCCTAATTATATATGTACAACTCCTGTTTATACTTGATTCAAGATGTTAGATTAGGAAATATTGACATCCATTACTTGCTATTTCTTATGATAGTTTTTAATTTTTTCTCATTTAAAGGTTTCTACTTTATTTACTGTTTTCATAACTTGAATATACTGTAAATTCTTGGGGCCCTACCAGGGAATTTGTGGAGTCAAAGTTGAATTTCCTGAAAAAAACCTAAATCTAGAATAGGAGATTCCTCAAGCTTTAGAAATCTAGTTTCCGAAGAAACATGGATTTACCGCTAAACAAAAGATAAGATATTTAAAAGTGGGTGGAGTTTCAGATTTAACCAATCATCAACAGGTTTTAGTGTGTAGTGCGTGGCCAGAAGGAATAGATTCTAATACAAAATACAGAGTGTTAATATTGATCAATTTTGATATTTTCCAGATTTTTTTTAACGGAAATTTGAAAGCGCAATAATGAAATTCATTTTGAAAGTAATATTTGTTTCAGAAATATAATTATTTTAATATATATGTCGTTATATTAATATATCATAAAGATTAATTTTACTTTAATTACCGAATTTATTTAAATGTAAAACGTATTGTATTTTTTATGTTGGAGAATAGAATATTAAAGACTGCTAAAGCATACTGTGTATTTTTAAATGATGATGATATGATTCAATCTAATTTAATACTTGTGGCTTCCAAAATTTTATGTTTACTCTTTGTTTTGTGTTATAACTCATCCATAAAATATGATTAATCAAGGAGCCAATGATACATACTAGTGTATTTAAAGAAGAAAGTTTCGGCTGAAATTGTTATTTTTTTTCTTCAGTAGAAAATCAGTTTGAATTTAATATTGGTTTTATTTTTGTTACATTATGTGTATGAAACTAAAAATATTCCAATGTAAACTTTAAATTGAAATATAAAAATTTTGATATGATTTTAATATTCTCTGTTAGAAATAATATTCTCTGCTAAGAGTTGTATTTAATTTGAATTAAGCTGTTTTTATACTAGGAATGTGACGTGAGGAATAATAAGATAGATTTAATTTTATTTTCACATCTAATAAATTAAATGTTAAGAAATAAAGTATATTTAAGATTAATAACAAATAATATTTCTACAGACAATGAATAATATTTAAATGTACTAAAATGCTGAAGCTTTCATGAAATTCAAAATTTAGCATTCAGCTACATAAACTATTAAATATATTTGAGAATACCATTTATAGTTTCAACTTATTTTTAGTTTCTTTGATTATACAATTGATGGTTTCTACATCAGTGTGTTATAAATCAATTTTACTTAAGGAATATTTTTTAGAAAAAAATTTCTATCTATTTATGTATTTTCTTCTATGTTTTATATATTTTTTTTCCTTAAAATTTCTATATTTTATAATATATTTCTTCTATTTTTTACTGGATTTTGAGTCCCTACCCCTTGCTTGCACCGATTCACAGTCATAATTCTTTTTCTTTGCTTAAAAGTCGGTATACATTATTACTTTTCATTATCAAAGGAAAAAAGATCATCTCTGTTTATAAAATATATAGTTATTGCAATGATATGTATTAATATAATAATATCTCAATCGTAACAATTAGCTGCATTTGAAAATTTCAACTGTACTAGACAAAAATATTTAATCTTAATAATACTAAATGATCAACACAATCAAAAACAGGAAAATATAAGTTATTTTACTTATTAACATAATGTAATGATAACCTTCAGTTCAAATTGAAAAAAACATTTTATGTCTCTTGAATCTTTAATATTTTTAAAAAATTTTAATATCAAACGTTAAGATTTATTTCTGGCAACATCTAACCTTAGTTTTTTTTATGTATTCAATTTTATTTTATTTTTTGTTTATGATATCAGGCACGGTGCAAGCTATAATAAGATAAATATAATTTTTACAATAATGAATAAATAATTATTAATAAAAAATAATAACTGAAAAAAAAAATTTTTTTTTTAAAAATATCCATTTATTTCAAACTTAAATATAATGTTACCTCTATGGTAAAGACACTTTACAAATAACTTAAAAATAAAATGAATCTCAAGGAAATGTGAGTTTAGATTTATTAAGATTCACTCTAAAATTAATGAAATGGTTTGTTCAATTGTTTGTTGAAATTGTTATCAGGCTTTCACCGACCACAGTGCTATAGGTAAATATCCTTAGTGGTAGAGGGATCATGGGTTACAGTTCCTTTGCCGTTAGGCTAACCGTGGGAGGTTCTCGAACTCTTCTCCATGTAATGCAAATGTAGTAAAATTCCGTCAAAATGTCCTCCGCGAAGGCAAATTTCTCTTAATTCTTGATCCGGGAGTTCCCTTGTCTTCTTGATTGGGTTCAAAATTACAAGGCTACGGAGTTGAACATTAGAAGTCGTAAACCAGAAAATTGGATCGGCTATTTAAAGACGGTTATGAAATAAAGTATGCCAATAACATAAAATTTGTATTAAAATGTTTATGGAGTCACATTAACTTAACTGTATGTAATTAGTAAATTATTTGTATGTTATTTTAATAATTTTTTTGCTCCCTTTGATCTTTTTATTACATCGCTGATAATTCTCAACTTTCAATTCCTTATTGTTCCTTTCATTTTTCCAAAGGATTTGATTAACAGCCCGTTTACTTCAGATTTTTTATGTTAATGTGATAGATACCTAACTTACTGCTTTTTTTTAGCTTTCTTTAATATTTTTTTTATTGTTTTTAAGATTTTGTATAAAAATTTTAGTTTTGAAATTTCACAAAAAAACATGGAGATTTCTTGGTATTTTTTTGTTAGAGTCAATAGATGGATATTTAGGTATCAAAGAAAAGTAAGTGAAATTTGATTTTGCTAACATTAAATTTTTTAGACATCTGTATAACCAAAATAATTATTTCTTTCTTAATAAAAAGAGAGATTGAAAATTATGTACAAAGTAGTTAAATACTACAATTCCAAAGGATAGTTGTGAAGTGCAGCAGAAATTCCATAAGAATTTTGAAACCAATAGAAAATTTTAAAAAAAAAACAATAAAAATTTAATTGATGAAAAATTTAAAAATGTCATGTTTATATTTTTCATTGTTTTCTTCTTTTAAATTTTCTATTTATTTCTAATTCCCTTTTGGTCTTAACCCAATTTTGTCAATTTAGTTTTGTAAAAAAGAGTTTGATCTATAATACTATCTTTCCTTAAAAGATTATTCATTCTACCTTTTATGTTATAAACATGTAGCTAATTGTGATTTTACTTTTTATATTTTACTTCTTTGAAGGTTCTTTAATCGACTTAAATTATAATCTTAGAAATTACGGTATTTTCTAGTTATATTGCATTTTTTAGATATCCTGTCTTTTATGTGATGATAATATGTAATGGTATATATATGTTTGAAAACGTTAATGATTATTAATTTTTTTTAAGGTCAACGAAATGACTTATTATTCCACGACTAGTGCATCATTTGTGCCATTTAGACTGCATTCGATTGTTGAAGATGTGGATAAAAACAGGTGACTTTCTTTTTTCTTAACTGCTGAGTATTATTAAATTTGTTATTTAAAAGAGTTTTTTTTTTTTTTTTTTTTTTTTTTTTTTTTTTTTTTTTTTTTTTTGAAATATCAGTTTTTATAATTAATTTTAATTTAAAATTCGGTTTGTAATAACATTGCTTTTTTTATAATAATTATGATCTAAACTGTTTATTAATTTTAAATCCAAAGAAAGAACATGCATTTTATAGCTATTTTTGTTTTTTTCAAGTAAAATTTTTTATTAACTTGTATTGACTATTCATTTTTTATTAACTTGTAAGCTGACTTTAAAAACTTCAGGCTATTTTAGAGCTTAGCAAATATGCCAATTGTAGCATAATTTACAATGCATGTCAATTTGTTTTAAAAATTTATTTTAATAATTAATATTATGGATGTGAGAATAGTCTATTCACAGAGTTTGATATTTTTCTTAATACAAGTATGCAGAATATAAATTGATTTTATGATCTTTTAATTCTTTTTCATATTATTCTGTTGTTACTACTATATTGCAATGAAATGCAATGCAAAAAAACTATTGTTTTTTTGCAAAATTAAATAAAGTAAAATAAGGATTTTTTTAAAGAAATATTTATAAAAATAGCTGTATTTTTTATTAATGTATTTTACTTGCAATAGGTAGGATAAATAATTTATTATTGATAATTCTTCTAATAAGTGATTTATATGTATAAAAAAATGACTGCCTGGTTTCCAAATTCTTCTAAATATTTAAAGTAGCCAAATCGAATCTCATAAAATTCAAGATCAAATATTCCTTAAAACATCCATTACTTAAAACATTCCTTAAACAACAACAACATTTCAATAACATCACAGTTAACTCCCTGAGTAAAATATTATTAATTTTATTAATGGCAGATAAGTTTTTACCTTACAAAAAAAATGAAATTAGTAAGAACAAGCAAAATACAATTGTATTTTGCAGAAGCTTTTCCTCAACTCAGGGTTACAAATTTCAATCAACCTGTAGTTACTTATATTGTTATTGCCTGAAAGATATTTATTAATGTACATGATTGCAATAAATAATATTTATTCTAAAATCTATTAACAATAAGAAATTCTTTTCAATTCATTACTTTGGTTTCATCACAAGTTTTCGTTGCAATATTTTTTAAATACAGTCAGACTTCTTTTTAAAGAACTTATTTTGCGAATTTCTCTATTTTGCGATTTTTTTTCTTCTTCAAGAAAATAAGAACATTTTACAAATTTCATGGTAAAATAACTTTCTAATATAAGTGAATTTTCTATTTAACGAACTTTTCTTTGAGATCCACATGGTTGAAATGTTCTGAAATATTTCCCAAAATATTACAGAACATTTCAAACTTGTTGACTCATTTTGGGAAGGAAATGACCTTGAATTGATTTTTTAAGCCACTCAACTTTTAAAGAAAGCAGTAAGATCCCTTTCCCTTTTTGCTACCATTTCAAAGAAAACTGAGATGAAATTAACTGATTTTATCAGTAGCAATTAAACTTAAGAACGCATGTGGTGATGTATGTTTAAAATTACTTTTATGCTAAATGCAGCTATAATTTTATGCATAAATTTAGCATTTTTTTAGTTGAAAATGTATGTAGCATGTACTGGATAATGTTTTGCTCTATTCTTGCTTTCCATGCAGATTTCTTTTATGCTTAAGATTTATAAAATAAATAGTAGATGCTAGTTTACAAGATAAAGGTGTAGCCATTGGTATTTTAATTATGTCTAGCGTTATTGAATTTGTAACCTGTTTTGTGTTTAACTATTTCAAAAGGTGATTTTCTATTTAGGTAATTTTCCTTGTAACAAATTTATTCTCGGGATTTAGTGACTTTGTTAAATGGAGGGCCAACTGCAATGTAATGATAGTACATACTGATTATGCTTGTCAACCCTTTCAGATTACTTCGCTATTTGAGCTGATTTTACTCGCTCATTAAATACTAGTTCCTTAGAGTACTTTTTTTAAAGTGTAAATTCTTTCTTAGAAATTTTGTAAAACCTTTGATTTCAAACTACTTGGTATACTACTAAGTAATACTGAAATACTACCAAGTGGTTTTTAGAAAAACTACTACTTGGAAATTAGATTTAGACTGGATAATTCATTGAATTTTTCTATGTGACAAAAATATAAATTCAGAGTTTGGAGTTGCAACAGTTTAATATATTGGACACCATATGGCATTGATGAATGCCTCAGCTCATAAATTAAATAAGACAGTGTGACTCTTGTGTGCTACACTGCAATGGTGCCATTGCCTGTGCGAACTATTCATAATAACTTCATTAATAAAATTGCTCTATACTTGTACTTGACGTATTACAGTCCTGTATCCCGACATAAACTTGCTAAATGTAGTATTAATAAAATCCAAAGAAAAATGCTTGAAAAGTTTTAAAATATATATATATGTATACATAGATGATTGATTTATGAGGTTTTTGTTCTTTTGCTATTTTATTAGAATACTTCTCTTTCGTGTACAAACTATTAAGTGATTTGCATAAATTATGGAGCATCATGAAAACAAAAAGAATAGTCTTAATTACAGTGTATCCTGTGTAGATTAAAAAACATAATCAAATACAAAATATAGCTCAACTTGTTGGTTTACATGAACAGTTAGTTTTTAACTTCTGCCTAACTCATAGATCAGTTTTTTTTTTCAGCGTTTCATTGTCAATGCGAAAAAATAAGTCTCATAAACTTAGTGATAACATACATATAGTGTTTTAAATAAATTCTTTCTGTTACACAAGAAAAATTACTTTTGATAATTAAAAAAGCATTAATTTTTTAAAATTGGTTAATCTGATGTTTATTCAATTCATTTTAAATTAATTAATGCTGAAAAAATATATTTGAAATTGTCAGCATACTAATAATTTTTTTTTATAGGGATTGTGATTCAACTTTACAATCGTCTTGTAATTTGCCATCTAACATAGAAGCATTGAATGTTGTACTACATATACCTGTGCCATCTACTACTAGAAAGTACTTATTTGTTAAATATTATAATCTAGACTTTATTTTATAATCCAATAACATCAATTGTACTTTCAAAAGGAACATATATCTTTGTTTTTCCTCCTGATTATTTTATTTTCCTGATTAAGTTAAAATAATTTATTTTTCCACCATCCTAAAGTTTTTTTTTGTTTGCAAAAATTTCAATAATTTACTCTTTTAAGTTACTTATATGCAATATGCTTTAGATTTGTAATTGTTTTCATGAATTAAGATTTTTTTTTTTTTTACTCCAATAGTTTCAATTGTAATTTCAAACTGAACATATATCTTTGTTTTTGTTCCTGATTATATTATTTTTCTAATTGATTAAGTTAAAGTAATTTATTTTACAACTATCCTACTAAAAAAAAAATTTTTTTTAAATCAGTAATTTATATTACAATATGCTTCTGATTTGTATTTATTTTAAAGAATTAAGAACTAAAAATAGAAAAGGTCTCAGAATTGTTTTTAAAATTTTAAAGTATCTATCTTAAACTGCTGTGTTAAAAAAAGAAAAAGAAAAACAATTTGAAAATATTAGAAGTGGCAACTATAGTAGTAACCGCTGAAATAGAGATCGAAAATTCTAATCTATTCTCTTGGTTAGACTTTCCTTTAAATTAATGCATTTTCTATTGTTAGTCATCAATTTTCGAAAAGTGCTAGACATTGATTTACACATTTTGGTTAAAAACATGAAATAGGTCAATGTTATAACAAAATTTCTACATTTTTAAATTATGAGTGTCAAATGAAAGACTGTGCTGGCATCATATCTCTTTTTTTGTAAGGACTACTTGTATGTGTGTTAATTTTGTTTACTTCCCCGTGGCAGAATCGTGGTGACAAGGCGACACTGTTGCTGGACACAAAATTTTTCCTTTGGGAAGTAAAAAATTTTGGTTTTCTTTCCTGCAAAAGTTTTCGATCTATTTTTTTAATGTAGTTATTACTATTGATTTCCACAGTTATTAAGATCCTATATTTTTAATACAATATTATTTATTATAATAACTGAATCTCAAAATGAAAACTCACATTTATTAATCTCTTTTGGAAAAGTCCGATTCGAGTGATTTTGTCGTCAAATTTTTTTTTTTTTTTTTGGTAGTTACTGCAACTGATTTCAGGATTTTTTCTAATGCCATGATTTACAAAATGGGAAGAAGGAAATAATTAGTGTGTTTTCCACCTATAAAATACTAGAATATCAGCAAAAATATTATAAATGTTCAAATAAAGAAGTTATATAATTAAATTTTTAATGGAAGTTTTTTTTTTTGAAGTTTATGATTTTGTTACTTTAAATTAGTAACAGGTATAATTTTTATTTTCAAAACTATCTTGCAGAAAGATATTAGTATGAAGGAGGCATGTTGCAGAAAGCCCCCAAAAAATTTCTGCTACAGGGGTTTACTTATTGATGAAGACATTTATTTTTTATATGTGGTGGGCTTATAAGTTATTTTTAAAAACTTGATTATAAATTTACAACGGAATTTTACTTTCTGAGGCAATTTTAGTATTTAAAGTAAACAATATTTGGTTATTGGTGCTTTTGCACATTTCTTAAAAATGTTTAGTCAGTGCTTAAAAAGTACATAAAAGGTGCTTATTTTTTGTTGAAAGATTTAGCTTTGTACCCTAAATTTATGTTTGAAACAAAAGTAACTGTGATAGAAAAATGTGTTCCTCACTTTCAAAGAGCTATTATTGCACATCTCTTACTTTAGGAAAACTTTTTTTTAAAAAACTATAATGTTAAATTTTGTGATATCACAACGTTACAATAATGTATGTTGTGATTGCAAACCACAATGTTGTTAGAAATAACATTAAAAAGATCTATTTATGTATGAAATTTTTCAGCTTAAATCTTTTCTAGTGCAATCGATAATACTCTTATTGAAATGCCAGCATTGTTTCAGAAACTTTTTACCAAGCTCATTTTCACTGTCATTGAGTAAAAACTTTTAGATGAGATGTTAGTAAAATTTGAATTTAAAGTAAAATATTTAAAGAACATTCCAATAGGAAAATGATATTGTTAGTGTTTTATTTTTCATAATAGACCTATAATGTCTCTTTCTTATAGTTAAAGCTGTGGATGAACATAGGCACCATAATGCAACCTCTAATGCTTGCTCGTTCAGGAGTGATACGGTAAAATATATATATATATTTTAATTGTCTATGTCCAGATGTTTTAATATTTATTTTGTTCTGTTATGAGTAATATAATATTTTACAATGTTAAAATTTTTTAATGTTCATCCCAGTTAGCTGTTGCCTGGGTGGAAGTACTTTGGTTACAGTTTTAACTGTGATATTGCCAAAATTCTCTGAGTATTGATTTTTTTAATAATTAAAAATCAATCTGGTAGCCACACAGTCCACCATAAGTATGAGACATTGTCGACAGCAGAAATATTATTTCCTTCCTTACATATCTCTTGAGCCATAACTTAAGTACAGTATAACAAGGAGCGTAGCATTTTTAAAATGTTTTTAAAGGTGCTTGTTTTTGATATTCTTTTTTTAAAAGCCCTTAAAGGTGCTTTTTTCAGTGACTGTTTTTAAAAACTGTAATTTCCTCCTTTTCCAAAAGGAGATTTTTTTTCTTTGCCATGTCGATTTTCGGCACGTGTTATGCAAAATTATGCTTTTCACATTGTACTACTACTAAACGTTTTCACCAGTCATTCAACTACAATCCATTTCAGTATAGGGTCGGTCATTAGCGTATGAAAGCGCCGTTCATTTTACATGTTTGATGAAATACTTGCAAGTCGGCTTGTGCATCTACTAAGTTGGGTTAGGTGAGATTATTGCACTCCGCTGCATTTTGCAAGATATTTTCAATTTCAGGCTTCATTTTCCACCCTCTGATATTGAACCAAAAAATCTTTTGATCATTTTATAATGGCTAATATAATCAAGAAAAGAGTTCTTTGTCTGAAACTAGTTATTTTATCATGACCATGTAAAATGTTTGAAAATTATTTTATATTTTGTTAATGTATGTAATACTTAAAAATATTCTTTGGGTGCTTTAGAAGTACTAAAAGGTGCTTACTTTTTGTTGAAAGATTTGGCTATGCACCCTGTATAAATATGCTACTGCTCAAAAAAGGCAAGCTCCATTAATAATTAGTATGTCAGTTTGCAACCATTTATGTTTAAAAAATTTCTACTGTATTTTTTGAATGAAGGATTAAAAATAATTCTAAATAATTACTTCATAGCTAAGTTTTTATTTCTATAAAAATACCTAATTATTCTAAATAAATACTTAACATATAATTAAATGTTTAACTCTACTTAAACTATCACTTAACACTACTTAAACTATAACAAAATGAATATAAAGAAATACCTAGTGTATAACTAGTTATTTAACAATACTTAAAGTATTACAATCTATCAAAATGAATTATTATTGTAGATAACTGTAAAGACAATCTATCAAAATGAATTATTGTAGATAACTGTAATGTTTCCAATCTAGATGACAAAATACTTGCATTTTCGGTGCCAAGTAAGCGAAACAAATGTGTAAATTTTCATTTATTTTTTTCACATTATTTTGTACATAAACATTGCGAAGATTAGATAACGCTCTTTGAATGCACATAAATGTACTTTTTCTTTAAAATTTTAATACAATCCTACTGTAATGTTTTACGTAATATTGTCTATAATTTTTTTTGGTCTTAATTCAGGGATGATTGTATTTCAGGTTTTTCTTATCCTTCTGGATCTAAAAAACTATATGCAAGGCATGTGATTTTTCAGTGAATTTCACAGAATTTTCTGAAGTTTTTTGAGTGAATGATAACATAATCAGTAGAGAGGTTGTATAACAATTTACAAGCTAAAGCAGAATTTTTTTTTGTTGCCACTTACCCAGTTTTTACTACTTCAAGCTAAACAGCATAAAAAAAAATTTACCTCATAAAATATCTTTTTTTCCTTTAAAAAAAGTCCTTGTTTTTCAATACAATCTGTTGTTAGAACACATTTGTATTTATTTATACTGTGGTTACTAAAATTTATTTTAAAGATAACATTTAAAAGATACGTTTCCGAGCTATTCACAGTGTTTCTCTGTAATATCTATGGTCAACTACTATAATTGTATGTTGTCAAATTAAAAGAAATTTCTTTTTCTATATGTTAATGTTATTTTACTATTCTCTGAGTTCTATTATTGCCATGGTTAGATATAGACACACAATGTGCATGAATATATTAGTGGTGATTCCCCAATTTTGCAATTACTTTTTCACTATTAATTGTAATATTAAGAAAAAAGTATCCGCATACTCAAAAAAAAGTTTGCAGTGGAAGGGAATATGACGCAGACGGCATGACGATGTGCATGAATATATTGGTGGTGATTCCCCAATTTTGCAATTACTTTTTCACTATTAATTGTAATATTAAGAAAAAAGTATCCGCATACTCAAAAAAAAGTTTGCAGTGGAAGGGAATATGACGCAGACGGCATAACCATGATTTATGCAAGGTAGCAGAAAGTCTGCATTCAGTTGTACGCATGCTGTTTCCAAAGAGAAAAGATGTAACTGCCACTTTAGTCCAAGGATTAGCAGTCAAGCCTGCAACCATTAACAGTCGATATTACAATTTTGTACAACTCAACTTGACTATCGCTTTACAACGGAAATGGACAATTTCAGTGAAAGTAGGAAATCTTTTAATGTTTTTTCGTTTGGAGCAAAATTACTAATATCACTTATTATGATAATTATTTTATATGAATGTAGTTCTATGTATAACTACTAATATTAATTTGCATGTATACATATATATATTTTGTCAAGAATAAATAAAAATATGAAATAGTTAACTGCTTATGTACATTTATTAAAATTATTCTATTATCAAAAATATTATGAGCTTGCAGCTACTTTTGAATTGTCTGCACAGATATTTTATGTTCTTATCTTACTATGATTATTGCCTTTGCTCCCAAAATGTAATCTTTTCACACCATTATTTTACAGATATTTATGTCAAATCAAAGATAGTCATTTAAGAGCAGCTGGCAATCGTAATTTATTTGAATTTATGTGGGCTACAGTGAAGGATCCTCTGGATAACCATACTACTTCTGACAAGGAAGGCATGGACCTTGCTTTCAAGTATTTTAACTGCTGCACTTTGACCATGAGACTTGCTGGGATTGCTCAAATTAATGTATGTATTCTGTTTCTAACTCTTCTCCCTATATAAAAACACATTTTGAGATAACAGGGTGCATAGTGTCTTTAAAAAATACTTAAAGGTGCTTTTTTTTTGCTTTTTTTAGTTTTTTAAAAGCCTTTTCAAGGTGCTTTTTTCATTGGGTATTTTTAAAATTTCCTTAATGTTCCTTTTTCCAAATTATTTTATTATTATTATGTCGGTTTTTGCCACGAATTGTGCAAAAAGTGTTCCATTCTCGCTCCATTCAATGTTTTCGCAATTCATTCAACCACAGTAATAGTATAATTAGGATATATATATTCAAATTATTTTTTTAAGATAATATATTAAAAACTAGCATTTTTAATAAAATACTTAATAATATTGACATTTTTCTGGTACCCATCCTACACTTAATGAGAAAAAATTACAGACTGATCTAAAAATTTTAAGATTTATATCTGGAAAAATCAGGGAAATCTGAAACCTGATTTGAGTGGCCACCCAGATTTTGTTATCCAACCTACCCTTTCACCTCATTAGACAGGGTGGCCACCCACCTTGAAAACCTGGAATTATCAGGGAATTTTTTTATACTGGAAAAATCAGGGAATTTTGAAGAAAAGCTGGAATTTTTTTTCTTAGATATTTTTTTTAATTTCACTTATTTAAATTACTTACTAATTTTCTTAATTTAAATTATTTCATCACATACCCACATTTTTTAGACGGAAATGTGTCTCCAAACAGTTAAAATGTTATCAACTTAGCTATACTTTGCTTGCATCAAAATTTACTCTTTTTTAACCCTGTTAAACTAGAATGCCACATAAAATTCTCCCATAGTTGCTAAACAAATTTAGAAATCTTTGATATCTATGGAGACTATGCGACTGGCAATTCAGGAAACGCAAAGATTGTGGTGGACGTGGAAGAAGGGGTTAGGATATTTGCTTCCATTTTTAAATTCTGTCCGTGGGCAAACCTGAGCCATTTATGGCTCAAGTTTGTTTCGATGCTTTAGTGGTAATTTTTTTCTATTTTGACAAAATGAGTCAAAATGTTTTTGCATTTTTAACTTTATAAAAATATCCAAAAATTAGTTGGGTATAATTAATAATAGATTTTATATTGCACTCTTTCTCTGAAAGCTTTTGTACTCCCATTCAAAGAAATCTGTAAATTAATTTTTTTCACCAAACCAACAAATCAGTTTTTTTACAATTGCTAACATCAATGTTTGTCTACAAATTGTTGCATTATTGCTAATTTTTTCTATTTCATTTTTACCTTTATGACATATTTTAATTTAAAAAAGAAAGATTTTTTTAGAACTAACTATATATTAATATTTAATTTTACTGCTTGTTGATAAATATTTGATTTTTAATTCAAAATTCGAACTGTATACTTATCAGTAAAAAGCTGACAAAGACTAAGAAATGTATAGGAATCATAAAAAATGATGTATAAACATAAAATATAATTTTTTTTATTCATATGTGTTTAGTCGGAAGAAGGAAAACGAAACTTATGTGTTTTAGTTCTGTGCTGTACAAGATTCTTGTTGTTAAAACATAAACAATTAACCATACTAAACTAAAAAACTGTGTGTTTAGATTAGAATTCTTTAAATGTTTTAATTTCAAGTGAGGAAAAAAAATAATAGAAGTGTAAAATTTAAGGAATTTTATCTATTTTCTTTCTTTAGAGTATAGAACAGAAAATTAGACAATTTTGCATTTGTGACATTTATTTTTGTATTTTGAATCTCTGGAAATAAAAATGCTAATTCAGAACAACATTATTAAAAAATTTGTCTTGAGATATTGGTTTAAAGAAAATGTTATCAATGATTTTTTTTGAAATACTGGTAAGATAAAATACAGTATAATGTAGTATACAGTACAGCTTTATATTGAAATGTAATTACAGTGACTCACAAACAAAAGTGTTCGTACACTTATGACTTTCAATGAAATAAGACTATCCATTAATTAAAATGAATATTTCAGAATGATTATTTAATAATAAAAAATGTATTCTAATCTTAACAAAACTGTATGGAATATTTTAAAAACAAAGGAAGAGTTTATTTTGAAGAAATCAATCATCAAAAAGTGACAAAAACTTTATCCCACAAAAGCCATAGTCCACTTTCAAAAAAAAAATCTGTTTTTGTAAATATTCTAATTTTTCATTAAATTAACATTTAGTAGCTACCTTTCGCATCTACTATAGCTTTTATAAGTTTGTAAATATAAACTAGTTTTTTTTTTTGTCGGGAGAATATTTTTTAAAAAATTTTACAGAAATTTTTGCATCACTCTATTGCGAATTTATGAATTTTTCCACAAATTTTATAATTTTAATCTCTGATATGAAGTCCTCCTTTAATGCATTTTATCATATATTGCACAGTGCATACCTCTTATGATGACAAATAATCAAATTTGGTCTATTGTTTTATTAGGACCACGAGCTGTTTTCAAATAATTAAATATTACGAAGTTAGTAAGCAGAAATTAAAATATAATTTTGCTATCGTAAATTTGATACTAAATTGCAAAAAAATAAATAAAAAGTTAAATGAATAATAATTAAATAAAAAAATTAAAGCAATTGAAGATAATTTTAATTCTGAAATCCGAAAACATTTAACTGACCGATGGTTTTCGTCGGGTAAAATGTTTGTTGCTATTTGATTATTGATATCTTAAAAATTAACTTTTGCTTTGTTTTTAAAATATTCCATGCAGTTTTGCTAATAATAGATTACACTTTTTATTATCAAATACCCATTGTTAAGTATTCATTATAATAAATGAATTTTTATTTCCTATTTCAATAAAAGTTATAACTAAGGGAACACTTTTGGGAGCCACAGTAATTATAAAAATTTATTGATATATAATCACCTGAAACGGTTTTCCTTTACTTAATGAAAATATATTAAACAATACTTAAACATGGTTTTATTGGTCATTCTGTTCTTGCCATTTTGTAGGTACACTTTGAGCAAATACTACTTAAAGTAAAACATTAAAAAAAATTTATTCAATAAAAGCTATATATCCTACAAGCTAAGCATATTATTTTCTCCACATGTCTCAATTTTTTTAAAAATTAATGTTGAACCAAAACATTAAAAAACAAAATCTTGTCAAAAAAAAAATTTTTTTTTCAAGATATGTTAAAAAAATGACTTTTTGAATGAAATATTTTATAATAACGACATTTTTCTTGTACATGTCCTATACTTTATAAGCAAAAAAACATGGACCTGGAAATTTTTAAATTTTTACCTGGAAAACCTGGAAATATCAGGGAAATTTGAAATCTGATTTGAGTGGCCACCCTGTTAGAGCATATAGTTGACTGTAATAAGTATTTGATGTTAGAACCGACTATAATACCACTGACCTTAATTTCTACCCATGATGTTGATTAAATATTTAAGTCTGGCAACAGAAAAGCTTCAGAGTGACAAGAAGTACATAGTTTTATCTTTAGTAAAAAATTAAAGACTATAAAAGTTAACGAAATTTTTTGTTCTAAAATTTTTTACGAACTATAAGATTTTGACTTTAAAGAAAGAAAAATATTTACTATTATTTTATTATTATTGTAATAATTGTGATATTTATGGGATATATTATTCCTTGAAACTGTCCTAAATTTAATTTAATTCTCATTAAATTAAATTTAGGACATAAGAGTGTTGTAAACCTTGTAAAAATTTTATTTTTTGAATGTGGTTACATAAATACAGAGCAATATCTTTACTTATATGAAAGCAAAAATCAAATGTCAAATGACAGCCCTTTGTAAATATCTTACATCACAATTTAAATTTGAGTAATATTTATAACAATGAGTAATATTTATTACTGTAAAATTTTAGCAGAAAAAAGGTTATCATGGAAAAAAAACTTCTTGAGAAGGCCAAGACCCACGCTGGGCTGTCGAGCCATTAATAATTATGATGAATATTTATTACTTATTTAATCGCAAACAAGATCGAAAAACGAAGTTCTTACTAGACATTTCTTTGTTAAGAGAAGTGTATAAGAAGTATTTGTTTTATTCAAAACTTTGTTAATGCATTTTTCTCTTGTTTATCAAATTCGTTCATAAAATAATTTGTTCTTAGTTATAATTCATTTTCTTTTTGTAATCTTTTATTTATGGTTTCCATTTTGTAAAAACTAATCCATAATTCAAAATTCTTAGAGTTTTACATCCGTTACACTAGATGTTTCATCCGCAACAAATGAATTTGCATTTTTCAGAAAAATTAAAAGTCTCAATCTTTGAAACTTGAATGTTTTTGAAAATTTTATAATCTTTTGAATTGGAATTAAAAAACTTTTTTTTAAAAATAATTCATGAAATATGCAAACTAATTTCTCTCTATGACATTTGTGTAAGTGATGTCCCTAACAGTCAGTTTTTTTTTTTTTTTTTTTGAAATTCATGAAATCAAAAAGTTTTAGAACAAGTGGAAAGGGCCCAAGAATTATTCCTACAAAATAAAAAATTAAAAGTATTTGAGGAATTTTAATTAAGTTATACAGAAAATAGAGATGTAGCATTTTTGGGCAAATTTATTAAAATTTAAAGTAGTTTTTGTGCTTTTTTTTATGAAAATTGTTGCACACTTTATAAAAGTTTTAGAACAAGTATAGAGGGCCCTAGAATTATTACTCCAAAAAATATTAAAAGTAATTGAAGATTTTTAATTAAGTTATATAAAGTTAAATCGAGATGATTGTGAACCAGAACAAGTCCAGATTTTTTGTTAAAGTTTCAAGAAATCATTGATCACATTTATGTATAAAAAGTCTTGTATATTTTATTTGAAAGTATTAGAACTAGAATTTATACTTGGCATCTCTTTCATTTGTAAATATTTTTTCTGGTAGAATAATAAATGTGATTAGAGATAAAAGTAAACTTAAACATAATTTTTCATTTAAATAATGCTGCATATAATTGATTTAGAATTTCATGTTTTGAAAATTATCAATGATTTAAATTTATAAATACATTAATTTTTTTGAAATGCATCATTAATGATTTTACTCAAGAAAATTTTCCGGATATTTGGGTTCGGCTAACAATTATCCCTGTTTTTATGAAAACTGTTGTACACTTCATTGGGGGTTCGGAGAATTCAGGATACCTGCAAGCATGGGTCTGCAAGAATTCAATATTTATAGGGGCCGATATGTTATGAAATAGAAGGCAGTGTTAAACCTTTTTACTTTTATCCTAAATTTTACATAAGTCTTTGTTATCAGTTTGGATTTTTTTTTTTTTTTTTGGTGTGTTCAGACTGTCTGGAATTTTTAGACATCTGTCAAAGAAAGTAAAATAACCAATATTTTTGTAAAAGAATTTTATAAATGCTTCTAGTTTTAAGCTATTTTTTGTTACTAATCTATAAAAACTTTTTATATTTTCTAATTATAGTCTTTTTTACAGAACCATATCAACATGTTTAATGAACTTCGTCAAAATGAAAGCTTAAGTGATGCTAAAAATATTGGAAGCTCTTTAGCTAACTAGCTTATAGAAAATAAAATTATTGAATGTATATTTGGTCCAAATCTTCATGTTGAGGTGAGTTGTCTTGGGATCATATTTTTTAATTCATTTTAACAGTTACTTTTATTTGATTCAAAAGATTTTTAAAAATTACTAAAACTTCAGTAGACTAAATTTAAAAAGATCATGTATTGTTCACTAAAATGAATAATATGAAATTTGTGTTTAAAGTATTGTTTGTACCAGCATTTATTTTAGATTTTTTATTTAATTTTCTAGAATTTAAAATCTTTAAGGATTTGTAAGGAATTTGTTCGCATGATCCCTTTAAGGGGATCCTATTAATATTTTTAAATTAAAAGAGCAGTATATCAGAGATAAATAATTTTTCCATTGATTCCTTTTTCTTTAAATTTTATTTCAAGTAATGTTTATTTCGAATAATATTTATTTCAAAAAATTCATTATTTGAAATAAATAATATTTATTTCATAATAATATTTATTATTAAATAATATTAATATTATCAAATTTATTTGAATAAATAATATTTATTTCAAATAATGAATAAAATATTTTATTCTTATTTTTTGACGTTTGTTCTGATATTTGTGTGTGCTCAGAATTTTTTATTTTCTATGAATACCAATGTGAATTTTAAAAGAATTGTTGTATGGTATTGAAATATTTGGTTTCTTTGACCGATTATCTTTTATATAATAATGATCAAGGGGTGATAGTATTCCGGGTTTTATGTATCATTCTTCTGGGTCTAAAAGCTACAGAGATGACACTTTGCTTTTGAAAAAATCGGGATTACCGTATTTTTCGCCATCGCAATCTGTAAGTATCTGGAAATCCAAGGTTCAGAAGTTTCAAGAAATCATTGATCACATTTATGTATAAAATTTCTTGTATATTTTATAGAAAAATATTAGAACTAGAATTTATACTTGGCATCTCTTTCATTTGTAAAAATTTTTTTTGGTGGAAAAATAAATGTGATTAGAGATAAAAGTAAACTTATACATTATTATTCATTTAAATTATGCTGTATATAATTTATTTAGAATTTCATGTTTTGAAAATATTAATGATTTAAATTTATAAACAAATTTTATTTTTTTAAAATGGGTCATTAATGATTTTACTCAAGAAATCTTACTTCCTTCAATCTTTACTTTTTGAGTTGAGCTCACTATCGCGTCTGGTAGAGTACTTTTTAAAAAGATCATGTATTTTTCACTATAGTGAATAATAAAAAAAATTTTTCAAGTAGTGTTTATACCAACATTTATTTTAGATTTTTTATTTAATTTTCTAGAATTTAAAATCTTTTAGGATTTATATGGAATTTGGCACGATCACTTTAAGATCCTATTCATATTTTTAAATTAAAAGAGCAGTATATCAAATGGATAAATAATTTTTCCATTGATTCTTTTTTTCTTTAAATTTTATTTGATATTTATTTCAAATGATGAATAAAATAATTTTTTAAAGAATTTCTAAGGTGATTTTTTTCCCTGATTTTTGCCTTTTGTTTTGATATTTGTGTGTGCCTAGTTTTTGTTTTCTATGAATACCAATACGAATCTTAAAAGAATTCTTGTATGGTATCGAAAGATTTATTTATTTTTCTGACCCATTATATTTTATGTAATGATGATCGTGAATATGGTGATTTGATAGTTCTAATTAACGGATTGTCCTCTAATTGTATACATGATTCAGACATTAGCAAGATTTCCCTTTTCATTTTGTTAGAAAAAAGAACTCAATTTTATGTTATTAAATTTTTATGGTGGCATTTATTTAATAATTTCTGCAAATGAGTAAAAAATTTTGTGGGAGAGAGTTTTGTTATCATTAATTACCCATATTTTTTTCCTGTTACTTTAAAAGAGATCTGTCATAATCAGCAATCATAGAATTTTGAAATAAAGTGAGGGTAAACAATTGCTTTTGTACGAAAATGTTTTAAGCAGCATATTCATTGTGTTTTCAGTTTGAGATTATAAAAAGCTTATTCGTAGCTGCCAACTCTACTCGATTTGGCGAGTTTCTCCCGGTTTAATAGAAAGTCTTCTGATTTTTGTACATTTTAGAAAAGTCCTTAAAATTTAGTAAGTTTCCTTTAAAAAATCCTATTGAAATAAATTTTTGCTTGGTTGAATATTTAAGTAAGTGTGACTAATACATAATGACACGGTCCCCATTTATAGAAATCAGTTAACTATCTTTGATGAATTAAATGCCTATTACTGTTCAGAATTACAAATAAACATAATACATAACATTTCAAGTTCATTTATATGTTAATCATAACTGGAAAATATTGAAGTTTTTCTATTTTGATGAGTATAAAAATCCCTGAAATTCCCTGTACATAAAATATTTAGTACCTTCTGCAACAATTGTTATAAAATTTATATTGTTTCATAAAATTTACTGGATTTTTTAATATTATCCATGTTAGCAGCTATGCCTATTATTAATTGAGCTTTAAGGCATTGATTTTGATGTAGCTGTGTTTTTATTATGAGTTAAAGTATTTCTATTTATCTTTGTTATAGTTAATAAAACAGAGCCACATTATTTTAAATTTTCTGGCGATGGAAGGACGCATAACTAATGAACACATCGATACAATTTGGTGTGCTGCTCAGTTGAAACACTGTTCTCAGCAAGTTCTTGATTTGTTACCTCCTCTCATCAAAAATTTGGAAGTTTCTCCTGTTCTCCATTTATACAAATTACTGTGCAATATTGAAACAAAGGAACAAGCAGAACAGGTACTCTGCATTTTATTTCTTTAGGTAAAATTTTAGCTGACATTAAGAAAACACCTATAATAAACTGCTTTTTGCTCTATACTCCTTGAATTTGAAATATTTCATTGTTTTTTCGCATAATTTTTAAAATAATGTGTTTCTAAATCTATAATTATAATAGCTTGACATAGCTCTGTCATTAATTAATTGTTTGCTAATTAAATTTGTGTTATTTTTTATATCTTGAGCTAACTAAAAAATCTGTCATTTTGTAATACATCAGGCAAATTGGAAAAGTCTCCATTATTTTACTCTCAGTCTGAGATTTATTACACTCAATTAGTATGTCTTTAGGCTAATTAAAAATGACTCAATTCAAAGAGTTGCTCAATCAGGCAGACATTGGTGACCCGGACGTGATGTGAACACACCTACCTTGACAGTAACGCCCACTTCGATGGATGGTCCGCATTAAACAGTTGACTTACTACTCGTGACTGCGACATTATCCCCCTCCTTGCGCTGTTGCTACTTAATTTCGATCACACACTACGTAATCACTCGACTACTAAAAGCAACACAAAAGCGACCACGACCGTGAACTTAATATCCCACGACCCTGATAAGTTCTAAAAAACTGCTTAATTTTTCTTTTGGAAAATAAGGGCCCTTAGAAGTACTTTATTTTTGTACAAGGTTTTTAAAAGTCTTTAATTTCAGAAATACTTTTAAATTTTTATTCCTGAGTACTAAATAAGAATGCATGATTTGCTTCTAACAAGAAAGTCAAATCTTTGTTTACTATTTAAAACTTGTTTTATTACAAAATAAATTTTTTTTTAAAGTCTTAGATTGTTACGCTTTTACTTTTTAACTATAAGCAGATTGTTACATAAAATTTTTTATCTACTCAATTAAAAGATCCAAACTTTTTGTTATTATTCTCTATTAGAATAAAATTCAAACTTGGATTTTAATAATCATTTTATTCAGTTAACATTGCAACTTAATATACTGTTTCTTCTTTTTATTCAACTTTTGATTGCTTTAAAATTAGTTCATGTTTTTTGCCAGATTGTTTAGTAATATTATGTAAAGCTCATCATAAAATTAAATGTAACATATTTGCTGTTTAGTAATAATTTCAAAGTGGTTAAGTTACTTCGCATTTTCGATATGTTTTTCATAAACTGTTTCAATATTTTTTATAAAACCTTACCCAATAACAGGGATGTAATTCTTTCGCGGATTTCCGTTTTTTTTTTTTTTTTTTTTCCTTAAGATTTTTCCATTTCATCCGCTAATTTCTGCGGAAAAAAATTTCTGCACAAGGAATTTAATTTTCCGCCGAGCGAAAGTATTGAAGTCCTCATTCCTCCCTCTGAAGTTTCCCTAAAAATCAATTCCTTGGGATAAAACTGGTTGACTTTTATAATCAGGGACGAGATTTTTCCGCTTTTTAGAGGATTTTCGGTTTTGTCTCTCGAATTTCAGCCTTTTTTTTTTTAATCAAAAACTCCAATTCTCTAAAAAAAAAAAATTTTATAAATATCTCGCTTTTTTGTGAAAATTCAGTCATTGAAAAATAAAACAATTATATTTATTTACGATTTTCAAAGATAAACAGAAAATTCAGACTACATCCTAGCTGCTAACCCTTCCACCTTCTACTTATTTTAGCTATTTTCTCCGATTTTACTCACAGAAAATAAGATTTTCCATTTTTTTATCCATTGCATCTTTATTTTCTTTATTTTCCATTGCAAAAGATATCGAGCAAACACTTTTGTTTCAAAGAACATGCTCTTTTTTGTGCAGCCATATCCCTTATTCTTTTTAAATAAATCAACTGAATTGGATCAACATCATTTTGACGTTCTAGGCAATTCATTGCAATATCTAATGAATTGCATGCTTCTTATGAGGAGGTCCACTATCTTGAACTTGATCAAGTACGTCTTTCTCTTAATCTGAGGAGTCCCGATTTTCATTCAAAATTTCAGAAACAATTTCATGATCATTTAAAATTTGAAATCCTGAGTCGTTTTCAGTGTCTCGACACCAGTCTTCTGTTTCTTCTGCTGTATAACCTGGCATATTTTCACACGAAAGATCTACCGATTCACATACTGCAGTTTCGTTTGTTTTTCTGATAAGAATTTTATTCCTAGATTTAAGATTCCAAGCACTGTAATCACTAATCATTAACCGTAAGTGACAACTACCCATCCCCCAGTTGAATTTCAGCACTTATCTATTCATAAACACATTCCGCTTTCCAACAATTGTAGATTGTCAGATTGTCAAAATGAAGCTCGCATTCTTTGATGATAATTTTCAGTTGAAGAGGGCTGAAGGGGTTTGTAGGTTTAACTGTATAACAATACATGTATGTATGGCTACTATAAGAATAAGAAAACTGCTGAAAAAGGTTGCAAATTAAATATGGTCTTCAGATGTAGTGGATATTATCTATTCCTCTAAATTTAGAAAAATTGTCGATAAGTTTAAAAAAAATCTAAATTTAAAAAAGAGAGGAAAAAAGCGAATTCGAACATAGTTCGGATAATAAGGGTTCGGATAATCGGCGCTCTACTGTAATAATAGATAATGATGTTAAGAATGAATTAAGTTAAGCCTATAGAAAAAAAGTAGAATGATTTAAGGTGCTTAGATATTAGTATGGCCTGTTTTTATTTAAAATAGAGCTTAATTTAACATGACATAGTTAAGAAAACTACTATAATAACTTTAATTCAACTTTTTAGTATTAATTTTTTTAATATATGCTCTTATAAATTAAACATTTTATTAATAGAAAAGAAAATTTTTTTCAAGATCGGCCCACAACGTAATATGTTATGCATGCCTAGTAGCTAAATGTAAGAACTTGTAATAATACTTTTTAAATGTTTTTACCACCTTTTTTTTATTTACTCTTTTTTTTAATACATGAAAAATATAGCAAATCCTCCACAGTAACATCTCTCTTGCTATCTTGGATTTAATAATTTCATAATTAGTGTGTAAATGAAGGAATTTTTTTCTTTAAATATTTGTGTTCATATTTTTACCTGCGAAATGTACATAACTTTTTGCCCAACTGACACAGTTTTAATGAAAATGAGCAATTGAGATGCGTTATGTAATGAAATATAAAAATTGTTTGTTTCAGACACTTCTTCTTGCTTCTGCTCTAATCAAATTTATATGGTTGCATGGAAATAGTTCATCTTCTACGATGGCATCAGAATTGAGAGATCATCAAAACGCCAATAGTCCATTCTCAGTTCTTGTAAAGGGATCATTACATATGGGTGAGTTACATGCAGGCTGTTCTGTAATATATTTGCCTCAAAATCAGTTTTAATTTTTACTTGTGGTCTTAAATCACATTTAGGAATATGAAATGTTTTTAACAGTAAAGATAATCTTTTTGTTTCAAAAATGAATGTGAATATTAAACATGGTGCTTAACCTTTATAAAAGGTGCTAAGGTACTTGTTTTCGATTTTCTTTTTTTTTAAATCCTTATAGGTGCTATATTTATTGGGTGTTTTTAAAAAGTGCTTAATTTTCCCCTTTCGAAAATGATAATTTTATTCTTTACCATGTATTTTGCAAAAGCGTACTTTTCACGTTATATTCAAAGTTTTAACAGTTAACCGCAATCCATTTTTGCTTATATTTTGTCTGTAGCATAAAAGCGCCAATCATTTTACATGTTTGATGAAATAATTAGGAGTCCGCATGCACGTAAACTGAGCTGGGTTCTGTAAGATTATTGCACTCGCATGTGTAACTCTGCTGCATTTTGCAAGATATTCTCCATTTCAGGCTTCATTTCCCACCCTCTGATATTGTACCAAATAATCTCTCGGATCATTTTATAATGGCTAATATAATCAAGAAAAGAGTTCTTTGTCAGAAACTAGTTGTTTTATCATGATCACGTAAAGTCTTTGAAAAATTAGTTTGCATTTTATCAACAGTATCTAGCTTACCCTGTATCTAGCTTACATTTAAATTTTCAGAAGCTCATTGTTTTTTCTGGATCCACAATAATTGTAGTGATGAAAATTCATAAATATTTGGTGCTAAAATCTTAACGAACTTTTATATCCATTAAAGTTTTTTCTAAAAATAATTTTATTTAAAGCTTAATTCTGGTTTTATCTGTTTTTAGGTGTAAATAGTGGAGATTTAACAAGGAAACGTGAGCCTAGTAGTAGTGAAAGGAGTGTAAGTATCGAAGCAAGCAATTGTGAAGATGAGCGTAGTGATATCAGACATGTTCGTGTTGTTAATGAGGTCAGTAATAAAATAATAAATCTTGAAATATTCTCCTAATTATTATTAATATTTAATCGAGCACTGGATGTGCTTCTATAAATATAGAAAAATGACCAGTCTTCATAGCTGCCAATTCTACTGGAATTTGCCAGTTTCACATGGTCTACTGGTTTAATAAAAATTCTCCTGGTTTTTGCATACTTTAGTAAATTCCCTAAATCTGAGTAAGTTTCCTTTTAAAAAGAAAAAAACCTTTTGAAACAGAATTTTTACACAATTTATTGCTTGCTTGAATATTTAAACAAATACTACTAATACATGGTGAAACAAGCCTCATTTATAGAAAGCATTTATTAATTTTTATTTTTAGTTTATTTTTATTATTATTTTATTTTATTTTCAATTTATTTTATTCTGAATTCCCTTTCTAAACTAATTAAAAAAAACTTGCAACTAGCAATAAATTGCTTGTTTATTACTATTCAAAATTATGAGCTAAACATAATGGAAAATATTGCAGACCATTTATAGTGTTTAGTGTAATAAACTTCTTGTATTTAGATTGCAATAAAATTCCCTATATGTAAAATATTTAGTGTATATTGCAATAGTTGTCAGGAAATTAGTATTTCGTAAAATCTGCTGGATTTTTTCCTATCCAAGTTGGCAGCTATGGTTCTTAAACTTAACAATAATAGGTAGTTAATCTAGAAAAAAGGATCTTACAAGTCTTTTTTGGCAGAGAGTGCAGTCTCTAAAGAAGAACAAATACAAAGATTTACGAAACTTATGTGGATATAATAGTAATAAATTTATGAAGTTTAACAGAATAAGCTATGCAGAAAATATTTACTATTCAGGTACAATTAGCACAACACATAAGATTTTCAACCATAAACCACTTGCTATAACATTAAAAAAAAAGCATTAATCAATTTGGTATTTGTTTAAAACTTAAAGAAGTGATCTAGAGAAGGCCAGAGTCTATGATGATAAAGTAGACAATGTGGTTTACGTTAAAAATTGATCTACCTGTTCCAATTATTTCTTAAGTACATTTGTCTTAGATGTGGTCAATTTATTATATGAATTATTATATGTGGTTAAATTTATAATTAAATGTATTATTTTATATATATATATATGAAATATTATTTTGCCGTATCACATGAAGCTTTTTAAGCAAATGTGCCTATCAAAAGGTAATTAAAAACAAATTATTAGGAGTTGCTTTTGTAATGAATGTATTCATAAAGGTGTAACTAAAGTGAAATTCTCTTATCCTGTATTCACACTTTCAACCCCTTTATATAGAGCTTAAATACAATTTTTAATAATGTGCTTGCAGACCTATATAAAAGTATCTTTGATTTTAATTAGCTAAATAAGGTTCAAGTGTATGTTTCAATTTGTTTGAGTTCATTCTGAAATGCAACATACCATTTTCAAGACTGGAGTGAGGCCTTGATATCTCCTGATTAAGAGGATGCTTTACCACTTGAGAAACTTTTCGTGACAGATTCTGTTCCATTTTAAATTTAAATTATGAACAAAGTGTGTTCAGTTAAAACCAGAGTTAGCTGTATAAAGTTTCACAAGCACTGATTTTTTTTTCTTTCCCCTTTCAAACTATGAAGATGCGAATAAATCGTGGCAGAATTACTCCTCAATATGCAATCTTGAGTAGTAATTCTATCATAATTTGTTTGCGTTTTGATATTTAGAATTTTTGTTCTTCCACAATTTATAACATGGTTTATTCTGGGTTTATCTGAATTCACTCTTCCTATATACTTTAAGTTTCTAATTATTGTGAAAGAGATTTCACCCACAGTATAGCTACTGCATAGCTGCCAACTCTACAGGATTTTTACAATTTCTCCTGGTCTTCTGGTTTAATTAAAATTCTCCTGGTTTATTTAGATTTTTGCAAATTCCCTAAAATTGAGTAAATTTCCTTAAAAAATCCCATTTAGAATAAAATTTTTGTATAGATTATTGCTTGAATATTTAAATAGGTAATACTAGGGCTGCAGGTCTGTCGTGGCACGAATTTCCGCGAAATTGTCATCTTTTTTCCTAAAATCCGCGAATTTCTCAATATGTCATGACTTGCGCGAAAATTGCTTAAAATTTGATTCTTTTTTTTTTTTTATTATTTTTATAAAACAGAATTTTTTATTTTCCTGAACCTTAAATTTAACATATAAAATTGATTAGATATTTAGGGGAGTGAATCAATAGCAAAGTAACATGAAAATAGTTCAGAGATAAGAATAATCACAATCTTGTCAAGTAAGGTGGTCTTTCTACACTTAGGGAGGGTAATTACCTCCCTGAAGTCAGTAAGAGTACAAAAGAAATTGGAATCACAAAAGAAGGAAAATGTTATAAATCAAATCTTTGACAAAAAAATTGTTATGCATGCTATTGCACTGGGCAATGAAATTTCTACTGTCTTTCTACATGTCCAGTTAATTTTTCCTAGGCGGCTTCTTGTGATTTCTTAAATATGGATCAGTTTCTTAGATGAGGGGGGGGACTAGTAGTTATTAGGGACTTGTAACTAGTAGTTTGAATGTAGAATGTTTGAGTTTTTACGGCAATTACTTCTTACAAAGCAACAGTCAAGGAATTTAGCGTTGGTGAAGGAAAATTGATCGAGTTTTGGAAATCAAAGACCGAACGTTCCGAAAGTGGCAATTCGAAGTTTGTCGGTGTCTAAGAGCAGCATTGGCGCAGAAAGATCGTTCTGGAAAATCTACTGGATTTTTTCCTATCCATGGTCTCAGCTATGCTATTGTATTTCTTATTATTTCATTATAGATCTTATAAACTGTATTTATCCTTGTTTGAAAAAAGGTAATGCTTTAAATGTTTTACATGTGTCTTACTAGATGAATTCTCAAGTAAGTGATCACCCTCGAAGCAGCATTGAAGGCAGTGGAGGCAGTCCACCTAGTAGTCCTTGTGATATTGAGCAGTGCAAACAATCTTCAAACAAGCCATGCCACAGGCATCAGAACGGCAGGAAGTGGCATCCGGTGTGTCCCGGTCACGTTCGACCACCCGTGGTCGTCGCAGGTGCCGTCGGGAACAGTTCGAGCAGTGAGTTGAGCAGCGTAACTGATGATAGCTTGCACAGCGATACGGACGCCGGGGATTGCTCAGAGGATCCCGCCGAGATAGGTAGACCCCCGCTGATGGAGAACTCTGAGGATTCGGGCCGAGAGTGCAAATAAATTGTGCATTATTTGGAGTCAAAAAATAATTAGGAGAAAAGGAGCCAGACTAGTGGCAAGTAAAAAGCAACACATCATGAATAAAAGAGTGACAAAAGCTGAACTTTCCGAGGACAAAAGTGTGGAGAACCCTCATAAGAACCCTGCTATGAAGTGTGTTTCTCCCTCGAAGGATATCGAGGGAGAAAATAAGACATTTATAAATTCTAGGAATCATAAACAAATAAATTCTTTACCTGGAAAGAAATCCATTCATCGGCAGCAAGCACCGGAAATTCTGCCGCAACTTGTTAAAGTTGCTTTGGAGAGGGAAGAAAATGTTGCCGGATTCAGTGACAATATCGATAACAACATGTACGAGTGTGGACAGTACCTTGCTACTCAACGCCATGCTCCACCTTCGGGGTGAGTTTTTCATTCCTTTTACCTTGAAAATTTTTTTTCTTTTTATTGGTGCATATTATAATAGTTAGTTAAATTAATATAAACTTACAGTTTGCATGCTGAGATCAAAAAAGTACTGTATTGAGTGCTAAAGATTTCAGAAATTTGCAGGTTTTAACATGGTGCATAGCATTCCTAAAAAGTGCTTAAAGGTGCTTATTTTCGATTTTTAAAAACCCTTGAAAGTGCTTTTTTCATGGGGTGTATGTAAAAAGTGCTTTTTTTTCTTTACCATGTTGTTTTTTGCCACATATTATGCTAAAGCATGCTTTTCACATTCAATTCGTTCTATTTAACGTTTTCACAATCCATTTCGGTGTAGCGTTGGTCCATAGCGTATGAAAGCAGCAATCATTTTACATGTTTGATGAAATACTTGCGAGTCCGCATGTGCGTCTACTGGGCTGAGTTTGGTGAGATTATTGCATTCTCATGTGCAGCTCTTGCATTTTGCCACATAATCTCAATTTCAGGCTTCATTTTTCCACCTTCTGTTATCGAACCGAAAAATCTCTTGATCATTTTATGATGTCTGATATAATCAAGAAAAGAGTTCTTTGTCAGAAACTAGTTATTTTATCTTGATCATGCAAAGTCTTTGAAAATTAGTTTACATTTTGTTAATGTATGTATACTATTAAAAAATATTTTTTAATGCTTGAAAAGTACTTAAAAGGTGCTTAGTTTTAGTTTAAAGATTTGGCTACGCACCCTGTTATAGTTTGCATGCTAAAAGCGCAAAAGTACATTATTGAGTGCCAAAGAAATCTGCAGGTTTTCAAATGAGCAAACAACATATTTATTAATTTTCTTGCACTATTTTGATTTCCCCTCATGTTTTCTTAGGTTTTATACTACCATCTTCTTTTTTTTTCTGCTAGCAGTAGGGAACAAATATTATTTCTTTAATTTGTTAAGAATTATTGATTGTTTAATTATTGCTTTTGTGATAATTGATTTCCAAGATGTTGGTTTCTTCTAAAAGATCTTTTTTTACTTAATTTTTTTTATTCTGTTCATTTGACAGTCTGTTTTAAGAATTTTTTCCCCCATTAGATCAAACAAAACTAATTTGCACAGTCATTTTAATTTGTTTTCATTATGATAATGAACTAATTCTTTATAAGATGGTCCAGTAAATTTCAGGATTCGTTGATTTAAATCACAATTTCAATCATGATGATTGAAATCAAGTGATTTTTTAAAAAAAAATCATTGATTTAAATCAACTGCTTTTTATGTATGTATATATATTGATTTAAAAAGTTAAAAAACAGTGTTTTAAATTATGGATACTTTTATTATTTCTTTTCTTAGTTTCAAAATTTATTTTAAGTAAATTGCTGCATTAATTAATTTTAACTAATGATATTACTTCCTTTCTTGGTATGTGTTAAATTCCAACACATTTGAAATTACATTTTTAACTATCTTTCAATTCTTACGTACATCAAGTACAGATTAAAGTAAACATTTTAGTATTTTTTTTTCGTAATATATTAACAGTATTTCTGACATAATCAGATTTTTTATGAAAAAAAAAATATATTTTTATAAATTTTTGTTAGCTTTACTTATCTATTTTGATATAGGATTAAAAATGAATATTTTAATATAAAAATATATGCATTAAATATTTATTTATTTTTTGGTGAATGACTGCATTTATAAACCAATCTGTTACATTTATTTTGTCATTTTGAAAATCAAGAGAGAAAAAAAGAAATCACAATTTTAAATTAAAATTATGCTTTTATAACTGAAACTTAGTTTTAATAATTAAAGTATTCTTCAAATTCTCTATTTCATCTAGTCTTTAAATTTCAGTCATGCATTTGTTTCAAAATGGTTGCTATGCATTCAAAGCTATTATAATGAAAAATTGTTTTGCTTCTAAAATATTCTTATAATATAGTTTTAATCTTAATTTAATTTTGATTAAACATTTAAAAAGTTTTTTTAGTCATAAATCAAAGTTTTTACAGTGTGTTTGAATAAAATAAAATCTGATTTAAATCAAATAAGTCTGATTTTTTATTTTTTATTATTTTATTTTTTTTCTTAATTAAAAAAAATTATGAACCCTGGTAAAAATTTACAATACAAAGACAGATCCAGCT
This sequence comes from Parasteatoda tepidariorum, assembly GCF_982258835.1. Classification (NCBI taxonomy): domain Eukaryota; kingdom Metazoa; phylum Arthropoda; class Arachnida; order Araneae; family Theridiidae; genus Parasteatoda; species Parasteatoda tepidariorum. The sequence goes on along the minus strand of NC_141757.1, from coordinate 7,464,716 downwards.
TTTCCAACTGTTGGATTAACTGTTACATTTATATAAATTGTCTCTTAATGTCCTTTATTTTTTTATCATTTTGCCCCAAAAGTCCATATTTTGAATTAAATATGTCATTTAATTTCTTGTATTATATTTTTTTTCTCCTTCTGGAAATTACCCTTTAATTTTAAAATTTTTTTTCTTTAAATTTTAAGATTTCCCTCTCAACCAAGAAAATTTATTTTCAAAATTTAGATATTTTTTCAAGATTTTCTTTATTAGTAAGGAACTTTCTCCACTTTTTCTTTAGCTTTAAGTACTTGTATGACAGAAAATGCATGTCCATGGAATAAGAATTTTCCCTTATTTTAATTATCCCTTTTTTTTTCTTCTTTGCAATGGAAAAGTAGGCTCTTTTTTTGTTAATTGTAATGTATGGCTTACAAGGAATGAAGGAAAAATGGATTGAAATAACCTTATTTTTATTAGCAAGGAGTGAAAATTCTGTTTCATAAAATTTTCAGAAATTTCCCATATTAATGTTATAATGGTGTAAAAAAAAATTATTTTTGCCTTTTTCTTTAAAAATTATTTTATTATTTTTTCTATATATTTCTAAATATTTATTTATTCTATTTACAATTTTTTCCTGTTATTTTTAAAATAAATAGACTGTAAGCTCTTTTTATTATTTCATTGTATTAAATAATATAATGCTTTGTGTAAACATTTTTACTCTTTTATCAGGGTGGCCACCCACCTTGAAAACCTGGAATTATCAGGGAATTTTTTTATACTGGAAAAAACCTGGAAAAGTCAGGGAAATTTGGATAAAAACCTGAAAAAAATCAGGGAATTTCAAAGAAAAGCTGGAATTTTTCTCTTAATTTGAATTATTTTACCATCTGTTATATCCACTTTTATTTAGACGTAAATTTATCGTTAAAAAGTTGAAATATCATCAACTCAGCAATAGTTTTCTTGCATTTCTGACACTTAAGTGAAAAATTTCAAATTAATTATGTATCATTTTTCACAAACAATTGCTAAGAATTTTTTATTCAAATGTCAGCTTCAAAATTCAGTCAAGGTTGCATTTAAATTACAAACAAACTCACAGAGTTTAGACAGTTTGTAAATTAGTAATCATTTTTTGCTTTCGTGCGATTAACATCGACAGCAACAATTTAATCCATTTAATTTTAACTTATAATAATCAGTTTTTATAAAACAAATTGTTTTTCAATTGGTTTATTATATGCTAAATTTTTAATGTAAAAATTTGATGATTACAAACTTTTGTTTTATAAGATAGTTTTTCAAAGAAATTAATGTTCATTTTTTTTCCGACAACATGGAATTCTCCAGATGTAAAAACAATTAACTCATCTAAACTAGGAAATCATGATTGGAATTCTTAATATATTCTAATTTCTAATAAGAAAAAAAAATTAAATTTAAAGAATTTTATCTAGCTTTTTTTCTTCTGTGGAGTATGGAACAAGAAATTTGAAAATTTTTCCTTTATGAATACTGAATATCTCTTAAAATAATAGTGCTAATTTGAAACAAACAACATTATTTAAACATTTGACTTATGATATTGGTTTAAAGAAAATTATTTCAATGAATTTTATAAATAGTCTTGTTTGGATAAAATACAGTATGAAATGGCTCTATATTGAAATGTAAATAAATATGAAAATTTATTGGTTTCTAATCACCTGGAATTATTTTCTTTTGCTTATACTATAAATATATTAAAAAGTACTTATCCAAGATTGTTTTGAATCATTGCTATTTGGTACATTTTGTGCAAAAACTATTTAACATTTTTAAAAAAATTTTGTTCATTAAAATCGTTATTTTCTGCAAGCTAAACATATTGTATCCTCCACATCTATTCAAAATGATATATTAAAAAAATAACATTTTAAATGAAATACTACACTATTGACTAATACACTAATATTGACACTTTTCTTGTACCTATGCTACACTTTACCAGAGAGAGAAAGCATGCTGACCTGGAAATTTTCAGATTTTTACTGGAAAAATCAGGGAAATTTGAAACCTGATTTGAGTGGCCACCCTGTTTATATAAATGTCCCTAATTTCTTACTTTTTTAATCCTTTTATTTTTCAGGGGTCTAAGCCGCTATTAACCTTGCTATAAAGCCTTTTAATCTCAATTCAATGATCTAGTACTTGTTTACGCGATGTTACTTTTAATTGTCCACTTATTATTTACACAGTTTTAATAAAATGTTGCATCAATTTCTACACAATTTTAAAATATTTCTATATTTTTGGTAGGCTGATAGTTTTATTCTAGTTATTGTGTTATGATTATCAGTATTTTTGTGCCATCACATGGTGCGTAGAGTTTTTTAAAGGTGCTTATTTTCGTTTTTTAAAAGCCCTTAAATGTGCTTTTTTTAATTCAGGGTTTGTGAAAAGTGCTTCATTTTTTATCTTTTAGATCTTGAAAGATATTTCTTTGCGGTGTCGTCATAAATTACAATGATTTTCACAATTTACTCGGCAATATTTATCAGAAACTAGTTCTTTTATCTAATTATGTAAAGTTTTTGAATTTTATTGATTTTATGTTTATAAATTAAGAACTTTAAAAATATAGGGAAAAAAATAATTTTTATTACCATTACCACACAGATCCTAATTATAAAATTTTTTTCTTTTTGGAAAGTCATTAAAAATATTTTTGAGTGCTTAAAAAATACTTAAAAGGTGCTTATTTTTTGTTAAAAATTCTGGCTAGACTACATTAATTTTTATATTTGCTTGTGGTACTCAAAAAAATATTACAAAACTGCATGATTTATGTTTATCTTAGAAGTGAAATTGTGATACAATTCCTATACACAAGCCTCAAATGTTTATCTGCTTCTGTTTACTTACATCTTAGTATTTCCCTGTGAATTATATCAAAACTGAGCGTATCAGGCTCAATTAATTTTGTAAAAATTATTGGATTTTTCATAAAAGTGGTTTGCATTGGAAAAATGAATTTTTTAAAAACTTAGTTTCAAATGTTATCTTTTCATACATCTCTTATTACTGATTACATTAAATAGCAACTAAATTTATGCTTAACTAACGCTACATAAAATAATGTACTGGATTTTTTAAATTTATAAATAAAAATTTTGTAAAAATAGCATGTTAGGTCTGTTGTTGTAATATCTATATGGTCCCTGTGGCAGAGTTGTGGCGACATTATTGCAGACAGTTACCGAGTTCTCGCGGAAAGATTTTTCCTTTGAAGTTGACACTTCTGTTTCTTTAAATTTGTAGCATGTATATTTGTTATTTTTAAAAGTATCTTGCAGAGAGGTATGTCACAGAAAGCCTGGAAAAATTCTGCCACTGGGTATATGATGTGCTTTTTTTATAGTATAAGACCGATATTTTTTGCATATGATTTTGCCTTCCTATGGTGGGTAAAAGTGTTTTGTAATATACCTGAGAAACATTTATTATGAAATTTTTATCATCATGGAAATTTGATGAAGTCACAGACTGGTATAAATATTTTAATTTAAATCTTCCAGAGACTTTGTTGAGGACATCTTAAGCCCAGACGATGGCAGCTGCAAATGTTCACACGTCAGTAACAAATCTGAGAAGAATCTTGCTGTCTTTGATGGAGAAGAGTCAGGCTGTGAGGATGAACTAGCACAGCTTGCTCAAGTTCAACTTCATCCAATGGCTCAGAGACTCAATAACATGGCCTGCGTGGACTCTCCCCAGATTCATGGTGGGAAATATATTTTAGGTCATTCTTCAAGAGACAACTTGGGAAATCATTTCCAACTGGAGTCTGTGTGTGAATCAGGCCAAACGCTTTTATGGGACATTTTGCAAGACGACAAAATTGTAATTACTCCTTTATTATTATTTTGGATTTTCGTGAAAAGCAAAATAATTGTTGTGATAAAATGCTATGTATTCAAAGTAACAATAGGGAAAGTTATCTTTAGCTTATGATGTTTAACATGCTAAAGCCTGTTATTAGGGTCAACTGCTTGAACTAGTTGTGAACAAAAGATTAAAAGAATTTTTTTTATCTCAAGAGCATAGCTGCTAACTCTACTGCATTTTCCAGTAGACTACTGGATTTTGCTAGTTTCTCCTGGATTTTGTACATTTTAAAAAATTCGCTAAAGTGATTGAGTTTCCTAAAAAAATCCCTATTTATTGAGTTTCCTAAAAATCCCTATTAAAGTAAAAAATTTGCACTAATTTTTGCTTGCTTGAATATTTAAATAAGTATTGCTTATATATAACGAATCTAGCCTCATTTATCGATATCAGTTTTAAACTTATTTTTTGTTCTAAATTGTTCAGTTTAATTTTATTCAGAACTTTTTTGAATTAATTAAAAAAATTCTTTTAACTATATTTGATCTTTTAGCTATAATTCCTATTAATATTCAAAATTATGAGTAAACATAATACAAAGCATTTCAAGCATATTTAATGCCAATCATGACTGCAAAATGTTGCATGTTTTATACTTTTGATGACCATAAAAATCCCTAAAATTCCCTATCTGTAAAATATTTAGTATATTATGCAACAATTATCATTAAAAAAAATTTATTTCGTAAAATCTACTGGATTTTTTCCTATCTATGTTGTTAGCTATGAAAAAGATACATTATTAATTTCGTAAGTGTTAAGTTCAAAGTACTTTTTGAAGTAAAAAATTTTTTGTAGCAAAAGTTTTTAATTGCCATAAAATTTTGAAGCTACTTTTCAATTATTTTTTGTTATCAGTTGAATGAGAATATACACAAATTAAAACAGTCTTTTGCAAATTACACAACTCTTCTTTTAGACAAACATATGTGGAATTCAAACGTATATTTATATAAAAATTGCCGTTATAGGTTAAAATTTTTGAACAATTTCGAGAACTCAAAAAAACTTTTTTCATAAATATTTCCTAATTTAAAAATTCAGTTTCTTTGAATATTTAAATTTCAAGTACCTTTCTAAGTTTCACATGATTTTGAGTTCACCCAGACTTAAATTCTTTTTTTTCTTAGGGTCAGCTAAGTGAGGGTCTTGCAGTTGAAGCAGAAAAAATTAATATGCAATCTCGTTTGTTGGTGTACTGACAAAATGATAAGAATGAAATTCATAGAAGGCTGCCTACAAAATATAGCAAATAATAGGTAAAAATTTATTCAGTTGATAGTTCATAAAATGAATGATAAGTTTTTTCAACCATAACTTTCCTTAACATTTTTATTTTCTCATTAGATCAGTCATCATGTCTATGTGTTTATTACCTAAGCTGTTCTCATCCTTCCAGCAATTCAGAGGATACTCATTCAGTGACATTGTAAGCTTCTTAAACATTTAATAAATTTTGCTATGTAAATTGATTTTTCACAAATATTCAAATTTGATGTATATTGATTATAGAAATTCATTCAACACTTATCCTTTCACTCCATGGCAGAATCACAATGACATTGTCGCAGAACGTTACAGAGTTTCTTGCAGAAAGATTTTTCGTTTGTATTTTTATTATGAGAAATATTAAAAATAAAAGAATTTCAGATTTCTTTTCAGTTGAAATTTACACGTGATATTTGAATCATGCATTTAGATAATCCCTTTTTGGCACGCGATTCGCACCGTTAGTATCGTAAATCGATGTATTGTTTCCATTGTATTTTCGGCAGTTATTGATAATGATTTTCACGTGATTTTTAAATATCGCGATATATTTCAAGCAATATGAAAGATTAGAATCGTGCGTTTGAGTATTTACTTTTTAAGACAATGATTCTATCCCATTTTTGACAGTTATTGCTATTGATTTCTCCATAGTTTCTAAATCAGATATTTTTATACGATTTTATTTATTACAACAACCTAATCTCGAAACAAAACACTCATCTGAGTTACCCTTTTTTGAGGAGTCCGATTCACATGATTTTGTCGCCGACCTTTTTCGGCAATTACTTCATGATTTTTTATTGTAATAATTATTTACAAAACGTGGAGAAGGAAATGATTTGTGCTTCCCCCCGCCCCCAACAATATGCGAGAGTATCACCCATAATATCAGAATGAAAAAATTGTTACATGTTTAATTTTGAAAAAATTATATAGTTTTTCTTTTGTTATTTTAAGTTAGTGACATATATGTTTGTTATTATTAAAAGTATCTTGCAGAAAGATATTAGTGCTAGATAGTCGCAGATAGCTGGAAAAAATTCTGTCACACTGTCCTTTCAGGGGTCATAAAATACCTATTATCATAGCACATATAATTACCGCAATACCCATAGTACATACATAGATCTTTATAAAATAAACCTTGAAATGCAAGAGCATCTTATAGAGTTTTGACTTGTACAAATCATTTAATATATCTTCAAACTTACCAGTTGAACATGGCTGCAATAGTAAAACAGATAAGTCATAAAATGATTTAAATAAATACTTAAAGACATAAAAATTTGCCTTTAAGTATTAGGGTGTGCCGTTATACAATGTTAAAAAATATCCAAAATAAAATAAAGCAATAGTTTAAAAAGTTGCTCTTATATTGCACAAATAAAATGGTATAAAGCCTTTTCTAATTAAAAGAAATCTTGGATGCTGTACTAGAGATTGAAAAATGGAAATCAGGTAGAAAAAAGAACATATTTACAGCTGTATGTAAAGAAGTATATGTACACCCTTGTGCAAATTAATTGAAACAAACTCAATAAATTCAGAAAACTAAGAGAAAATGCTATTTTATTTAAATTTATACAAATTCAAAAATTTTTAGTACATAATATGATCTCCACGACACTTCATTAACATTTGGACACGATTCGGCATGGATTCCACTAATTTTTTACAGTCATTTATAATATTTGTGTCCTTGTACCACACATAAATTAACACCGTGATTAGCTTCTCCATAGTTGTACAGTCCATATTTAATAGGCCATTCTTGCATATGGCCCAGAGATTCTCAATTGGGTTGATATCCGGAGAGTTCCCTGGCCATTCCAATGTCTCAATTTGATTCTCAGGCATGAATTTCTTGACAATTTTGGACGTATGGCAAGGAGCTAAATCCTGTTGAAAAATCCCTGTTCCATCAGGGTATCGTTTCTTCTACTCTGGAACAACTTTTTTACCCAGAATAGTAATGTACTGCTCAGAACGCATCATACCGTCAATAGGCTGCAAAGGTCCAACCCCATTGTAACCTAAACAACCCCAAAACATCTTCTTTAAAAAACACGAAAAAAAGTTTGTTTCAATTAATTTGCACAAGGGTGTATATACACTGATGTAAAGAAAATATCTGCACAGAGAAAAATTGTTTTGTAGAGTAATGAAATTATGGCAATGCGTTTGTCATAGTAACATTTAATTTATCCAAGTTTCAAGATCACAAGTTTAGGCAATCTAGAGAAAAACCATTTTAAATATGAAATAGTGGTACATTAATAACCGATGTAACCACCAAAATTTTGAATGCAAGCAAACGCGCATGTATTCCGGCATATAGATTCCTTATGTCATCAGTCAATACAGGTATAGTTAATGTTGGTTGTGGATGACAACTACCTTTAAATTGTACTTGCAGGGTTGCCACTCCACGAGGAGAGCAGAGACAACCTGCAAAATACAGGGAATTTAAAAATCACCTAAAATAACGGAAAATGCAGGGAATTTTGTTTTTTATTTTTGTCTTTTAAAAAATGGTGACCACTCAAAGCGTAATCTATGGGACATTTAACCATGATATTTCAGCTATACTAAACTTTAATTTACTATAACTTTATGTTCAGCTGTTTTTCTAGCGATTAAAGCTAATAAATATAGTTAGCCAAATATATCTCACACAAGAGCGCAGTAATTGTTGTTTCCTCTTAATATATTGTGTATAGTATGTACATGGAAAACACAAGGAATTTTTTTTTTCAGATTTGACTGGAAACCCTGACTTGGTAACTTTGCACTATTTTTATTTGACTTTTTGTTCTTTAATGTATGAAAAATTTTGATTGATTTAAGAAAAAAGTTTAACCACTGTGTTTTCCAATTTCTGTATTTCGAACTTCAAAACTTTAATCAAATTTTGTTTTCTTTAGGTGGGCAGAGAAAGAACATAAAATGCTGAAGCACTTTTTCAACTATCTCATGACTTATACTTCAAATAGGCATAATAATAAAAACCCAATGTAAGTCAGTTTAACAATTTGTTATTATAATAATGAAAAAAAGGGAATGTAGATGTACTTGCTTTGTTTGTTTTATTCACCCAGGTTTTATACTTTGTATTTTTTCTACTCTATTCTAAATATCCTCACAGTCTTCCTCTCTCTAAGTTCACAATTCTAACAAAATGAACTCTCTTTCTAGGAAATCAGTTTAGGCAATTTCATGGTTACTTGTATTGTTGTGTTGCACATCGATTTGTTTTTACTAATGAGTGTTTTATTTCAAATTGAATAAATTTTTTTTTAGTTGAATAACATGACCTGTAGCATTTTTAAAAAGTGCTTATTTTCATATTTTAAAAGCCCTTGAAGGTGCTTTTTTCCATGGGGTGTTTTTTAAGAATGCTTAATTTTCCCTTTTCAAAAATACTTTTTTTCTTTACCATGTCAATTTTTGCTGCGTATTGTGCAAAAGCATGGTTTTCACATTGTTCTATTAACACTAGATCGCCCAGGAAAATCATTTTGACTGCTTTTTTATTTCAATTAGAAAATCAATGATGTATATAATGACACAATTTCTTAGAATTTTGTGACTTTTTGTACAACATATAATTTTTCTAGTGTTAATATTTACTAATAACTTGTTATATAACTGTAAATAATATTTAAAAAAATATTTAAAATTAATTTTAAACAAATTTCTTTACACACTAGTTATTCTTTCACAATGCAGTTACTTAGACTGCTTTTGGGCACTATAGGTATATACTAAGTTTCAGTCTTTCTAGTATTAAACTTTTTCACAATTCATTCAATCACAAACCATTTTGGCTTACCATCTTGTACTCTCATGTGCAACTTTGCTGCATTTTGCTAGATATTCTCCCTTTCAGGCTTCATTTTCCACCCTCTGAAATCGTACCAAAAAATCTCTCAAATTTTTTATGGTTCCTAATATAATGAAGAAAAGTAATTATTTTATCATAATCATGTAAAGTCTTTGAATATTAGTTTGCATTTTGTTAATGTATATAGTGCTTGCAAATATTTTTTGAGTGCTTAAAAAGTACTTTAAATGTGGTTATTTTTTGTTGAGAGATTTGGCTATGCACCCTGAATAACAATGAACAAACATTCATATTTGTGCTAGAAAACTTGATGAATTTTAATAGTTTTATGCAATGAGGAATCTGAACTATATAATAAAATCTTATTGTAAATAATATCAAGAAAGAAAGGTTAACTTATTAAATTACAGTCATGAAAAAGTTATAAATACAAACAAATTATTTTTTAAGAGAAAAATTCCTGGTTTCTCTTATTACAAAAAAAAATGTTACTCTTCTTACATTCTCTTTAAAAGATTTGATAAGAAATTTATGAAACACATAATAAGTATAAATAAATTTTTATATGTTTGGTGCATTTATTCAATTTCTTTGAAGCAAACTTGATTTTAAGAATTAACAACATATGAAGACTCAAAGTATTTTTACAGTTTTATCTTTTTTATAAAATATTTTATCTCAATTTTTTGGCCATTTCCTGTTTCCCTACTAGAATCATTACATTTATACTGTTATCAAATTTTCAAAGAATTTTCTGTTTCAAATTTGTTTTCTCAAGAACAAATCAACCGATTTTGTCTTAATGTCTTATTTTCCAAATTTCGCACCATGTAAAATTACATTCTTTGAAGTAACATAAAAATTAGTATACTCTACAGTGAAAAAATTTTCAGGTATTTTTAAATAAAGTAACAGAAAATAATATATGTATCAAAAATTATTTTTTGCTTCGGGTAAATGATGCAAAAAATTTTCATTTAGCATTAAGTCTCAAGAAAAGTGTTACTAACATTAAGGATTCCTAAATTAATTGACTGCCTTAAGTTACAACTAACTAAAATAATGCAATTTTTAATTTAATTAGACAGCTTAACAGACCACTTAATTCAATTTATTAAGCGGCCTGTTTGCCCATGTTAATCCTCTGAGGAAAAATAAATGTGAGTTTGCACCGGTAACTGCTGGGTATTAATAAGTAATTAATTAAAAGACAACTGATAAAAACATTTAAAAAAAAAAAGGAATAATGGCCGGGTAAAACGATATAGGTGTACATTTTTAGCGTTGTGCTGCAATTTGCAACCCAGAAGAAAATCAATTTTAAAATTCAAGAGAAGAATACATTTTACAAAAAAGACATACCTCTTCTTCTCCATCACGTTATCTTTCACCTAGAAAAGCAATCCATCAGTATAAATAAAGGAATCCAATTTTGGCACTAACATTTTTTTTTATTGAAGATTTTTAAAACTCTTTAGTACAACATCTTACTATTAGTACAAGAGGCACAGCGTCAAAAATATTGGTACTAGTGGGTAGCTGGAGCAGGAGACTGAACGTTCAGAAAAATCTTGTTATCTAAAAGATCATATAAAATCTAAAAGAACACGGATACGATCTGTGGGTTCCCTAACTCGATGTCAGCAAATCCACATACCACGGTAGGTGTCGACAATCACTCATCATGCTCTTGCATCATGGTGAAGAGGAATAAAAAAAACTACTGGAAAAGGTTCAAACAAAACCATCTTCAAAAAGGAACAGCTGCAAATATTTTTGGAATTTTCTTTAAATTAAGCCAAGAAAAAAAAGGCTAAAAAAATAGCCGTGAAGGAGTCCATCAATGGCGGTGTTGGACGCCATGTAAAATTTTAAACCCTTTCCTCAATTGAGGAGGGAGGTGAAAAAACATGCTCCACGAGGGAGTCCGTACCCTAAGAAGTAACTGAATTCGAATGTGCAGATCGCCTTTCATGCTCTCATTTTTATCTTCTTGCTCAAAGTTAAATTACCTATTTTCAAAAAGTTGAGTTGTTATCTCTATTATTTTACCAGCGTTACGGTTGTGACAAACTAACACTCGTCGAATCCTCATGGACGATGAAAAGAAACCGCAAACAGCTGTTTTCCGAGAAAGGGCAGGGCTAAGGAATGTGAAAGGAATTTCTTGGGGAGGATGTCTTCATTGTGCTAGCGCATTAAGGGGTGAGAAGAATGGGATCAACAACTACAGGAATGGATCAGGAAATACTTAAATGGTATTGGAAATTAACAAATTTGGATAAAGATTCTAAATAAGACTTGTGATTTTAATAAAAAAAACTGTGACTCGCTGTCACAGAGTTATTAGTTAAGCTTTTATTTATTATACAAAAACATCATTATGAGAAAAAGTAAGAAAATAAATATTTTAAACTTTAATTACTCCAAAGCTAATTCAAACTTTAGCAAGATCCTTTTGTCTTTAGACCTAACAGTTTTGCTGCAATTAGTTTGCCCTTTAAATAAAAAATTTTAATTACACCGAAACTATTTTAAGGTAAAACAGACGTTGCTCAACTTTAGGCATTAGTAGTACATGGTTGTGAAAAATCACCATTCTTTTGCTTGTGATAAAATAACTAACCAACTGGAAAAAACCTTAAAACTTGAAATAACTGTAAAACTAATCTACACATGTATAACATTTTCATATTAGAATGTAAATATGAGACATATGCATTCTGTAAAACTTCTTGATTCATCATAAACATATCATTTACTGATTTATGTATGTTATGATTTAATTTGTATGCATTGAAAATCATACTTGAAACAAATAATTCCTTGAATTTCCCTTTAAACACAATTTAGAAATTTCAACATTTTGTGTTCCATTATTTTAAGGCTGATCTTTAGTAGGATGCATCTCTCCTGAGTTAATGAAGTATCTCTGAAATTAAAATATAGCTCTTAATTATTATTGACCCCACTATAACATTTTAACAGAATTTAAAAAAAAAAAGTCAATAGAACAATTTATTTACATGAATTGATTGCTTTTTATTTCTCCAAAGTTTATAGCTCAGTTTGTGTAGTAAGTTAATTGTTTCTCTGGAGAGAAAAGAAATTTCATTCACAAATATGTAATCGTGTGCCTTTAAGCCTTCATACTTGCGACAGCTCACTCGCTTGATACTGTAAAACCTTTGTACAATAATCCCAACAATATTTTGGGGATCAAATAAATATATTGTTGTTGAGAGATATATTGTTATATTGAGGGCCTGCGTACTTTAGGGACACAATAAGACTTTTTTTAATGTTATATATACTAACTATAAATATTTTCATATATTATAAAAAATTAATTTGCAGAGTGTTAATTATGGTTAAATATTAAAAACATTTGAAATAAATTCAGAAAATAAGATCGTAAACATACCTGAAAACCGTTTTTGTTGAAAATAGTCTGATATTTTTGTTTGATTATTATTTCTTTATTGTTAAATCAACCAACAAAGTTATGCCTTGAGTCCAGAATACCAAAATGATTTTCATTTGTGAATGGTGCCCCACAGCTTTTAACATGAAGGAAATGAAATCAGATAAGAATGTTACTTCTGTGATTTCTTAAGAGATAAGTAAAGGCAATTCTAAGAAAGAAAGCTATTGTGCTGGTCAGCAGTGAGTCTTCTCTTTTCAGGAAAAATGGCAAAAGATGATTTAATAAGATTTTTTACATTATTTGAGAACCAATAATAAATAGTAAGGTTAAAGTTTGGAGAAAAAAATTTACAGGGGTTTATTTCTCCAGAGAATATCGTAATATTGAGAGGAGGATAACATTAATTCATATGCAAGTTTGTCGGAACCACTAAACATTATCGTAATAGAGGGAGTTATTGTTGTATCGGATATTGTAGTAGCGAGACTTCACTGTATTTCAGTTCATTGTTAATACAAAGAAACATTTTCATCTGTTTTTTAATCAATATATATATGTTAGTGTTTTATATGTGATATAGATTTTTTTACTCTTTATGCATAGGTATTCTCATAAGGATGCAATTCAGGTTCACTTGCATTTTCTTACAAATGTGTTCTCTACAGCTGGTTCTCCTGAAATATTTCGTAAGTATCAATTGACCTAATTTACCTTCTGAAATTTAAATTAACTAATTATTTTCCTGAAAAGTATGAAAATCAGAACTTTTAGGTGTTTCCTTCGCATCAAATTTTACAGCACTAAATGGTTAGTCAAAAAAAGTGAAGACAAAAATCTAGTGAAACCATTTGGGTCAGTTATCTGAGCAATAAGTGAAGTACTGAGCAATAAGTATAATAAACATCGTTGATTTCATGTATCATTTTAGAGTACCTGTAACATTTTAGTTTTCTAATAATCTTTAATTCTACTCTCTCTCTAATGATCTTCTGTCATGGGCTATTGGTTTTAGTTATTTTTTTTCTTTCTTCTTCATGGTGCATAGCATTATTAAAAGGTGCTTGATTTCGTTTTTTAAATGCCCTTAAAGGGGCTTTTTTTCATGGGGTGTTTTTGCTTATTTTCCCTTTTCAAAAATGAGAATTTTTTTTTCTTTACCATATCGATATTTGCTCTGTATTATGCAAACGCATGGTTTTCACATTATTCTATTCAACGTTTTCACAATTCATTCAACCGCAATCCATTTTGCCATACCGTCGGTCTGTAACGTATGATAGCGCTAATCATGATACATATTTGATTAAATATTTCTACTGAACTGAATTCGATGAGATTCTTACACTCTCATGTGCAACTCTGCTGCATTTTGCAAGATATTCTCAATTTCAGATTTCATTTTCCACCCTCTGAAATTGAACTGAAAAATCTCTTGATCTTTTTATGGTGGCTAATATAATTTAAAAAAAAGAGAGTTCTTTGTCCAAAACTAGTTATTATATCATGATCATGTAAAGTATAAGTGAAAGTTTTGATGTTTCACATATTGACAAAAAGTAAATTTCCTTTCTTGTCTTAGTTATATCACTCATAATTTTAAATTCTTTAGATTCAATTTATACTACTAGTTTAGAGCAAAGGTGTTGACATAGTAAAATTTTTCTTTTTCAATCTTATGTTAAATAAAAAAATTTATTTATTTATCTTGTTTGTTCAGTTATTACCCCTGTGGCAGATTTTTTTTTTTGTGCTTTCTGCAACAAACTTCCCTAGCACTAATATTTTGTTTTTAAATACTTTAAATTATAACAATTACTAATTTAAAGTAGTAGAAACTTTGTTTATTGAAGAAAGTATAGAATAAAATGTATAAAAATTTTAAATTGTGAAAGTAATATTTTTTAATTCTAAAATTGTTGGCGATATTCACAAATTTTGTTAGCATATGATGCAATTTCAAAGTTTGGAAATCATTGCACATATAAAATTCGTAAATAAATTAAAATTCGTATATAAATTAAAATTCGTATATAAATTAAAAATATTAAAATCCGTGCAGAACTCCCAAAATAAAGATGACTTAAATAAGACTCTTTAAAAAAGACATACCCAAATAAGTGTAAGTAAAATATGGTTGCTCTTTAAGAGAAAAAAAAATGGAAGAACATCATTTCTAGACGGAACTATCTTTTAAACTGTCGTGATTTCTGAATTTTTTTATTTTACATTATTAATTTGAAATTTCAGCTAAAGCCAGTTACCAATTTTTTTTTTTTTTTAAAAATCTCAAATGAGAATAGAAAAATCATGATTATTTCTTCCCTCTCTGATGCAAAAGAAAAACATCTTTGAAAAAAATTCTGTAGAAAAAGAAGAAAAACCAAACATTTTCCCTTCTCAAAGGAAAAATCTTTCTGCAAAAATGTGTAACATCGTGCGACAATGTCGCCGCAATTCTGCCCCGGGGGTCGTTACTTATGTTTTCTTTGCATGGAATTAAATGAAATTTATTATTTACATGTGTCTTAATTGTTCGCTAAAGGACTCAAATATAGGAATTGCACATATTTTATTAGGTGACCACATTAAGTTTAAATTATGATGCATAATTGTATAAATTCAATGATTAAAAAATGTTATAATTATTTTTTATGTATATTCATTTCTAGAATTAAGTCATGAACAAGTTGATATATTATGGCAGTGTTTAGCTCAAGATACAGAGTGTGCAGATGAACTTTTTGGTTGGTTTCTCAATCAGGCAAAAGGAAAAGATCAACATGCTGTGAATATTTCTTTGTTTAAGCATGTTCTCCTTGAAAAGGTATGTTATAACACCTTTGTTGCGTAGAGATGGTTAGTACTACTGCAAGGAAGTAACATTGTCATACTATTGTAATGTTAATTAAGTTTAATAGCGTTCTTAAAAAGTGCCAAACGGTGCTTAATTTCAAATTTTTATTTTTTTAAAGCCTTTAAGGAAGCTTTTTCATTGGGTGTTTTAAAAAAGTGCTTAATTTTCCATTTCTAAAATGAGATATTTTTTCTTTACCATGTCTTTTTTTGACACAAATTTTGCAAAAAGACAGTGTTCTATTCAACGTTTTCAGATTTCATTTTCCTCTAATCTATTTTAGTGTACCGTATGTCCGTATGAAAATGCTTTAAGTGTTTGATGAAATACTTGCAGGTCCGTATTTTCATATATAGAGCTGTATTCAGTGGGAAGGATTCTTCGCCTCTCATGTGCAACTCTACTGCATTTTGCTGGAGATTCTCAATTTCAGGCTTCATTTCCATCCTCTGTAATGGAGTCGAAAAATCTTTCAAATTTTCGCTAATTACGGAAACTAACTAAACGTAAAAAAAAAATTCCTGATAGTGATTGAAAATTTTATTTCTCTTGTTAATTTCTGCATTGGAGAAGTGCCATCGTCTTCGTCACTGACAAACTAATGGTCTTCTTGTGATATTCTATTTATAGATCAGTACTATAATCTTCGTACTTGACTTGGGGATCATTCACTAATTCTGTATTTTTATGTAGATCAATACAAATAGGGAATCATTAGGGAAGTGTTACAAATTTTGCATCATAATTTTTATTTCCGTTTCCATGGCTTATTTTTTTGCAGAGCATCTTCTATCTTTTCAGAAATATATAGGAGGAAAAAGTGGAATTTTTTTTTTTAATAATTTTTTTTCTTTTCTACGATTTTTCTCTCCTAATAATTATGTATAAGAAATCTGTTATGTAACAGAATAATTATATAAGAGTGACTTAAAATTAGTTATCCAACTTTTATGCTAAAAAATACTTAATTTAAAAAAACTGCAGAGAAGTATTGTTAATTGTACAAAGTAATAAATGTCAAAGAAAATGACATGAAACATTTAAATTATCTCTTTCTACTAGCTGTAAATAAAATATTGCATTGTTTGATTTAAATTTATTTATTTGATATCAAACCGACAAATTTTGTCTCATTCTTTACAAAGTAATTTAAAATATTTTTCTTGAATATAGCTGCTGAGATTTAATTTCTTCAGTGTCTAGTCTGTAGTAATTCTATTATTGTTTTGAAATAATATGAAGTGTTGTCAACATGTTTCATCAAAGCTTTGATTTGTGTACGAAAAAAAATTTCTAACGAGAATCTAAATTTAAACAATGAAAGTTCAGTTTTATTTGATTTGGGATTTGCCAACCCTGCTGTAAATGATGAATAAAATTTATCATGTTTATTTTATTGGTGATGTATATTTTTGAAAAGTAAACAAACTGTAAATATGAATGTATTAAAACACTTTCTTTTTGTTTTCAAGATGCCTCAGTTGCCACCTGAGTCTACTAGCATGATGGCTTTAAATCTTTTGCAACAACTTAGTAGTCTAGCACATTTAGCAACCGCTTCCTACGACACTCCATCTTCTGCTGCTGATGTAATTATATTCTGATATTATCACATATTTCACTTACAAAAACATCTAACTCGAAAATATTGCTGTATAATCTCAGAAATCGTGATTTCTCTAGAGTTTAGGAAATTCCGTATTTTAGATATTTCATTTAAACTAATAGCAACTTTTGACAACTAAAATTTCTTGGTGAAAAAATTGTCCCACTATATGAAAATTTTTGAAATGAGCTCATATTATTGAAACCACATTTCAAAATTTGATATTTACAAGAAATACAATTACATCATAATTGAGCTTGCGTTTAAATATTTTATAAATTTACTTTTGCAGTTAAATATCACGAGGTTAATACAAAAGCACTTTTATGCTGGTACAAAAAAAAATTTGTAATGCAGAATTAATCCAATAATTTATTGCACAGAATTAATCTTATATCTAAAAATCAAATGTCGCAATTTGTATTTACGAATTTTTTAAAAAATGTTTTTGCTATTTGTATTCACATGTTTTTGAAATTCCATATTTCGATTTGTATTCACACGTATGTTATATCAATTATTGATTTTTGTATTTTTACGTTATTTAAAAGCTACACATTGCGATTCGTATTTACGTGTTTTTAAAATACAATTTCACAATTTGTTTTTACACTTTTTTTAAAATAATTTGCTATTCATTTTCACACGATTTTAAAATCCAATATTGTGGTTCTTATTTACACAATTTTAAAAATCCAACGTCCAGATTCTTGTAAAAAGTAAGATTTTCTTAAATTAATTACTATAAAAGTTTAACATTCTTCGTTGGTAGGTAATTTAATTATAAATCTTATTTTTTTTTTAAAAAAAATATGTTACATACAGGGTATTTGTGCCCCTGGAAAGTCATGAATTTCGGTATTGAACAAAATTTTTCATGATTATGACTATTTTTTTTTAAAAAAAATCATGGTAAGTCATGGATTTAGGTCACTGAAGAATTTTATTTTTAAAATGGAATCCCCCCCCCCCTCAATTTCATGATGTTCTGAATTTGTAACAAAATCCCCACTCAGGGTCATATTTTATTAAAATATAAAATATTTTTATCATGTTCTTTAAAAATTATGGTGTTCTTTAAAAAAATTAAAGAAAAAGCATCGTTTCTGGAGTGAAGCAAGTATCTTTTAAACTTCTGTGATTTCAGAATTATTATTATTTATTTATTTTTGTTTTATCAATAAAAAATTTAGTTGAAGCAAACCAGTCATTGGCAAATTTTTTTATATTCTGAAATGAGAACAGAAAAATCAGGAGTATTTCTTTTCTTTCCGATGAACATAAAAAGTATCTTTAGAATATAATTCTGCAGAAAAAAAGAAGAAAAAATTATTTGCTCAGCTATTTTATTGCTTCAACTCTTTCTTTACTCTGTTTTTTAAAATTTCTAATCAATATATGAAGATGCTGAGTATAACAGTTTTGGTTATACCTATCATTTCAATTAATGTTATTATAATGCCTTTTAAATTTTTTATTCTGTTTTTGTCGGAGAAAATAGTAACTTCGTTAAGTCATGAAAAGTTCTTGGAATTAGTCATGAATTTCAAAATATAAAATGTAGCAGATACCCTGTGCATACGAAACATGTATGACATATGAATTGATATCGATTTTTTGCACATAAAATTTTATCACTCCTGTGTATTAGTATTTCCATTTCACCTGGTATTGAGTGTGTTTCTTTTGTTTTGAATTTTATTCATGGTTTTATTTTTCATCAGGTGAACAGAATGCAACAGCTGTGGGGAATCGCTCTCCGTGCATTGAATACTGATGTGAGTATGGCAGCCATCCAATATCTGAATAACTATTACATTAATGGTAATTTTTGTAGGAATAATTTTCTTTTTTTAATTCCTACTATTAGTTCACACTCTCCCTACACATATCTTGTTCAAATAATTCTATTTCTTTTGAACATGTAGTGGAGGACACTTGATGTTAATGCAGTTTTTTCAAATATTGATTCATTCATTAAATAGGGATGAGCGAAAAACAAAATGGTATTTTCTCATTAGTTAAACCTTAGTCATTGTTTTAAATTTTACTATAAGCAATTCAGTTTTTCACATATTTTAAAGATAACATCGGTAATAATTTCTAACTTACAGCTCTATTTGAACAAAAAAAAATAGTTTATTGCCCACACTTAATTATTTTATATTCGCTGTGTCGGATAAATTCAATAAAGAACATTAGGTGGTAGCACATGTGGTTCACGATGCCAAATTTATACTTTTATAGTTGTGTTTTTTTCTTTCCAAAACCTATTATTAGTTCGCACTCTCCCTGTACATATTTATATATCTTGTACAAATTTCCAATTGTTTAATAAAATAACGGGTGTCTATAAAAGAACTCCGGGGTTTTAAAAATTCATATCTCACTAACTATAAAAGATGGCAAAATTTAGTCGATTTCTCTGAAAAGAGTAGCTCAAAAAGTTTTACTCATACCAATTGGGAATGTTTGTATCAACTGTTGGCGGCGCTGCAGGGTGTTGACCTTGAAATGACGTCACAAAATTTGAAATGATGGCGACTCCGCAACAAAAGGCTCAATGTGTTATTTGGCTCATAGAAACGAAGTCTTTAGTTACCGTACAAAGAAACTTTCGACGTAACTATGGTGTTAACCCGCCTTCTAACAAAACCATTCGTCAATGGTTCAGTGCATTTAAGGAAACAGGAAGTGTTTTGAAGCAAAAGTCGCCGGGTAGGCTGAGTGTGTCTCAAGAGAAAGTGGACAGAATCCGAGCTTCATGCTTTCGAAGCCCTAAGAAATCGTTGACAAGACGCAGCCTGGAGTTGGGGTTACCAAGATCAACTGTCGGTAAGGTACTTCATGAAAGGCTATGTTTAACAGCTTACAAGATTCAACTTGTACACCACATCAAACCAGCAGACAAGGTTAAGAGATGCGACTTTGCTGTTTCAATGCTAGATAAAATTGATGACAATAATGGTTTTTTAAAAAGTGACGAAGCTTCTTTTCATGTGAATGGTCACGTAAACCGGCATAATTGCAGAATTTGGGGTTCTGAGCCGCCCCATGAGTTCGTCGAGTACGAACGCGACACGCCCAAAGTAAATGTTTGGTGTGCGCTTATGCATGACAGATTCATAGGTCCGTTTATTTTTATTGAGAGAAATATCAATGGTGATGTCTACTGTGATATGTTGGAGGAGTATCTTTTTCCTCAGTTAGATGATATTGAGGCGGAGAAGGGTTTAGTTTACTTTCAACAAGATGGGGCCCCGCCACACTTCAGTTTACGTGTGCTTGAGACATTGGACGCTCGGCAACAGGTGGATCGGAAGGGAGGGACCTATTCCATGGCCTCCAAGGAGCCCTGATCTGACTCCGTTGGATTTTTTCTTCTGGGGGCATATCAAGAATCTTGTGTATGCAGAGAAAATTCGTGATGTTCAACATCTCAGGGAACGAATAGTCAATTGTGTGGCAACCGTTCCCCCAGACATGCTCGCCAGGACATGGGAAGAGGTAGAATACCGTTTAGACGTCTGCCGTTCCACTAATGGGGCTCATATAGAACTTTACTAAGTGTGAAAAAAAACTTGAAAATGTAAGCTTTTCAGTCATGTATAAAACATGTATGTATGTTTTTTATTTCATTAAAATATTTTGCCTCAAAACCCCGGAGTTCTTTTATAGACACCCTGTACTTTTTATCCATCCACTCAAGTTCAAATACATTTTTTTAAACTTGTAGTGTATGACACTTTACGTTAATACAGTTTTTTCACATATTAATTCATTTACTGAATTTAATTAATTTTAAATTAGATTTAAAAATAATTTTAGAGAAAACTTTATTATTTAATAAAAAGTAAGTAAAATAAAAAAAAATTTTGTTGACCTTTGTTTGTACTTTGTTTTCTTTGTTAAAGTAGGAATTGACTTTAAAAAACTTTTCTTTTTTATATTATTTATTTTTTCATGCAATTTTGATTGCTAAATAAATTTAATTTCTTCCACAGTTCATCATGGGACACTTGAAAGAGAAGAAGAATTCATTCAACATTGTATGGATAATCTAATGAAGGCATCTGAACAAACTAAAGAAGTAATATATTTTTAAAAAAATATTTTTTTCCTTTGTCCACGCCACTGAAGCATAGTCAAGCACAGAGTACAATTTTTTGAAGCTCTTTATTGAAATATTCATGGTAGGAATGGTATGTAATTTTCATCCCAGTGCAGCACCTGAGCTGGCACCTCTTTCTCTTATAGTTTGTCTAAGGTAAGAACTCCTCTAGACATTCGTCTGGACCCATAGCGGTGACTATGGTAATGAGGTATTACTATTTCAAGTATGGTTGCAGGATCATTGCTTAGGACATGTTTTTGCTCCAGCCGGCAAGAAGAAGGAAATCTTTTTCATCTGTCTATTGCGTTAGACATAGAGTGAAGAGAAGATACCCTCTCTAAAATCTGCTATTCTTATTTCCATAACAGCAGACAGCCTCAGACTTTGTAGCAGGGGGAGTTCTTACCGTAGACAAACTATAACTTCCATACCACAACCCAGAAGATTTTCAGCCTCGATGGGTGTAATCTGCAACTTACTGCAACCACACTGGTCGCTTACTTGACTGCTAGGATTGAACTCACAACCACCAGCAGAGTGAGCGACAGCCTCACAGAAGCTCTTTATGTTTGCCTTTATAATGACTTACAATAGTTTATGATAACTTTTAATTTTAAGCATCTTTTAAAAATTCTGCTGAAATGCGAAATACTTTGCTCTTCATATATTGGTTTATTGAAACAAGATTGCAATTTATATTTTAAAAAAGCATAAAAATTATGTTGAGCTAGTACCATAAAATTTGGATAACTCAAATTATTATCAAAATTGAAAAATCCTGGTGAGTTAACAGTTAATCTGTAACTCAACTTGAACTGTAAGGTATCATAATGATACCTTACAGTTATGATATCTTACTTACTCTCATGTGCAACTGCTGCATTTTGCAAGATATTCTCCATTTCAGGCTTCATTTTCTACCCTCTGATATGGAATCAAAAAATCTCTTGTTTGTTTTATAATGGCTAATATGATCAAGGAAAGAATTCTTTGTCAGAAACTAGTTATTTCATCATGATCGTTTAAATCTTGAAAATATTTTTTTAGTGCTTAAAAAGTACTTAAAAGGTAATTATTTTTTATTGAAAGATTTGGCTATTTGACCTAAAACAGCATTTTATTCGTTAAAAGGCATCATTTCTCTTATTGGAAACAGTTTTTATTCTACACTTTTAAAAATGGCAGGGTGCTAGAAACAGAAAAGGATAGTATTTCCTTCTCAAAAAGGAGCACCTATCACAAAAAAGAATATTGTTCACATATATTTACCAAGCTTTTAGGACTTCCAAAATATCCAAAGCTCTTAATTTTATCATGAAAAAAAAAAATTTTTTTTTAAGAGAATTAGTTTGAACAAAATTAGTTCCTTCTGCTAAATTCATACATTTTATACACATTATTTTTTTATTGACTCATAGTTTTATATTGAACGTAATTCTGGAATTTTGAAAATGGAGTGTGTCAGAAATATGGGTATTTTTAAAAATGTCAAAACGATTGAAAAAATAAGTAATTGTAATAAATGCCGCAATAGAAAATTAATGTGAACTAGTAATGGAATCATTGAGGGAAAAAATAAAAATTGCTACCTGTAATATCCTATTAATTGCATCGGATGCAAATATTTAAGAAACGACAAACAACTACCAAAAAATCGATCCATCCATGACCTGGATTTATGATAGAATTGATCTTAACTGTGCATTTCAAAAATTGACTTTTTAAATCAAATAAAAATGATCAAAATGAGAATAAAACTAGTGGAAATGTCCGAAAATAGCATGGATTTAGGGAGTCATTGCGAATTGAATGTGCCAAAGTGACAACTCAAATTTGAAATTCACATGGCCTAATTATGCATTAAAAATATCAGAGTTTGAAGAACCATGTGAAAAGGACCAAAAATATGATACATAACTATTGAAATAGTATAACTAAATTATGTAAATTTTGGTGGAATCATCACGCATCAAACACCTCAAAAAGTGATAACTCAAATTCCAAATGTGAACGTTATAATAAATTTTTCAAAAATACCATAAAAGTATAAAGATTCATGTATCGCACATCACAATTTGTATTCACGTGATTTATAATTTACGCATCGTGATTTATATTTGTCCGATTTAAAAAATGACTCATGGCGATCTGCATTCAAGTGGTTTTTAAAAAAATCACGCATCACATCTATCTTGGTGCGATTTAAAAATTGCATATCATGATTTGAATTCACTTGAATTTAAAATCACAAAGTGCAATCCGTATTCGTGCAATTTAAAGATTCCTACAATGAGATCCATTTGTGCAATTTAAAAATTGTTAATCATGAAACACATTAGCATGTTTTTAAAAAATTATACGTTATAATCTATATTGGTATGATCAATGTTCGGGTGATTTAAAAATCACATGCGATCCGCATTCGTGTAAATTAAAGAATCACAGAACATGATCAGATTTCATTAGATTTGAAAGTCCCACATCAATATTTTTAATCACGACGTGATTTATATCACAGGATTTAAATATCAAAGTTTGTGCTTTGTATTTAAAGGAATAAATAAATCTCAAATTGGATGTGATTTAAAAATCATATTCACTTGATTTTTTAAAATCTCTCATCATGGTCTATTATAAACAATTCATTATCCTATGTGAAAGTGAAATGTTTAAAACTGTAAAATTTTCTTATTTTTGACTATGCTGATTTTGGTTTAAAAAATTTTCATGTTAATATTTTTTTTCTGTTTAAGAACATAAGTTCAAATATTTTATTTTCTAACAACTTCAATAGAAATAATTTTCTGTTTGATTTTCTGAAACTTATGTTGCTGAAACTTGTGTTGTTTTTAGTTTGATCTGGGAAAAAATTTTATTCTTAATCTGGCTGCAGGAAGACCATTAGTAAAATCTAGATCTCAGCTGATGGTATGTTTTGTTTTATGTATATTTTTATATTAGATTCTTTATTAAATAAATATAATTTATGTAATCTTTAAAAAAAGAAGCATCAGTTAATGCGTGATTTTTTATGCAAAACTACTTATTAAGTACAGTGCATCAAGTTCAAAAAAATACTTTAATAATTTTTGATGCAACTAAATAATAAATAATAGAACAAGAAATAATTTCACAAAATTATGATCTGTATGAAACTCTTTAGATAAACGAGTTTTGTGCAATTTTGTTTTATTTTCTAAAATAGTTCTTAAGACATATGCAAAAAGTAAAATTAACATTAAAGAACCAAACATTTGACTGGTTTCTATTGGGATCAGATTTAAGAGATGTCCTCCTTGAGTGTTAAGATAGACAGGTTATTTGAAAACGTTTTCGTGACTGATTTTTATGTTTAAAATATTGTCTATACAAATTTCTTTGCATAATTTAGACCGTTAATAATTCTAAAGTTATTAACATTTTATATTAGTACTGAAAATCTAATCATTAAGTCAAACATTTTTCAGCTGTTACTTTCTTTCTTTGACTCATTAAAACTTTTAGTATTGTAACTTTTGTTTTAGATTTGTTATATTTGTTTACAGTAAGTAAATAAGATTTTGAGTATTGAAAAGTATTTAGTTAAAATCTTCAAATTCATCATTTTCTAGTTATCATCTTCTGGATAATTTGTTTTATTTGTTTATACCAAGCATAATAAAGTAAGAAAAAATAATAATAAAATAAGAATCTATTTCAGTTTGCTTGATAAATTCGTTTTTTCATTTTATTAAAACTTTAAATTCTGCAGTAAACTATATTTCTCATTCTTATCTTTTAGATTTGTAACCAATGCACTTTTATTGATAGATATTTTTACTAAATTATCTGCTGACAAATTTGTAAGGTGTTATTGCACTGCTTCAGTCTATATCATGCAATATATATGACAGATTAAAACTTGAATCAAAATCGCTTTTTGAATTATTAATTAAAATTCCTTTACTAATATTTTATTAGAAAGACTTTGTAAAAACTTTTCACGCAACAAAACTGTAGGATGTGTAGTTATTGAATAATAAAAAATTCAAGTACGTAAACTATTTGAAAATGAGTTATTGTTCTGTGAACTTTTTTTAAAAGATTATTCCACTTTAGTTGAAAACAAATTCAGAAAGATCTAAATTTATAATGCAAGTAATATTAGTTCACTGTAATTTTCCTTGCATTTTGTTTTTCTAAAAACTTAAATTTCCTTTTTTTAATAAATCATGAACTCTTAAACAGTTTTGGCATTTATAATTTGTTTTCAGCAAAAGGAAATGCTATTTTATTGTTAAAAAAATTTAACTAGAAAATTTTAATATTTTAACTGATACAAATAAAATACAACTAATTTCATGCAAAAATTAGAGAAACTAGTGGATATTAAACAATTTAAAGTATCGAAGAAAGTGCATACTGTATCAGAGAGTGATTTAAAAGCATTGCTTGTTTATTTATTTAGTTTTTTTCCTTGCACCAAAAAGTTAAATTTAACTGAATTTTTCATTTATAGAACTTGGAGAATGAAGTGTTTGTTGATGTTATTGAAAAAATAGTGGTCCATATTTCTAAAGAGGTAATAAATTATTCGATTACAAAACATAGTTAGTTTAAAATTTTGCAACATGTCTTAGTTAGTTTATCCATTTTATATGAATTAACATTAAAAACAAAATTAATATATTTCGCATTCAATGAAATGAAATGATTGTAAAAATAAAAAAAAATGTTTTGCACGAAACATTTTATTACTGCAAGGAATATTCGTGCATATTTTATTCTTTCATGTATGTATTAAAATTTTTTTTATTTATATTGTGAAAGAAGTTTATTTTAAAGCTCATTTGTTTTAGTAATATAAAAATGTATTATTTTGTAAGAACTTTGAATATCGTTGCTTTAACAATCCCCCAAAAGTCCTATTTTTTATTACAAATACTTTGTAGAAAGAAATATTGAAAGAATTGTTATATTTTTTTTCTACAATTATTTTTTTAATCCAAGAAATATTCGTGCATATTTTATATTTTCATGTATGTGTTAAAATTGTTTTTTTATTTTCAATGTGAAAGAAATTTGTTTTAAATCACTTTTACTTTAGAAACATGAAATATTTTATTTCGTAAGAGCTTTGAATATTGTTACAAATTTTGTTGCTTTAGCAACCCACCAATAGTTTTTTTTTTCTACAATTTTTTTCCTTCTACAAATACATTGCATAAAAAAAGAGTAGTCCTATTTTTCTTTCTACAAATACTTTTTTTTTAATGCAAGGAACATTCGTGCAGATTTTATTTTTTCATGTATGCATTAAAATTGTTTTTATTTACAAAGTAAAAGATAATTATTTTAAAACACATTTACTTTAAAAACATAAAAATGTATTATTTTGTAAAATCTTTGAATATTGTTTCAAGTTTTGCTGCTTTAGCAACCCCAAAAGTAGTTGTATTTTTCTTTCTACAAAAAAAAACCTTGTTGGAAATTTTGTGAGCGTTAAACTGCATGAGACTTGCTGGAAACACTTTTTTATCAATATCTTTTTAATGAGCTAAAATAATTGCCAATTTATTTTCATTTGCTGTAAGCAAATAATTTGTTTTAAACTTATGGTTTTTGTTCTAAAGATATAGTTGCTTCTCTGACTTAGAATTTTCTACGTCAATTTTTGAACTTAACAAAGAATAATGTTTAAAAATACATGCTTAAAATAAGTGTTTTGTTTAATGTGAAAAGCAAGTGTTTTAACGGGATATTCTGGTTAGCAGTGTACAGGACTTGTGTTCGTGAAAATGGGGTCTGGGTGTGGCAGAAGTCAAATTCTTGGTTATAGATTGTGCCACTAGAAAACAAATGCAATCACACCCTAATGGCCTACAACAACAATAAGTGTTTTAAACGTAACTCTGATTTTCAAAAATAATTATTACCAAGCCAATTCCTACCCATTCTTCGTGAAACGGTGGCTCAATTTATAAAAGCATAGTTTATTTCTTAACTAAATAATCCTTGCATAATTGTTTTTTCCTTATGAAATCTAAATTTATATTTAAGTACTGCTTATGGGTGTATACTTTTAAAATTATATTAAGAGAAGACCTATGAACTTATTACTTTTTTTTATTATAATGTTACCACGCTTAAAACCTTTTGTTTTGTTGAATTTGATATTTTTACAATTTTACGAATTGTTCCTTACCTGGAAATTTTCTGAATATCATTTCTTTGTTGCTTTTCCTAAAAGTGCAATGCCATCATTTCTTAGATATTCATAAAACAATGTTGAGTTATTTCAAAATGTTTTGTTGTACTGAGGGATTATTGAAATAAATTGAGGCTATATTGTTTTTAATTCAAAATTATTTTCTACTCAATTTATTGCTTTATTTTTCCTTTCTATGTATATTTTTTTTTGGAAAAATAACTATTTAAATTTTTTTTTTTATTGAAACGATTGAGAATTACCAATGTAAATACCATCTGAAATAGCATTTTGAACTGATAAGTAAATTTTTTTGTAGTTATCCATTTTCCTTAAAGAAAATTTTAAAAATCAGGATGTGCTTTTTAATATTGATATTTCTTTAAATTTATTTCTCTCTAAACACAAAACTTTCAAGAATAAAGAAAGATTTGAAGATTATTGCTCAAGACTAAAGTCACTAAGAATTATCAATCTAAATGACTGCAGCTCTTAGTCAATTCTTTGAGTGCTCTAATTAATAAAGTTTCGATATATTGCATATATTGTAAAGTTATATCTATACAATCGAACCTCTATTTAAAGATGACACTAAATCCTGATAATAAATTCGATACATGGAAAATTCCTTAAAGAGGAAATACCTTTTTAAATGCTAACACAAAACAGGTTTTAAATTCATAAGCACTAGACATAATTAAAATAGCAATTGATACACCTTTATCTTGTAAACTAGTATATACTGTTTATTTTTTAAATTGTAAGCAGGAATAGAGGTAAACATTATTCAGTGTTATACTATCATGTTACATACGTTTTCAACTGAAGAAAGTTATATTTATGTATAAAATTATAGCTGCATTTATTATATAATTAATTTTGCACATGCAATACCATCTTATGTTTAATTGCTACTGATCAAATCTGTTAATTTTGTCTGAGTTTTTTGTTAATAATGCAAACAAAAGAGGAAAGGGATTTTACTGCTTTCTCTGAATGTGAAATGGCTTCGAAAATCAATTCGAGGTCATTTTCTCCTTAAAATACATCCACAAGTTTGAAATATTTTGAGAAATAGGGATAGGTGGTTCTCAAAGAAAAATTCATTAAATAGAAGTCTGACTATATATATATATATGTGGGGGGGGGAGTTAGTGCAGCATAGGAGTAAATAACGACGATAATTTAGAAAACATAACAATTTAATAGAAATAAAAAGGATAGAAGGATATAGCAGTTTTATTGACATGACTCGTGAGAGCTGCCTTCGCGCAGAGGTCTCCGGAATGCATGTGAATAAGAAAAAGATTGTTCTATGGTATTGAAACCTACATATATATATTAAACAGCTATTTTTAAAAATTGGTTTATATTTTGTAATTTTTGCTTAAGAATTATTTCTTCTTAGGAAAATAGTTTGAAACACAGATAAAATCTAAAACAATATTGCATGACATTTTATAAGACTAAAAAGGATATTTTTGAAGTAGCTTCTTTAGTATCTGCGCCATATCAGTTGAGTTCTATGAAATTGTCTTTGTAAAGTTCAAGAGTTAGTTAATTTAATATGAAAATTTTCTTTCTTTTCACAAAAAAAAATTGTGTGCTGCTTCTGTAGAAATTTTTTTTCTGACCTTGGATCAACTATTTTAAGTAAGATATATCTTAACTTTATAAATGCAGTTTATTTTTAGTTAATTTGGAAACTTTTCATTTTTTTGGAAATAATGTTTGTAGTAGTTTTAAATTAAAGAAAAGTAGTTTTGCTTTATTTTACTCATTGTTAAATGTGTGATTCGTTTTTTTTAAGGACAGATTGATGAATTTCTTACCATTTTAAAACTTATTAATTTTCAGGGAATAATTCAAAAGTACGAATTGCATGGAATGATACTCTTGAAAATCTTCTCACCGCTTAGTCATAAAATAACTGTGAATTTAGAAGATAATTTAAAACAAGGTGACGTAATGAAAGGTAATTTTTATTTTAGCAAAATTTTTTAGCTTGTTGTTTTTATATTTTTTAAAAATTTTGCAGGATTATTTTTTTTGATTAATATTCTTATTTATTTACTGTTCTATTATTTATAAGTAACAAACTTTTTAAAAAAAAAGAAATTTGTAATTTCTTATATTCATAGTTTGTGTCTGTATGAAATTATAAATAACTATAATTAATTCTTTAACTGTTTAACATTTGTTTTAGATTAATTTAAGTGTTTTTTTATGAATGAATAATTCTTTTCATTGATAAATATTTGAATGCTTGTTTCTTTTGAAGTAAACACTTGTAATAATTTTTTTTGTTTTTAATGCATTATTAATACATTATGGTTATGCACAGGGTGCATAGCGTTTCTAAAAAGGGCTTATTTTTGATTTACGTTTTTTGAAAGCCCTTAAAGGTTCTTTTTTATTCAGGATATGTAAAAAGAGCTTAATTTTCTGTCTTTTAAAAAAGATTTTTTTTTTTTTTTGCCGTGTTGTTTGTCATTCTAAATTGCAAAAATAAATGATTTTTTTTTTTCAATTTTCTCTGCAATATTTATCAGAACCTGGTTATTTTATCATGAAAACCTGGTTATTTTATCATAAACAATAGAAAAAATAATTGTTACTACTGCACAGATCCTAATTATGTTTTTTTTTCTGAAAATGATTAAAAATATTTTTTGAGTGATAAAAAAGTACTTAAAAGGTGTTTATTTTTGCTGAAAAGTGTGACTGCGCACCCTGTATGTCTTCAGCAGAAAATCAGTTTGAATTTTATTTGATTTCGGTTTAATTTTTATTACATTATCTGCACAAAACTAAAAATATTCGAATGTAAAATTCAAATTAAAATATAAAAATTTTGATATCATTTTAATATTCTCTGTTAGAAGTTGTATTAAATTTGAAAAATTGTTTACATTCCTTTGAATTAAGCTGTTTTTATAATAGGAATGTGACATGATGAATAATAAGATAGATTTAATTTTATTTTCACATCTAATAAATTTACTGTTAAAAAATAAAGTATATTAAATTAATAACAAATAATATTTCTACAGCCAATGAATAATATTTAAGTGTACTAAAATACTGAGACTTTCATGAAATTAAAATTTTAGCATGCAGTTTCATAAACTATTAAATATTTTTGAGAATACTATTTATAGTTTCAACTTATTTTTAGTTTCTTTGATTATACTATTGATGATTTCTACATCAGTGCGTTATAAATCAATTTAACATATGGAATATTTTCTTAAATTTTGTTTAATATTTTTTTTTTAAATTTCTATATTTTATAATATATTTCTTCTAACTATTTTTTACTAGACTTTGAGACTTCACCCCTTGCTTATTATAATCATAAACCCCCGAGTTTGATTCGCAGTCATAATTTTTTTTCTCACTAAACATTCACATCAGAATCAACAAGGCACTGTGCCACAATAGAATTAATTTTGCAAACATTTAATATTTTAGTCACCTGTATAACGAAAATAATTATTTGTTTCTTATTCCCTTTTGATCTCTACCTAATTATACCAATTTAGTTTTGTGAAAAAGAGTTTGATCTATAATACTATCTTTCTATAAAAGATTATTCATTCTACCTTTTATGTTATAATCATATAGTTGATTGTGATTTTACTTTTTATATTTTACTTCTATGAAGCTTTTTTAATAGACTTAAATCATAATCTTAAAAATTGCAATATTTTCTAGCTTTATTGCATTATTTAGATATCCTATCTTTTATGTGCTGATAATATGTAATGGTTTATAATTGTTTGAAATTGTTAATGATTGTTAATTTTTTTTTCAGGTCAAAGCAATAACTTATTATTCCACGACTAGTGCATCATTTGTGCCATTTAGACTGCTTTCGATTGTTGAAGATGTGGATAAGAACAGGTGACTTTCTTTTTTCTTAACTGCTGAGTATTATTAAATTTGTTATTTAAAGGAGTTTTTTTTTAAATATGAGTTTCTTATGATAATTTTAATTTAAAATTCGGTTTGTAATAACATTGCTTTTTTTTTTAATAATTATAATCTGAATTGATTATTCATTTTTAATCCAAAAAAGAACATGCATTTTATAACTATTTTTGTTTATACAAGTTAAATGTTTTATTAACTTGGATTATTGCATTGACTATTCATTTTTTATTAACTTGCAAGCTAACTTTAGATACTATAGCCTATTTTAGAGCTTAGCAAATATGCCAATTTTAGCATAATTTACACTGCATGTCAATTTTCTTAAAAATTTATTTTAAGATTTAATATTATGGATGTAAACATAGTCTAGTCACTAATGTTTGATATTTTTCTTAATATAACTATGCAGAATGCAAATTGATTTTATGATCTTTTAATTCTTTTTCATATTATTCTGTAACTACTACTATATTGCAATGCAATACAAAAAAGCTAGCTGTTTTTTTTTGTTTTTTTTTCGAAAATTAAATGAAGTAAAATAAGGATTTTTTTAAAGAAATATTTATAAAAATAGCTGTATTTTTTATTTATGTATTTTACTTGCAATAGGTAAGATAAATAATCTATTATTGATAATTCTTCTAATGAGTGATTTATATGTATAAAAAAATGACTGCCTGGTTTCCAAATCTTTCTAAATATTTAAAGTAGCCAAATCGAATCTCATAAAATTCAAGATCAAATATTCCTTAAAACATTAATATAACATCCAAAATAGACTTCTATACACGCCAATAACATCACAGTTAACTCACTGAGTAAAATATTATTCATTTTATTAATGGCAGGTAAGTTTTTACCTCACAAAAAATGAAATTAGTCGGAACAAGCAAAATACAATTGTATTTTGCAGAAGCTTTTCATCAACTCAGGGTTACAAATTGCAATCAACCTGTAGTTACTCATATTGTTATTGCCTAAAAGAAATTTTTGAATGTACATGATAGCAATAAATAATATATATTCTGAAATCTATTAACAATAAGAAATTCTTTTTAATTCATTATTTTGGTTTTATCACAAGTTTTCATTGCAATATTTTTTAATTACAGTCGGACTTCTTTTTAACGAACTTCCATTTTGCGAATTTCTCTGTTTTGGGATTTTTTTCTTCAAGAAACTAAGAACATTTTGGAAATTTCTTGGTAAAATAACTTCCAAATAGAAGTGAATTTTCTATTTAACGAACTTTTCTTTGAGATCCACGTGTTTGAAATGTTCTGAAATATTCAGAACATTTCAAACTTGTTCACGCATTTTATGAAGGAAATGACCTTGAATTGATTTTCGCAGCCACATAACTTTTAGAAAAAGCAGCAAAATCCCTTTTTGTTTGCATTTCAAGCAAAAAACTCAGACTAGATTAACGGGTTTTATCAGTATTAAACTTAAGAACGCATGTGGTGATGTATGTTTAAAATTACTTTTATAATAAATGCAGCTATAATTTTATACATAAATTTAGCATTTTTTTTAGTTGAAAATGTATGTAGCATGTACTGAATAATGCTTTGCTCTATTCTTGCTTTCATGCAGATTTCTTTTATGCTGAAGATTTATAAAATAAATAGTAGATACTAGTTTACAAGATAAAGGTGTGGCCATTTCTATTTTAATTTAGTGTTTATGATTTTATAACCTGTTTTGTGCTGTTTATGTATTTCAAAAGGTGATTATCTATTTAGCTAATTTTCCTTGTATTAAATTTATTCTCGGGATTTAGCGACTTTGTTAAATAGAGGTCCGACTGTAATGTAATGATAGTACACACTGATTGTGCTTGTTAACCCTTTCAGATTGCTTCGCTATTTGAGCTGATTTTACTCGCTCATTAAATACTAGTTCCTTGTAGTACTTTTTAATTCTTTCTTAGAAATTTTGTAAAAGCTTTAATTTCCAACTTCTTGGTAAACTACTTAGTGGTACTGAAATACTACCAAGTAGTTTTTCCGTACTACTACTTGGGAATTAGATTTGGACTGGATAATTCAATGAATTTTTCTATGTACACAAAAATTAAAATTCAATGTTTGGAGTTGCAACAGATTAACATATTGGACACCGTATGGCATTGATGAATACCTCAGCTCATAGATTAAATAAGACAGTGTGACTCTTTATTAGAATATTTTTCTTTCGTGTACAAACTATTAAGTGATCTGCATAGATTATGCAGCATCATGAAGACTCAAAGAAAAGTCTTAATTATATTGTAACCTGTGTATATTAGGAAACAAAATTAAAACACAAGTATAGCTCAGTTTGCTGGTTTACATTGAAAGTTAGCTTTTAACTTTTTACTTCTTCCCAACTATAGATCAGTTTCTTTCAGTGTTTTGTTGCCAATGAGAAAAAAGTTTCATGAACTTAGTGATAGCATGCATGTAGTGTTATAAATAAATTATTTCTGTCATACAAGAAAAATTACCTTTGATTAACTAAACATTAAATTTTGAAAGTTGGTTAATCTGATGTTTATTCGATTCATTTTAAATTAATTAATACAAAAAAATATATATTTGAAATTGTAAACATATTTTTTTTCTATAGGGATTGTGATTTAACTCTACAATTGTCTTGTCATTTGCCATCTAACATGGAAGCATTGAATGCTGTACTACATATACCTGTGCCATCTACTACTAGAAAGTATTTATTTGTTAAATATTAATAATCTATAATTTATATCATAATCCAATAGCTTCAATTGTAATTTCAAAATGAACATATATCTCTGTCTTTGTTCCTTATTATTTTATTTTCCTGATTAAGTTAAAATAATTTATTTTACCACTATCTTACTAACTTAATTTTTTTCAATCAATAATTTATATTACTTTTAAATTACTTATATACAATATGCTTCTGATTTGTAATTATTTTAATAAATTAAGATCTAAAAATAGACAAGGTTTAAAGTACTCATAATTTTTTCTTTAATTTTAAAGTATTTATCTTAAACTGCTGTGTTTAAGAAAAAAAAACAAAAAAACAATTGGAGTATATTGGAAGTGACAACTATAGTAACAGCTGAAATAGAGATCGAAAGTTCTAATCTATTCAGTTGGTTGACTTTCTTTTAAATTAATGCATTTTCTATTGTTAGTCATCAATTTTCGAAAAGTGCTAGACATTGATTTACACATTTTGGTTGAAAACATGAAATAGGTCAAAGTAATAACAAGATTTCTACATTTTTAAATTATGAGTGTCAAATGAAAGATTGTGATGGCATCATATGATCTCTTTTTTTTGTAAGGAGAACTTGTATGTGTGTTAATTTTGTTTACTTCCCCGTGGCAGAATCGAGGTGACAAGGCGACACTGTCGTTGGACACAAAATTTTTCCTTTGGGAAGTAAAAAATTTTCGTTTTCTTTCCTGCAAAAATTTTCGATCAATTTTTTTTAATGTAGTTATTACTATCGATTTCCACAGTTATTAAAATCCTATATTTTTAATACGATATTATTTATTACAACAACTGAATCTCAAAATAAAATATTCGCCTTTAGTAACCTCTTTTTGAAGAGTCTGATTCAAGTGATTTTGTCATAAATTTTTTTTTGGTAGTTACTGCAACTGATTTCACGATTATTCTAATGTCATGATTTACAAAATGCAAAAGGAAATAATTGGTGTGTTTTCCCAATACAAAATCCTAGAATTTCATCTAAAATATTAAATGTTCAAATAAAAAGTTATGTAATTTTATTTTTACCAGAAGTTTTTTTTTGTTGAAGTTGATGATTTTGTTACTTTAAATTAGTAACATGTATATTTTTTATTTTTAAAAGTATCTTGCAGAAAGATATTAGTATTATAGAGGAATGTTGCAAAAAAACCCCAAAAAATTCTGCCACAGGGGTTTACTTATTGATGAAGACATTTTTTTAAATATATAGTGAGCTTGTAATTTATTTTTAAAAACTTGATTATAAATTTGCAAAGGAATTTTGCTATCTGATGCAATCTTAGTATTTAAAGTAAACAATATTGGATTATTGGTGCTTTTGCACATTTCTTCCCCTCCAATTTTTATTTAGCAAATAATTGCACGATGAATCTATTAAGACATAAAATGTATTGCACTTGTCGGAAGCAGCGCACCATATCTAGTGAAACTACTGTAGTCGCTAAATTTTTTTTGTAGTTTGTTGTGTAGTGTGATACTGTTATACAAAAGTAGGATAGTGACATGGTACATAGCGTTTTTAAAAAGTACTTAAAGGTGCTTATTTTTTATTTTCGTTACCTAAAACCCCTTAAGGGTGCTTTTGTCATTGGGTGTTTTTAAAAAGTGCTTAACTTTCCCTTTTCGAAAATGAGACCATCGGTCCATAGCGTATGAAAGCGCCAATCATTTTACATGTTTTATGTAATACTTGAGGGTCTGCATGTGTGTCTACTGAGCTAGGATCGGTGAGATTATTGCACTCTCGTTTGCAACTCTTTGCAAGATATTCTTAATTTCAGTCTTCATTTTTCACCCTCTGATATCGTACCGAAAAATATCTCGATCATTTTATAATAGCTAATAAAATCAAGAAAAGAGTTCTTTGTCAGAAACTAGTTATTTTATCATGATCATCTTAAGTCTTTGAAAATTATTTTGCATTTTGTTACCTAATGCAATTAGTGCTTTAAAATATTTTTGAGTTCTTAAAAAGTACTTGAAAGGTGCTTATTTTTTGTTGAAATACTTGGCTACGAACCCTGAGTGAGTAATGCGATACAAAAAAAAAGTAATTTGTTGCGATTCTTGGCAACTACTTTTAATGTTAGTTTAGAAAAGAAACACAGTTCAAATGTTACTGGTTTTTCAAATTTATGGTGGCAAATCTTAACAGGTTAATCAATGGATGCAAAGAAAATGACCCTGTGGCTGCAGCTGAGCGTTAACATTGATTTAAGCTTGCCATTACGAAAAATAGATAGTTAATCACAACTTCATAAGCGAATGCATACTCGTAAAGCATTGATAATATTTTAAACAAACAGAACGTATTTTCGATGTACCTAATTTCTTAGATGAAATAAAATAGCCTAGAACAATTAAAAAACTGATAATTTCGCATATCTTAAATTAAATATTCGCTGTCGGAAAAGGATAAAATATTGAAACGAACAATTTTGATAAAAGTGTTTTGGAATAACAAACTCGCTCTTGTAACAGTTTTTGATTGACTGAACAAATTTTTAAACTTAATTTACGAATTTCGTTACGAACTATTAGCTTATTGTGGGGATTTAATCTCTCATGTCAACACGACAAAAAATTTCGTTAGTCCACCCATAAAAAATGGGAAAAGAGCCTCAACAGAAACAGGTTTCAACTGATTTTTGTCCTAAGAACCAAAAGTTTAAATGTTAATCAGCCAAAAAATAGTTATGGTCCAGTTGTGTTTCTAGTTAAATTATGATGTAAAACACCCTATGCTATTCCACCATATTTAAGATTATTGTAGGAAATCGTTAACCTTCCGAACAATTTTTAATCCAAAACGAATTTGGGCTAAAATGTAAAGTGGGCAAATACAAAATTAAATTTTGCTTCAAAACATTGCCCATTTAAGGAAATTGTTAGCTCGCGTTGACATCAAAACTTTTAACTAACTTATTACTAAAGCAAAATTAATGATCAAAATAGGTTTTAGATAATTTTTAGCCCAATTTAGAAAGTCATTAGCCCAACAAAAAGTTTTATAAATCACCCAACAAAAAAAGAATTATGACTGAAATGAGTTCTTGAATCAGAAGTTGTAATTATGCATCTCGAAAATCGTGAATTAATTACAAATTTTCGTAAGTGCGTTCGTCTGTAAAAGTTATGTTAAATATTTGTAAATCTAAGTTGAAAGTTTTGAAGATGTTCATCAATGATTTTGTTTGTTAAAATAAGTTCATTACAAAGTAGCTATAAGAAAGTAACACACATTCCTTAGCTGAACAAACAAAGATATTGAAAGGAATATTGGTATGAGTTCTGCCACTCTACGCGTGGTGCATGCTGACCACCTGCGGGTTTACTCATCAAAAAAAAATTTCTTGACCGTTGAAAAATAAGTGAGAAGCTTTATCTGATTTCTGACCAAATAACAAGTTTGAATTTAAGCTCAAAACTTTAGTCTAATTTTGGGAACTCGTTTGCTCAAAACAATATTTTCGTTAGCCCTTCCACCAAAAAAAAGTTACGTCTTAAAAAGGTTTTAGCCAATTTCTTTGAAAAGAAAAATAACCGAATTTTGCCTTCAAACATTATCTTATTGATGAACGTCGTAAACACCTCTAAACTTATATTTTAACCTCTCTCCAATATATGAATTTTGCCTTCTTAATTTGTGTTATAGCTTTAAGCTTAATGAATGAATGGGGAACTTTGATGTTGAAAAATTGACCCTTATTAAATGCCGCTTTAGCTAAGTTATCAGCTTTTTCGTTTCCATCGTTATTATGTACTTTAATCCATGAGATTTGGAGGCCATTAGTAATATTAAGTAGATTTTGGATGTCCTGTATAATTTGATGAGTGTTGTTATAATTCTTAAGTGCTATTATTGTGTTGAAATGCTGTCTGACCATATTGTAGTTTGACTTGCGATTTGTTGTTTTATGGCGTGAGTGATGGCTTCCTTTAATGCTATTGCTTCAACCTGGAATATAGCGTTGTAGTAATTAAATTTCAAATGTGTGGTTGATGTGATTATGC
The DNA here is from genome assembly GCF_982258835.1 of Parasteatoda tepidariorum. Lineage (NCBI taxonomy): Eukaryota > Metazoa > Arthropoda > Arachnida > Araneae > Theridiidae > Parasteatoda > Parasteatoda tepidariorum. The sequence goes on along the minus strand of NC_141757.1, from coordinate 7,426,790 downwards.
CATCTTCATATTGGTACAGTTGCAGCACCCATTCCATCACTCTTCTTGGATCCATCTGTGAATATATTTATTTTTCTTGCTAATCGGGCTTGTTTAATGAAAATTAAGTTTATAAAAATGAGAGTCAAACCTCTCATGATGGTTAACCATATAGTATTAAAGTAGCACTTTCCATCATGGAATGATGGAAGTTTGCTGGCATATCAAAAACCATGAACGCACAATGGAAAATGTTGGATGATGGTGACCATCGAATGATGTTGGACCCTCATGAATCGCACTGAACCCAGCAAAAACCATCAAAATGTTTTGATAGGACCATCAATAATTTTGACTTGGGGTATGAATAGATTTTTGAAGGTCAGACTCTTGAATTTTAACTAATGTTCATCTCTAAACATTTGGCGAATGAAACAGGTTTAAAATTAGAGTTTTAGCAACCCTATATAGTTATAGCAACCCTTAAAGATTAAACCACCACATGTAGTCAATATTAGCAACCTCGTGTGCTTTATATTGTAATAAAATAAAGGAGAGAACTTTCCATGATTTGAAGTTCGGCAAAAAAATCTAGAACATAATAAATATTTCTATTACTTGTATTCATACTTAAAAAACAATAAGACAGCTAGTATTTGTATCTGTAGAAAAAACAGTTAGTAATGAAAATTTGATACACAATCTGATTTTAATGGTGATGAATTCAAGTTCATGTACTCATTTATTATTTTCAGAAAATCCAGCAACAAATCATGTAGGTTGAATTTCGTAGTTTCACTACTATCGTTTCTTAGTGTTTTAAAAATAATAGGTTACAATCAATACAGTAATCATATCATGAAATTTTTGAATGGCAAATCGGGAGGGATCATTTAGCAACTTACAATTTTTTATTTCCATTTCTTTAATATTATTGAAATCCTACTTTACTGTTATTTGACATAGAAATTCTCGAAATAAATTAAAAATCTTAATAAAATATGATTGCTATTACAAAAGAATTCTGACTAACTGATGCTTTTTAATTTTTTTTTAATACAACACTACTATTTATTGATATTAATCTATTAGGAATTGTTTAGTGTTGTATTAATTAAATTGTGATAAAAACTTTTAAGTCTGTGTTCTAAATAAAATAACTAGGAAATGAAAAATAGCATATTATAAGTATATAATAGTATATTATTCTCAAGAAACAGTGTCCCAGACCCCTATCTTGAAATAGATTCTTATAAATTCGAAACAGTAAGGAGTTTTACTTACTTAGGATCAATTATTACTATTGACAATAGAATGACTCCTGAAATAAAAAACCGTCTCGATCTGGCCAATAATCAAAATTCTTAACATAATGCAGCTACTAATACTACTTGCAGTTACTAATTACATTATACTGGGCGGTGTAAATAAAAGCAATAACTGGAGAAGGAGAACTTTGAACTGTACAAGATTTATAAACTTCCTGGTATTATTAAATGCATAAAAGTAAATTGAGTTGAATTGTATGGCCCTTATGATGCGAATGAGTGATGACAATACAATAAAAAAGATATTGCTTTTTAGACCCACTGGAACAGGAAAGCGGGGAAGACGTATTTTGAGATGGGCTGATGCGGTGGAGTCTGATTTTCTTGCAATTAATGAAAAGAATTGGAGATCGAAAATTAATCGGAAGTCGATATGGAGAAATCTTCAGAGGAAGGCATTGGCCCACATTGGGCTGTCTGGCCAACTATGATGATGATAGTATATTAGAGTATACTATGAGGATCACTATTGCGTGATTGCGGCTACCCCCCAGATTTTAAGAGAAAAATTCTTTTATGTAAAAAAATCCATGTTTATTCATACGTTATAAAGTGCGTTTTTGTGTTTGATTTCGTAACTTAACAGTTAGCCCTAATTAGCGAAGTTGTTCATTAGAGCGAAAGTTATACAGGTTGTATTTTTGCTCACTGTGCATACATCTGTTTGAGTTGTTTATATGTAGAGGTAGACAAATTTATTACATTTTTTAGCGTAGCATAAGCTGTTCAATTTTTTTTTCCGTTTGTAATTTATTGTCAGTCCCACAAACCTCAAAGTTTAAACTTCATTTATATGTATGAGAAATTGCATGTTCTAAAGACATCTCAATTTATAAGCTGATACTTTAAATATTTTTTGATTAATATCAAAAAAATGCATTAGTATCAAAGTGTTTTCATTATTTTGTCCAGCCCCTGTACTTAATGTAATCTATTTATTAAACATTTTTGTTACTATCAAAAAAAAAATTTTTCTGAAAACACAGAATTTCTCTAGTAACTGGAGGATATGCTTATAATGTACAAAAAAATTTGAAGGTCCTACTGTTTCAATGCTCAGTTCCTGTAAATAATAACTTCTGAAAAAGCGCAATTTAATGAATTATTTCAATCAATATAATTCAAAAAACATAAATGATATTTCTACACACAATTCCTATTTGAAAGGCAAAGCCATGATAGTTCCAAGTTTATTTTTAATATTAAATTTTAGTACAATTTGTCAATTACTTAATTATTAAAATATTTTGCAATGAAAAATAATAGTTGGAATAAAGTATGTGTTTTTTAAAGTAATGTGAATAATATAGCAACAAGGTGTTTGCTTATTTCTAGGTTTTCGAAGAAGTCCAATAAGTTCTTATTATTTGTATGATTGTGTGACAACAGCCTCGGCGGTGGTCTACTCAGTGCCAAAAACTCCTTGAATCCGGACAGCAGGCATCTGATCTGTGACTTCGGAAAGCTTTCGGTACGTCCTCTTAACTCTCAGATTTAGGATCAGCGGTCAGAAAAACTATATTATTTTTGTAGTTTATCAGAACTGCGCCTACTTTGTTGCAAATGTAGTTAACTACAACAATTTTTTTTTAAATGTAGTGACTACAAAGTACTTTTAAATTGTAGTAACTACTTCACTACTTTAAGGATACGAATTTTCCTAGAGAACTTAATATACACCTATATTTAAAATGGTTTTGAATAACAAATTGGCTTATGGGTGATTCTTTGGAAACATGACTATTCGGAGAAAAAAAAAATTCTTCAAATTTAAAGTCTTCAAAATAATCTAATTTTTCTTTTGTATATTTATTTAGTTACATTTATTAATATCTTGCATACAGCTGTGTAGTTAATTGACATTTGCTCAAGAAGAAAAAAATAGAAATTTACCAAATTTTGAATGCCAGGTAAATGACATATTAACTTAGAAGTTAATAAAACAGTCATTTTGAGCTAATAGTAAGTAACTCAACTTACGAAACTAAAAAACAACAAAGTTGAGATGTTAATTTTAACATTTTATGTAAATAAATTCAAAAAATAATTATTGTGAAGAATTTGAAGTAAGCGAAATATTTTATATGCTCTTCTTCTTAATTGAATATTTCTTAATTGAAATATTTTATATGCTCTTCGGGAGATTCGGAAGCTATTAATATATCGTCTATGAAAGCGTAAACGCCTTCCAAGCCTCTAGTTACTTCGTCAATAAAGCGTTGGAAAGTACTGGCTGCATTGCAAAGTCCGAATTGCATACGAGTACTTTCGAATAATCCGAAAGGAGTTATTATTGCAGTTTTATGTACATCTTCATGGGCTATAGGTATTTGATGGAAAGCTCGAATTAAATCAATGTGAGAAAATATTTTAGTTCCATGTAGTTCACTAGTAAAATCCATAATATTTGGAATTGGATATTTATCTTTAACAGTTTGAGCGTTTAAAGCTCGATAATCACCTACTGGACGCCAGTCCAAACTATTTTTCTTGGGAACTAAATGTAAAGGTGATGAAAAATTACTTTTGGAAGGGCGCATGTGGCCTAAATCTAACATATGTTGAAATTCCATTTTTGCTATTTTTAGCCTATCGGGCGCTAGACGCCGAGGTTTAGCAAAAACTGGGGAACCAAAAGTTTCTATATGATGTACAACATTATGCTTAACAATTTGGTCTGAGCAAATAGGTTTCGTTATTTCAGGATATTCGTTTAACAATTTTTCATAAAAATTTTCACCAAGAACAGTTTTAATTGAAATAATGTCAGAAGTTTTAAAAATACAATGAGAATTTAAATTAGTAGTAATATCATTTAAGCAACGTTTTATAATATTAGGTTTAAGATTGAAATAGTATAAAAAATCTGCACCTATAATATGATTAGTTATATCACAAATATAAAATGGAAAATTAAACTTTCGTCTAAGACCGAAGTCTAAAGTTAACAATTTCTTACCGTATACTTTTATGATGGTATTGTTCGCAGCTTTAAAAGTCTGAATCGGAGAAAGAGTTTTTTCTTTTTTATTTGCTGGAATAATTGAGCAGTCACTTCCGGTATCCACTAGAAATTGTTTGTTAGATTGTCTATCTCTAACAAAAAGGCGACAATTTGTTGGAGGCAAGATGTTAGTCGCATTCACTCTTGCCTTTCTTGGTTTTTCTGGTAGATGCAGGGTTTGACACACTTTCTAGCATCAGATTTAAATTTCCGATGATAAAAGCACATTTTGGAGTTTCGATGTGGAGATGAGGATTGGCTTTGACGATTACGAAACTGTGCATAATTCCGGTTGCGAGACCTGCTGCGTGTCCGCAAAGCTGCTACTTCCTTTCGTAGAGCTCTAACTTCTTCTAAAAGTTCAAAGGTGCATTGTTGGTTTGAAGAAACTACGCTAACTTCACTTGAAGTTGACACTTCCATTACTTTATCAGCGATTTCTGCTGCTCTAGTTGAACTTAGTGAAGGGATTGCGGCCAATATCGACTGAACATGCTGCGGTAGCTGATTTAGAAATAGTTCCAAAAGTAGAGAATCTGAGATTTCGTGGGATTCAGCTCTTCTCTGCATAGTGCGCAAGAGTTCACTAGGCTTTCTATCTCCTAGTTGCTCTCCGGAGAGTAAACGTCGAATTTCCTGGGACTTTGTTTCCCCGCAGCGTGCAATAATTTCTTCTTTCAGCTTTTTGAAAGGATCGTCTACGTCAGGAGTTATAATGACGTCCCTTACAACTGCGGCTACTTCAGGAGGTAGATGGGCGAGGCAGTAGTTAAACTTTGTTTTGCTTTCCGTAATCGGCTTCGGTGTCGCAAGCTGGAAAGTTGCTTCGACCATATGGAACCACAGGTGTGGATCAGAAATATTGAAGATGGGAATTTTTACTGCAGACGATTCCGCCATAGTTGCAGTTTCCTATTAATCCAAGAACCAAAAATAAAAGTTACTTGTATCGTCAGACGTCCGGGTCACCACCGGGCGACTAATTTTAACAAATTAGTTAAGTAAAATGAAAGTGAAAGAGTAACACACACATACAATGAGATAGTTTTTAAATTTACCACACTTTAATTTGAAAAGAAGTAGATAAAACAAAGAAAACAATTTTTTTAAAATTTCATTAATCTTGAAACTTTCAGAGGAAGCAAAATGCCTGGAAGATATTGGGTAAGGAGCAGACATTTTTGAATTTGAGATATTCTAAGAAATTTTGTCTTTTACACTTTTGTTTTTTGTCACTTAAAGTAATTAGCAGTCTGTTTGCCAGCACGAATAATAAAGTTAATTTTAATAGTAATAGAACGACCTCAAAAGCTTCTACAATGAAAATGATAATCTTAGGAATTTTTCAATTAGTTTTATAAAAATTTACATTAATTTTATAATAATTAACATCTGAAATTGTTTTATAATATTATTTAAATTTAAAATATTTAAATCATTTTATTTAACAACTTTATTACATTCCTTAATTTATACACCCAGGCAGCGTTTAAAGACTATGACAGAATTAAATTGTACAGTGATGCTCCTAGTTTATCCCTTTTATTTTTAACTATCTGTGTTTTTAAAACGAAAACCTAACGCCTTTGCGTTAGATGGACCATGATTTGTTTAAATTAATTCTTTTATTCACTGTAGAAAGAATCAAAAATGTTTTTGTTTGTTAATGTGTACAGAATAAAATTGTGTATAATAATTAAACATTAAATAAATAAATAACTTTAATTACATACGAGCATATCACAATCTTTCATTAAATTGGGTATTCGGTTAATATTTGCTTTCCCTCTTTACCCTATAGTGGATAAAAATGTTTCTTAAAACTGTGTTAATGTCCTGGAATTTATAAGCCAGGAAAATGACAGCCAGGATAATGACAATTTTGCCATTTTACAGCATTTAACATATTTTTAACAAAGTTTTTGGAAATAATACCCTCTGCATATATTTTAGAAATGTTTACAGTTTTTGGAATATAAAAAAAAAATTAGATATTGAAAAATTTATGGGAAGTTTTGAAGCTAGTAATTTTTGGAAATATTGTTTGTGACATGTCAAGAAAATGACATTTTGAAATTCAATTAAATTTTTTAAATATACAGAACAGTCAATGTTAATGCAAAGTCATTTAAAATGCTAATAGCAATGCTATTTATTAATTTTTTTAAAAAAAAAATTCTTTTCGTAGTGTAGTATTAGCAGTATCATAGTAGGAGCAAAAGACTCAATTGTCGTATTTTGTGAGAATTACCCTACTATCAATACACTAATCATATCATGGAATTTTTGAATGGGGAATTAAAAGATCATTTAGTAATTTAAATTTTTTTTTTCTTTTCATTTCTTTTTTGCTTTAATATTATTGAAATCCTTCTTTTATATTATTTGACTAAGAAACTCTTGAACTGTATTAAAAATCTTAATCAAATATGATAGCTATTACGAAAGAATACTGACTAACTGATGCTGCTTATTCTTTTTATGCAACATTACTATATTCTATATATTGATCTTAATCTATTAGGAATTGTTTAGTTAGCTATTATTTAAATTGTGCTAAAAACTTGAAAGACTATGTTCTAAATAAAAATAACTATGAATTGAAAAATAGTATGTAGTAAGTATATTATAGTATATTGTAGTATACTATAAGGACCCCAATTTCTAGATTGCAGCTACCTTCCCAGACTTTAAGAGTAAAAAATCCATGTTCATTCCGAGACATTACATTTTAGTGTTTGATTTAGCAACTTAATTAATAATTAGGACTAATTACTAATTAATAGTTAGCACTACTTAATAGTTAGCACTTCTCATAATTATTAGTGTAAAAAGTTACATTGAAAAATTATCTTTTAGATAAATTGATTCGATATTAAAGCTAATTAAGTGAAATTTTTTTATTTAAGATTAGTGGTGGTTAAAACTACATTATTTTTGTAGTTTATTACAAAATACTGTACAATTACAAATACTGTAACTACAACTACTTTTTTTTTTTAAATGCAGTGACTACAAACTACTTTGAAATTATAGTAACTACTTCTACTTTAAGAGTATACCATACCATGGACGAAAAGTTTTATCGAAAATTCCTTTTCTCCTTCATTTAAAGTGCAGAAAAAGTGAGTTCTGATAAATCTTGATTAAGTTATGAACTTTCAATTGCGGAAAAAAATACTTCGAAACATTAAAATGCAAGCGAATTATTAAAAGAGAACTTAACCGCTGCATAATCCTAAGTTATCGTCTCATCATTTAGTTTCATTTGTATATTTCAAGATTTTCATTTCAGTATTTGAAACTTCGTGGCTTTCTCTAGGTTTGTCTGAACTCACTTTTTCTACACTTTAAATTTTAAACTAGTAATGAATCAGAAATAGAATTTGCAAGGGAAATTTTCTTCCTCGGTATGGTGCCCTCTTGAGGAGAGGAATCTTGCTGGAGAACTCAATTTACACCTATGCCAGGGCTGATTGTGCTCCGGAAAAAATCCGGATTTGTCGCTAGCAGTGATCCGGAAGTTTCCGGAGATCGAAGGTCCAGACGTTTAAAAAAATCATTGATCGCAGAAGTTTCCGAAAATCAAATTTTCAAAGGTGGAACTTAAAAACACAAGTTATTTGTTTGTAAGGGAGAGCCAGATACTTTATAAGCTTATATTCCTGATTAATATTTATTTTTTATCAGTAATTAGTTGTTATAATCATCAACTCAAGAAAGAAAGACATATTTGTAAATTTTAATTACTTCTCCAGGTCATCATAGGTATATGTAAATGGTATAGGTATGTGTAAAATTTTAAACATATTTTAAGTAAACCAAGAAATATTGAGAAAAAGGGAAAAAAACACTTGCTTAAAATTTTTTCTAATTTTTCAATTTAAACTGATTTTTTTTTTTTTTTAACTCAAGAAATTTTCCGGAATTTTGACTTGGGCTCACAATCACCCCTGCCTATGCTCAAAATGGTTTTGAATAACAAATTGGCTTACATTAAGTATAAGGGAATAATTAAGAGATATTTGTGTTTACAAGAGTGAGTTTGTTTTTCGAAAATATTTTTTTTACAATTTATTCATTTAACCTTTATACCTATTTCGGTAGTAAATATTTAAGAAACTCGAAGTTATCAAATAATTGCATCTTTTCAACTGTCTAATGCTCTTTTATTTCCTCTTAAAAATTAAGTACATCGAAAATATGTTCCGTTTCTTTTGAAATAACATCAGTGTTTCACACGTGTGTATTCATATGTGAAAGTATGACCAAAGTGATTATCTATTTTACGTAATTTCCATTTTAAATGTTAGTTATACGCATGGATGCCACTCTTCCGTCCTGAGGACTGAAATCAGTTTTGAGAAAAATCAATAAACTAATAAATTCTATCAAATTTTTTAAAAAATTTCGTTAGGAATGTAAAAACATTTTTGGACAAAATAAAAAAATATTATATCTTAATGAAAACTCATGATATGGTAATGATGTCAGGACTTTTATTAATCTTCTTTTTGTCAGCTTCACTAAATCTTGCTCTTAAAGTCTTGACAAATGGGTAATTGTGTAATTAAATTTGTACTATTGCTGAATCTAAATCTGCTCGAGTTTGCTTCCCCTACCCCAACCTATTGTCATGCTGACCAAAGTTAAATCAAGATTATTTTTTTTAAAAATAATAAATAAATTATAGTGCTAGAACAAAAAATAAATAACGGTGAAGTAAAAAATAGAGATATGAATGGTTTCAGTTTGTTCAGTAATAGTTGTAAAAAAATATACAAGGTTAGCTGTTATTTTCCTTTTGCTTGCTAAAAAAACATTAAAAAAAATTTAGAAAAAATAATCAAATGATTGATTTAATGTGTAGGCTATTATGAAGGAAAGGTAAATTTTGGTGTCAGTGAGCTATAAATTTCTAAAAGTTTGGTTAACAATGATAGACAGTATTATTTGGTGAAAAAATAAGTTCAGTCTTGAAATTTTTTCAGAGTGGCACCCCTGGTTATACGTGATTTTAAATACATACATAATATCTATTAAAGCTCAGCTGCAGCCACAGGGGCATTTTCATGGCATCCACTGACTGACCCGCGAAGATTTGCACCCATCAAATTCGAAAAATGAAATGCGTTAGAACCGTAATTCTTTTCTCAACTGACGATAAGAAGTAGTTGGCAGGAATTGCTACAAACTACTGTTTTTTTTTATCTCCATACACTCCTTTTTTTTAAAAAAAAAAAAAGAAAAAGTAGCACACTACAAACTACGAAAAAAGTAGCGATTACAGTAGTTTCACTACTTGTAACGCGCTACTTCTAACTACTGTTTAAGATAATTCTTTTATCTAAAACGTAAATATAATCTCTTATTAATATTTTTAAATTGTGTGAATAGTTTATTATTATAGGCATTTTTTTACACTATCTAAGACCAAATTAATATTTTTTTAAATAATTAATAATATAAATATTTGTATACCATAGCTTCAAAAAAACTTTGCCAAAATTTTTTCCTGGTTTTTGTTTATTTTCAAAGAAATCTATCTTAAATTATTGTACCAGTCATTATGGGCGTATTTACTCAGCCCATTATTTATTAGGGAATTTAAATTATTAATAAATAATGAAGTTAATACCTTTTACATCAATGTTTTAATAAATTAAAAGTATACTAAAGTTTTTTTGTTAGCAGTTAGGATTAGTGTTGAAGGGTAATTTATTTATCACAGCTGTTTGCTGAATTGTTAAATTAAAAATGTATGTTTCGTTTAAATTGTTTGTTTGATACATTTTGAATTAGCATATATTTTATTGATAAATAGAGTCAAATCTTGATACCACAAACTCGAATAGTGACATAAAAATTCCTTAATATTGAGAATCAAGAACCAAATATTTTTAAAATGGTAATCAAACTAATAACTATACGAACATTTTGAAAGTTGAAGTACATTTACTTCAAAAAGCCTTTACTTGAAACAGGGTTATCTTTGGTTCTTCATTTGATTTTATGCTTTGCTGAAATGTTTCTGTTCTTCAAGAAAAGTCTTTGACTTCAAGAAAACGTTTTGAATTCCTCAGAAATTTTTTAAAAAAATTATTTTTTTATTTTGAGTGATCAAAAATATTTTGTGAGATCAAGGATCATCCAGAAATATATCCAGCTAAAACAGGTTTTTTCTATTATCATAATAGCAAATGATAGTGTTCCCCCTAAGAGTTTTTAGATGGTTAACCCTCCCTACCTGCCCTTATTTAAAGGTACATGCACCCTCCTTACCCCTTATGTTGTCCACCTTTCATTTAGAAAAAAATGCTCTTTCCTATTCTAAGAAGAAGAAAAAGCAATTAGCAGAAATGTAGAACTTCAGATTACCATTACTAGTGGGAATTATATTTAGGCTATGGCAATATAAAATATTATTTTTCATATTTGTTTTATTATTTTTAGTTTTGTTTTAAAGGGCACATGTCTAACAAAATATAATTAATATATTTAGCAAGATTAGAGCCCGTCAAAACTGAAGATGCCCTTGATTTTGAAAAAGCACCCTGCAAATACATAAGGAATTCAGAATTTATTAAAAAAAAATTCATATTTTTGAGTTAATTCTGCACTATTATTTCATATGTGTACTGACATATTTTAAAAATTAATGAAAACATTACAATAGTATGCATCTTTAATGTTAGAGGGTAAAAAAGATTAAATTTTCCTTAAATGTTAGACAGTTTAACAAATATTTAGAATTGCTAAATTTTTATTTCATTGCTTAATATAATAGCAAAATTACTTGACAACTTGAAATTTGACTTATTCATTCAGCATTCACGGTATTTCATATCTACCAAGTCTCCTGTTTTTAACAAAGACTCTGGTATTTTATGATCATATCCTGTTTACCTGTATATTCTCAAAATTCCACGCATTTGTTCAAGAAATTTTTAAAAAAAATTGATGATAAAATATTCAGTTTCTCAGATTATTCAGAATTATTCTTATTCCTCAACAGAAGGTGCTATTGCCAGTACTGATGTTGAGTGTTAATGTTGATGTTGAGTGTCGAACCATGATGGCTCGGGGGATAGTATGTTTGTCTTCTAATGAAGTGAACCCAGGTTCGAATCCCAGCGACCGATGACTGGTACATACGAATTCTGCATCGGGCTTGCACCGACCACAGTGCTGACGTTAAATATCCTCAATGGTAAACGTATCAAGGTTAGAGTCCCCTTGTCGTCAGGCTAAGTGTGGGAGGTTTTCGTGGTTTTCCACTCTTTGTAAATCAAATGCGGATTAGTTCCATCAAAAAATCAAATTTCTCCCAATACTTGATCCAGGAGTTCCTTGTTTTCTGAATGGGGCTCAAAATTACAAGGCTGGAGTTGGACATCAGTAATCGTAAACCCAAAATTGGGTCGGTTAGTAAAATCTCCGTAATTTTTATTTCTCCAATGTTGGCATGTATGCTATTTAAATAACCTTTATTTTAAAAATAGCTAAATAAAAAAAAATTTCAAGAAAAAAAGCTCTTACAAATTTATGTGGGACTCATTGTAAATGCAATGTATTATTTATTTGAAAGAAATTTAATTTCCATGCTCTTGAATGTGTAGTAAAGTCTAACATAATCTTTTTTAGAGACCAATATTCTAAACATTTGTCACGTAACAAGATTTACAACAAGACACCTCCAGATTCAGCTATTGATGATAGACAACAAATCCATTCAACAAATGGGTTGTCACCTCAAAAGGAAGACTATTCTGATACTTTGAAGCAAATGCAGAGAGCCTCTAATCATCGTAATGGAAAGGTTTGATATTTTTATTTACCTTTTGATGGATATATTATTCTCACTAAGTAATTTTTCTTTCACTACTAATATGTTCTATTTCTTTTCTTTCTTTTTTTTTTTTTTTTTTTTTTTTTTTTGCAGTTTTGTTCAAATTTGTTCTTAAAACTCATATTTGACGTTTAGTTTATTGGGGTGTACAAATAAGTTTCTGCTGTTTTCTATAAAAAAAAATTAGCATTTTATTCTGAATAAAAGTACATTATCTTTTATTCAAAGTATTCTCCATTACTAGACACTGCTTTTTCCCATCTTTCCGGGAGCATTCGGATACCACGTTGGAAGAACTCTTCATCTTTTGAGAATATCCAAGAATCAACCCATTTCCTTGGTTTCTTCAAATGATGTAAACTTCTGCTCAAACAGACCATCTGCCATCGACTAGAATAGGTGATAATCCGAAAAGGCGAGGTCTGGCGAATACGGCGTGGGGAGTGCAACTTCCCATTGAAGTGTTTCCAAACAACAAAATCAATTTTCACGCAAAATCGAAGTTAAATGCCGCTTGGTTTCAGATTGTATGGAACCAGCTTCCTTGTTTTTGGATCATTTCCAGCGATTTTAAACGATGTGAAAATACTTGCTGAGTCACTTGTAATGTAAGAGCAAGTTCTTTTTGCATTCGAGATGAATCTTCTTCCAATAATTCTTCCACGGCCTTGTCTTCGTTCAATTTCAACATTCCGCTGTGTTTTTTTTCTTCTACATCGAATTCGGCATTTTTAAACTTCTGAAACCACTTACGATAACATCTCGCACTTAAAGCAGCCTCACCATATGCTTCTCCAAGCAATTGATGAGCCTAAGCTGCAGATTTCTTCAAATTAAAGAAGTAAATCAAAAGTCCCCGCAAATGATGCTTATTTGGCACATTTTTGCACGAAAACAATTACGTAATGCAAATACGGAATCACCAAAACTTGAAGGTTATGTTGTTAACAGATGAACAATTTTACAATAAGACATTTAATATCAGTCAATTTCTACGTAACTTTCTAGTAGTGCCATCATGTGATGAACGGCAGGAACTTATTTGTACACCCAATATTTTTATTTTTTTTTTATGTTCAATTGTGTGTCTGTTTTAAAAACAGTAAAGCATACATTTATTTATTTGAGAAAGATACAGCAGATTGGAATTAAATATTCTGGAATGGAATTTGCTTTGCCGAAATTAAAATCGTGAAGTGGCTTATTCCCAAACCATAATTTATTCATCAACTTGTATTCTTTTAAAGACCACGTGAACCTTTAAGCGTTTTTAAAAAGTGCTTATTTTCATTTTTTCATTGGGGTTTTCTAAGATGTGCTTAATTTCTCCTTTTCTAAAATGAGATTCTTATGTTTATCATGTAGATTTTTGCCTCGAATTACGCAAAAACGTGGTTTTCATATTGTTAATTTCAACATTTTCACAATTCATTCAACCGCAATCAATTTTGTCGTATTGTTATGAAAGAGCCAATCATTTTATGTGTTTGACGAAATACTTGTGGATTAGGGTGGAACGGAATATTTTTTCGATAATTAAAAAGCACCCATTCCCCAAGATTTGAATATTGAATAGTATATCACACTTGTATCTTTTCAGACTATTTTATGCATCATCTTCAATCCCTGCAAAAGCCTTAAAATTCTTCAAATATACCAAGTTTTTGTAAATTTTTAAAATCTTCAACAATTGTCATATGAAAACAAATTAGCTCTCAAAAGTTGTGTATTGAATGAAGTAGTATTCGCGAATTTTCCAGAATTTTTTAACAATATTACTTTTTGAAACTGCTATGAAAATTATAAAATTTCACCAAAAGTACAGAATTTTTAAAAAATCACCAAATTTTTAAAATTGACAAGAAAATAAAACACCTTGCAAACATTTTGTATTTACTAATATATTACTCATGAATTGTTCTGATATTTTTCGGTTCATTTTCCTCTTTACTATACACTGGTGTAGATAACTCCTCAAAATTTCCATCTCCTTTTTATTCATTAAATTTAATAAAGATAAGAATTAATTGAGATTCTTAACCTTGAGGGGTCATCTACTAATTGCATGACATTTTTTAAGCATTTTAATGTGCTTTACTTTTTATTGTACTTTTGTGAAAAAAAACTCAATAATATTTAAAGGCAAGATTTTAAGAAAAAGAGTGAAGTGTTTTCACTATTTTTACACAGGGTTCATACTCCTCCTGAAATTCCTGAAAAACTCCTGAAATTAGCTTTTTTTTTCTAAGGGCCCTTATAACTCCTGAAATTGGTGTTTTAACTCCTGAAAATTAAGTTTTATCTCCTGAAAAAATTTTTACAAAAATAAAAAACGATTCTTATACGGAGAAAATAATTAATCATCCCTTCCGTCTTCCCATCTCTTTTGTCCCTGGCTAGCAAATGAACTGTATAAAGATTGCCTGCTAAGTGTTGTTACTGTGCCGGTTTATAATTTGAATCGAGCAATTCATTTGAATAGCCTCAAGGCTGAAATTTTATGGACTTTTAAGGTGTTAAGCTCACATTATTCCTACAAATCTTGTGAAAATGCAAATTTTCTTTTTAAAGCTATGTTTTCTGATAGTGAGATAGCAAGCAATTTCAGTTGTGGTGAGAAAAAAACTGCCTACCTCTCAGTTTTTAGTATAGCGCCATATTTTTTGTCTCTACTTAAGTCAAGAGTGAAAGAGGAAACCAATTATGTACTGCTTTTTGATGAAAGTCTAAATGATGTTAATCAATTCAAAAACTGTATTGTCATGTAAGATTTTGGAATGGTAACCACATAAATATGCGCTACTATTCTTCAGACTTTCTAGGCCATGCCACATCTGAACTTTTATTTGAAAAAATAACTGAGAAATGCTTTGCATAAATACTAAAAGTTTACTGCAATTATCTATGGATGGCCCGAATGTCAACCTAAAAGTGCTAGACATAATGATGGAAAAAATGAAGAATGGACAAAATGTGAGTTTCTTGAATGTAAGTTCATGTGGACTGCACATAGTGCATAATACCTTTAAGGGTGGTTGCTCTATTGCTTTTCCAAAAGTAGAGCATGCTGCATCATCTGTTTACCAATTTTTTAAAGACTCTCCTGCTCGAAGAGAAGATTTTGAATCTGTAAATCCTGAATTTGTAAAATTCCCTTCAAAATTTTGCAAGCACAGGTGGGTGGAGAATAAAAAAGTTTTAGTTTGACTTTTAGAAATTTTGCCTGATGTTAAAACTTATTTGAAGGAGATAGAAAACAAAAAGTTTTCTCGGCCAAACATTAAATCGTATACAATCTTACAGAACGTGGTTAAAGATGAACTATTTATTGCCAAATGTAATTTCATTTTATCTGTTGTGAAAGATGTTGAATCTTTCTTAAAATTGTATCAAACTGATAAGCCTGCGTTACCATTTTTAAATGGTGATCTCTACTTGCTATTGCTGAACAGATTTATAAAAGAAGAAAAGCTTCCAGCATCATAATCGATTTATACTTAATACAATGTGTTAAGTATAAATCTCGAAGATAAAGAAATTTGTAAAGAGGCAACCAAAATTGATGTTGGCTTTGTTGCCAGAAAAGAGTTCATAAAGAAGAAAATTTTGAAGGATGAAGAGAAAACAATGGAATTTTATTTGAATTGCAGGCAATTTTTATTGAAGTTGTCAAAAAAGCTAATTGAAAAGTGACCACTGAATTTCTCTTTAGTGTGAAATGTATCGTGCATTGATCCTTGTACAATGCATGTTAATAAAGAAGCAAATTTAAACAAGCTTTGAAAAATATTATTTCATTTGACCAGTGCAGGTAGAGTAAAAGAAGATTGTGATAGCATTCTGAAGGAATATGTTCAATTTGTTGAAGATTTTAACAACATGGATACTAGGACAAAATTTAGGCACTGCATTGGCGATAATTTTGATCCTAGCGTAGATCGACTAGATGTGTTATACTGTGAGTTCTTGTCAAGTTCACAATATCCCAATTTGTGGAACGTAATTAAACCTCTACTTCTGCTTTCTCATGGCCAGGCAACTGGTGAGAGAGGGTTTTCGGTCAATTGGTTGAAAATCTGGCAAACCAAACAATTGTGGCTAAAAGAATAATTGATGACCATCTACGATTTGTTGGTGGACTTGAAAAAGTCATTATTTCAAAAGAACTCATTGTTTCAGCTACAGTTGCACTTCAAAGATATCTTGCACATTTGGAAGAAGAGAAAGTAATTACAAATAATAAAGCTAAGGGTGAAAAAAGAATCATTTGGAGGATGATATACAAGAACTTAATAAAACTTCTGATGATTATTCTGATCAGACAGAAAAAAATGTGATCTCTCATTAATTTCAAAAGCAAATGCCTTAAGGCGTCATGCTAAAGAGAAAATATCTAAGCTTAAAATATGTGAAGAACTGAATAAGACATATATGTCTTTAAAAAGTGTTTAAAATAAATAATATTTTAAGATCCTTTTTTTATTAATTTACTATTTTGTGGTTTTTTTTGCAATGTTGTAAATTTAATTTTATAAATAGCTATATTAAAATTATACAAAGTATATAATTTTCCCTCGCACCTCCTGAATTTATTGTATTGTACTCCTGAAAAACTCCTTAGAAACTCCTGAAATTTACTTTCTTAGAAAGAGTATGAACCCTGAAAGTTTATTCATTTCTAGATCTTTTAATAATTTATTAAAGACTCTCCTTAATAAACTATTAAGTTGTATTACTAATGATTGATTAAACATTAAGGAGACCAAACTTTCATCCGTTTCGGCTTTACTATAAGAACTACAGAGATGTGATGGTTCAAGCGGTACAGTGGTTGCCTTCCAACGAGGTGCCCTGCATTCGAATACCAGCGATAGCTGGTCGATAATAATGCTGCATCCGTCTTGCATCGACCACAGTGTTACCGCAAAATATCATCATGGGTTAGAATCCCCTTGCCATCAGACTAACCGTGGAAGGTTTTCGTCATTTTTCTCTCCATGTAATGCAAACGTGGGTTCGTTACATCCAAAACAGTGCTCCACGAAGGCAAATTTCTCCCAATACTTGATCCAGGAGCTCCCTAGTCTTCTGGGTTGGGTTCAAAAATACAAGAATACGGAGTTGAACATTAATAGTCGTAAACCTCCCCCCCCCCAAAAAAAAAGAAAAAACTTTTTTTTTCGGTGTTCAACGACGGTTATAAAAGAAATCTATATAAATACGAACCACAATTCCTAGATTGCAGCTGCCCCCCCCCCTTCCCGATTCCAAGAATCCAAATATGTGAAAAAAGGTTTATTCAGAAAAAGAACGCTCTTGTGTTTGATTTCGTAACTTAATTAATAGTTAACAATAATTAATTAGCATATTTGAAGTCACCTATTAAGATTGAAACTCTTAATGGGTGTCTTCATCTGACGTAACCATTAAGATTTACACTTTGTTTGTGAAAATCAGATTGTTAGAACGAAAGTTATTAAGGGTGATGTCTTTTCGCGTTGTACTGTTTAAATTGTTCATATGTAATGGTGGAAAAAATTCTATTTAATGTAATGTATTTATACATAATTTTTGTTACTACTGAGAAAGAAAAATATATTCTGAAAATGCAGACATTCTCTAATAACAGGAGGTTATGTTTATAATATACAATAAAATGTGATGGCCGTCCTGTTTCAATGCTTAATACCCGTTCAGTTGTAAAAAAGAATATGTTTTTTGATCAGTGGTCGGAAAGAGCGAGCTACAAGTAGTGAAACTACTATAGTTTGTAGCGATTCCAGGCAACTATTTTTAACGTTAGTTAAAAACAGAAATAAAGTTCAAACCCAAAATTTTTTATCGAATTTGATTGGTGCACATTCTTCATAGACTCGTAAACGTAAGCAATGATAATGCCTCTGTGACAGAGCGTTAATAAGATCTACTTCTGTTGGTTGGAAAAATCGATGCGAATTGATCCTGAGAAATCGAATTTTTAATATCTGACTTTTTTAAAATTCGATTTCAGAAGAACTATAAAGTATGTTTGTGTGTCTGATTTAGTTTCTTAAAATATCCTCTGCATTAATTAATTAGCATATTTGTGGTCACCCTCTCAGACAATTAAGATTGTGTCCTAGAACATGAAGATCCGATCATTAGATCAAAAGTTATTCAGGGTAGTCCATTCTTTGTTTTTCGCACTGTGCTTTATTTATTTTAGGATATAAAAAAGCATTGATCACTTAAATCACAAATATTTGATAATTTCCAAAAATTTCTTAAACCACTGTTGAGAAAAGCATAAAGTCTTGTGATGCCACAATGGCATTACATATATTTCCTAACTTTTAAAATATCTTTAATTACTTAAACTTATTTTTTCTAATCAATATTAATCGCAGGGGTAGCAGCAAAGTTTTTTGAAATTTTAGGGTAATTTTAGGAACTTTTTTCAAAAAATTTTAGGTAAATTTTAGGGGTAATATATGATTTTGCTAGGATAAAAACAGATCACACGGTAGTTTATTACATAACAGAAGATTATTACAATTCATCCACACATATCATAAATAATTGCAAGCCATAAAATAAAGCTCTGAAATTTATTAAGTCAAGAATGAAATCTCTAAAGTGTAAAAATGAAATTTCAACTTTACATATTACCTATCAGAAATTAAGTGCATAATTCAGGAACAGGCAAAAGTGAGAATAAATCAAGAGAAAAAATAAATTAACACCAACTTGGATTTTTATTTAATTTTTACTTTCTTAATCAAAACTTGATTATTACCCTTTACCTTACTTTACTAAGAAAAACTATTGTGTGATATTATTAGATCTCAAATCAGCAATTTATATTAGAAGTTAGAGAAAAACAAATTAATCATGATCATTTTTCTAAAATATTCTTGATATATGATTTGTGAGATTCTTTTACTGCCCTCAATAGTGTTGTGGTGATCTTCAACACTCCTCCATAATTTCGAATGGTATCTTTGATTAGTCTAAGAGACATAATAGTATTCTCATGGTGACTCACATTAAGCATTGCTTTATTTATCGAAAAACCTCACTCAGGATCAGAATTCCCTTCCCATGTGCGTGATTATTGCTTTTTTATTTATATTTAACCTATAACTCTAATTTTTTAGGAACACCAACAAAATTTTATCAGATTTTTAGGAATTTTAGGGTTTGCACATACTTTTAGGAATTTTATGAATTTTAGGGGGAATGCGACCCCTGTAATCGAATCATGTTTAAATTAAATCAATGAGTTAATCTTATAACAGCGAGCACATTGATTTAATTTGAATATAATTCGATTAATGTGACCATTAACATTTTTACTAGATCAGTACAACTACTTGCATATGCTGATGATGTTGATATAATTGCTCGTTCCCTTCCTGCGCTGAAAGAGTCATTTCTTGCCCTTGAGGTGGGTGCAAGGCAAATGGACTTGGTCATAAATGTAGAAAAAACAAAATATATGTTATTCTCGAGAAACAGAGTCCCGGACCCCTATTTTAAAATAAATTCTTATAAATTTGAAACAATAAGGAGTTTTACTTACTTAGGATCAATTATTACCATTGAGAACAGAATTACTCCTGAAATAAAAAAACCGACTCTATCTGGCGAATGGGGCTGTCTATGGGCTAAGAAGATTTATTAAATCTAGGTTTCTTTCTAGAAAAACAAAGTTCTTAATGTACAAAACTCTTGTCCGGCCAGTCTTGAAATTCGCTTCTGAAGCTTGGACAATGACAAAACTGGAGGAAAATTGTATCACAATATTTGAGAGAAAGATTTTGCGGGGTATACTTGGTGGAGTAAATTAAAACAATAACTGGAGGAGGAGATTTAACTTTGAACTGTACAAGATTTATAAACAACCTGATATTATTAAATACATAAAAATAAATAGACTGAATTGGATCTCCCACGTGATTCGAATGAGTGACGACAATACAATAAAAAAGATACTGCTTTTTAGACCCACTGGAAAAAGAAAGCGGGAAAGGCCACGGTTGAGATGGGCTAACTTGATGGAGTCTGATTTTCTTGCAATCAATGAAGGGAATTGGAGATCAAAGATAAATCGGAAGTCATCACGGAGAAATCTTCTGAGGAAGGCATTGGCTCACATTGGGCTGGCTGGCCAACTATGATGATGATGATAATTCGATTAATAATGATTAGAAAAAATAAGTTTAAGTAATTAAAGGTATTTTAAAAGTTAGGAAATATGTAATGCCAATTATGGCATCACAAGTTTGAAAGTTGAAAGAACAAATTCGTAAAAAGTGCATTAGAATTAAAAACTATTTCATTTAAACATGAATTAAAACTTCTTAATATATCCTCATGATTAATCAAGCTAATCTTTTATTCAAAATAATTTTGAATGTTGGTGAAAATTAAGTTCTCCAGTTAAATTTGTCTTCTAAAAGTAGCGAAGTAGTGACTACAATTCGGAAGTAGTTTGCAGTCGTTACATTTAAAAAAGAAGTAATTGTAGTTAACTGCAAAAAAACTTAGATTTTCCAACCACTGCTTTTGATAAATCGTAATTTAATGAACTATTTTAATCAATATAACTAAAAAGAAAGTAATAATAATTTTTTTGCACACAATTCCTATTTGAAAGGCAAAACCCAGTTACCCAGTTTGTTTTTAATGTTTAAAAAAAATTTAATACTTAATTATTAAAATATTTTGATATGAAAAATAATATTCGATAATAATAGATTCAATCAAAAATAATAACTCTACTCAATCTAGAGATACTTTTTAATAGATGAAGGTTAGCATTGTCGATATTACGTTCCCCACATTGACCTAAGGACGTAATATGAACTTAGTTACATCGAATTCAACGACCACATCGATGGATGATCCACACTGAACTGTTGACTTGCTATTTGTGATTGCGTCATCGTCCTCCTCGCGCAATTGCTTTTCTGTCTCATTTACACATATTCGACTACTAATAGCAGCACAGGAGAGACTGCATACACAACCGTAAACTTAATACAGCTCTCACTACAAACGATCAGAACTCTGTGAACTTGATACAGCTCTTTCCACAAGCGCTCAAATTCCTGTGATCTTTATACAGCTCTTCCTGTCTTTCGCAAAATATGCAACTAGTGGCATTCATTCATCGAATTCTATCTCTGATAAAATTCTGGTGGAGGAGTATTGTGACGTAACTACCACTACGATTATTAAACATCAATTGACTAGTATATAAGTTTGATTCGAAAGCAAACTTTATTTTAAGAATTAGTGTGTACATGCAATTTAAATTAATGATTTTTATTTTATATTATTTGCTAATTTAAAAAGGGGACCAGGAGAAAAATGGCAAAATCCAGTAGTCGACTGGTAAATCCAGGAGAATTGGCAGCTATATGTATCATTTATTACTGAAATTTTAAATTTTCGTGTTTAATACCAAAACGGTGGCAGCTACTTTAACAACCAAGTAGTTTAAAAGGACATATTTGGTGTTTCAATATTTTAGAAATTATTCTTGGCTCTTTGGGTAACAAAACGCTTAAGTACGAAGAGTTGTGTATAGTGTTTCACTTTGGTCTAAAATAGTTCCCACCGTTTTCGGTGCTGACATACATTAATAATTTTTGCAGAGTAATTGTTGCTCAAAAGTTGTATCATAAAAATATGTCTCTTGCAGGATTGGTTGTTGCAGTTGGAGGGGAAAGGTGACAAAATTTGTCCACCACAGTGTTTTGATCCAGTGAGTAAGAAGTGTTTAACTCTAAGATGTTTACTTTTTGCTATTGGTGATCGAAATGGACTACAGGTGGCGTAGAGAAGATCTCTCTACCTATGGCAACACTTCGCATGTTTTCACCACTAGCGTGTGGAGAGTCATAGGAGAAGGAAGTACGTTAGTTTCTATCTTGATTTTCGTATAGATTAAAAACTTTCAAGTTAGGAAGCTATATAGAACTACATTAAATGTAGTTCTAAAAGTAAGCGTCATGGAAATTTTAAAATATATTTTTGATAATTAATTACGAAAAATGTTAAGAAAGGAGAAAATATCTTAGTACATTCCTATACGATTGAGAAGGAGAGGGAAGGGGGGTCAAGACTAATAAAATGAAGAAAAATAAATATTTCCTTCTAAGAAAAAATGGGTATATTGCAAGTCATTGATATAAAACCCTTAATTCCGATATAATACCCTATCTGTACCCCTTGAGTATAATTAAAAAATTGTTTTACCTAATATAAAATTGTTGAGCTTAAAACATTTATTAAACTGCTCTTAAACTTTTTTTTCTCTTGTAACAGTTTTATAAAAACCTTGTAGTACTAGAAGATATAACAATTTAAGTTCAGTGTAGGCTTTTTTTTGGTGGGGCACACTTGAATATTATTAAGAAATTGTTTTTTTGCTAAAGTAAAAATGTTGAGCTTAAAACATTTATTATACTGCTCTTAAAAATGTCTCTTCATATAAGAGCTTTATAAGAACTCAATAGTAGTAGAAGATATTACAATATAGTTTGCCAATATTTTGAAGATTCTCCATGTGCAGGTTACTACACGCATTTATTGTGTCTAATTAATATTATGTTTAAGAAATAAATTAATACTTTTTGATAATTTAACAAAAATACGTAATGACAATATAAATTAAAATATTTAAAAAAAAGTACCCAAAATTATCACTTTTTATTTATGCTTTGAAACATTTATTATATTCCTTGCCAATTTAAGCATAATTTAAAAATAGCTTTTTAAATATAGCATAAAAACGGTTTTAGTCAATATGAAAGCTAACTTTAGAATACAAATAATTAAATAATTTAAATGTATTACAGAAATTATTACTTCTGAACATCGGAGTCCACGAAAAAAAATTTAAATAGCGTGGTAAAAACTTAATTTGTTGACTTAATTTGATCTTGAAACTCGAAATCAACTAAATGGCGAAAAATAATATTGACAGAAATTCAGCAGTTTTAAATCGAAAGCCAACAAGAATACACTGACCTTGTGTCTCAAATAAGTTTATTAAATAAAAACATTAAAATGTACTTAAGTAATTACCAATTTTTTAAACTCATTTACCAATAATGTAATTCATAAGCACCTCATATAAAAGGAATCCTTCTGATAAAATTGATCTAATGGCTCTAAGAAAAAATTTGATTTCCCGCAAATACTGAAAAGGAGGAAAAGTGGAGTCAAATGGATACAAATGTTTCATAAATAAAGAATTTTTATATTTGATTCATGCTAGTTCAAATGATTGCCAATTGTTTAGTGTTAATTGCTTTTTAATAGGTTGCCAATTCCCTTTTTACTTTCAGTAATTTTAAGCAGATTTAATACATTTCAATGGCTACTCTAACAATTTAAAGATATTTATCAGTCTTTTCAGTTATAGGTCAGCCGATCTGCTAATTTTACTTACATATAGATGGCAACGAATGCTTCATCAGCAACAAGAATTCGTATTTATTAGGTTCTTTGATTGTTTTAATAATATTAAATTAATCAAACTTCCACTTTTTCATATAACCTCTTAGCCATTGTGATACAAAAGAATCTTTGTTTATAATCCCTGTATTGTACCACAATGTTGCCCAGGGAACGCCAAATGTGGAGGCGAGGTTATTTTATTCTGACTTCTTAAGCACTAGCAACAATATTTGATATGTACAAAAGGTCAATTTTTTTCTATATCATCAGCATTTATAAAATAGACAACTTTTGAAGTTTCGTTATAGAACACAAAATCAATCACATGTGTACTAATTCTCCCCTCTTTTTTTTGCCACATTGGAAACGCAATGGTTACCTATGGAAGAAGTAGTCGCTGGATCTTATAGAGCTGTTATCATTTTAGTGTTAGTGTTTAGCAATCAAAATAGTTCCCCAAGAGGGCTGTCAGATACATTTATAAGTAGCCAGAACATGAGCAACAGCCCCCCGAGGAGTAAAAGAATCGTTAATTCCGTATATTCCATGAAAATATATTTTTACAGGGAAGATCTATGAATTCTGCCACAATCAAATAACAATGTAAATGAAAATAACAAAATAAATACAGTAGCATAAATAACTACTGAACACATAATTTTGATAACCAGAATGCCAAATGAAACGTAGATATTTTAATGCAAAACAATATGAAGCAAAAGCCGAAATGATGTCAGGGTAAATTTTGCTTCAATACTAAACTTATAATGATAAACTTATCTAGTACTTAAAACTACACATGCACATATGCAAGTTGTTCTTTCCAAGAATTTTGAATTCAAGAGTGCCAAAGGAAGAATTGCATAAATTAACTCCGAAGAGACATAAAGACATGGAAATGACAGAATCGCCAATTTTTTCTCATACTCCTCTAAATATTTTTGAAAAGGTGGAATAGCAAAGCAATTGACTTAAATATTAATTTAATATCTATTAGTTTAAATATTTGTTAAAGCTAAACTTATTTGTTTATTTTTCAGAATGTAAGTTTGATCTACGAATTAAATCTCTTACTTCATTATAATTTAAATAAAAATCATGTACAATTTTGTACAATCTGTTAAAAAGACGTAAGCATTTAATTCATTTACAAATTCGATAAATTAATCATAAAATAGAATGAAGGTATAAAATAAAAAGATGACAAAATTATTTGTCTTATAATTTTTGAGAAACGGCATAAGCATGTAAGGTAAACATCTAATACAAGTCACTTAAAAAATTAAAATGGGACATTATATTTCATTCAACTTTAAATGAGGCTTTTACAGCTAAGAATACTAAATGTGCCAACAATTATTTTGAATGAAAATAGTGTGGTACTACAGAAGTATATGATACTTTTGGCAAGTTTAGCTGAGGTTTGAACTTTTTGGTTACTAAGTAGGCTTACCTAAAAGTGTACAAGCAATAAAGCCAATAATTTTTATTAAAAATGTTTTACTACAGCGGAATGCAAACTTTTTGGGGAGTTTAGTGATCATATGAACTATTTGTTATCAAAGGCGCTTGACGTAAAGTGTACTAGCAATCATTTTAATTAAAAATATACTGTACTACTGTAGCAGGCAATATTTTTGGCAAGTTTAACTAGGTACAATGTGAAATATTTGGTAACTAAATCAGTTCGTCGTAAAACGTACTATTGATAATTATAAAAAATTATAAATTAATATGGTACTACTATGATATAAAATCCTTTTTGGTGAACTTAAATAGGAAATGAATTTTTCGATTATTAAATCAGTTTGCCTTATAATGTACTATTATTAATTTTAATCTGGTAATGACTACTTTGGTCCAAAATACTTTCAGTTAGTTTTAAATCAATAATTGTTTTTGGTTATGAAGATTTTGGTTGCTAAATTGTCTTACCATACAAGACACATTTTTCAATGAAGAGAGATATAAAATAAAGTATAAAAAACATACAGTTAAAACTTAAAAATGTACAATATTAAACTATAATAAGAAAAATACTATCAAAATTAATCTAATTGCAATTTAGCTATTTTAAATACATGAAATCATGTTTAGAGTAAAATAAATCTCGAAACACTAAGATTTTGTATATCTTATAAGTTCATTCTCTGAATTAATTTTTTAATATAAGCATAAGTATGAAAATCTAAAGGAAACTGTATTTTATCTACTGTAGTTTAGATTAAAGTTGTTTACAAATACTATTTATTTACTTATTATTTATTTATTTTTAGTTTGTTTGTTTTTTAGTTTCATGATTCGATTAGTGGAAAGTTTTAAAGATACATACCGATTTATCAATAAAATTTTTACTATGTGATTGACTTTACTATTCCAGTTCGAACTAATTTTCATTTTAGTTTAAATGTTACCTAAAAAGAAAATACTTATTAAACATACATAATCAGCAAAAACATTAGTATTCAAAATCCTGAATAAGAAACAGTTGGAAAATTGCGAAAACGAAAAATACAAGACTCATTTAATTGCTTGTAAGTTCATCAACTTTAACATGAGCTAATCCAATTGATTGGCAACGACTAATGAATGATTCCAAATAATTTAGTATTTAATCAAAATGAAATCCGGTCACTGAAAAATGAACTAAAGATTTAAAAGAATCCAAATTGGATCTATGATTTGTGAATAGTTTTGTACGAACTGGAATAAAAAATTTATTCTGAAGGAGGAATTAGGAAAATGAAAGTTTAAGATTAATTTAATTGCTTAAAAGTTTACCGTCTTTCAAATAAGGAAATCTAATAGATCGACAAAAGCCAGTATACGATTCTAAATATTTTAAGAATTAATAGGAATGATATTGAGACATCGAAAAATGAATTGATTATAATAATTACACACTAAACAAATGATGTAACAAAACATTGAATAAAAATATCTATGGAACAAAGTAGGAACAGAAATCCAGAGCAGTGTAGAGTTCATAAAAGGACATTAAAACAGGAAACTGAGTACACTTTGTAAACAAGGTAAAGAAACCAGTAAAAAACCTTTAACTCGTTAAAGATCAAATTTAACCTTTGAAATAAATCTCTCTCTGTTTTAAAACCATTCAACTTCCAAGTGTACTTAGTGAAAACATAAATCCAGAAGAAGAGATCGTAAAAGCATTTTAGCTGAAAAAATAAATCACAGTCACAAAAAGATGAATACTTTAACCAGCAGAGAGAGTAAAAAACCATGGAAATAAAGTACAAAGCGTTGAAAAAGCAATTTTTTTAATCACTTTGAGTCGCAATAAAACTTGTAAAGTTTCAACGTCAGTGTCTCCAGTTGAAAAGAAAGAATCTATAGTATTAGAATTCTATCATGTGATCAGTTTCCAACATTTTCATTCGGCGAGGCACATGAGGTGACTTTCCAATATTCTGATTGGTCAAAGCAAATTGTATGAAATTTTAAAAAGTGGGGCTAACATAAGCACAAAATTATTATATGACATGAAATCACTATGCTTTAATAACTATAAATATTTCATTGTGATTTTTGATTAAAGGATAATACTTCTTTTAAAGTTCTAAACTTCCAAAATTACAGCAAAAATACTGCAAACCTTTTACTGAAAACAAAAGGTATCGCATTCATTTTCTTAATTAAAATCCTCTGCAAACTCACTTTTTTTGTTTTATTCAAAGTTATGCCTTTTTATTTGTTATTCTCAATTCAAATATTTCGACTTTTTATAAACCCATGAAGTTGAAACTTGGTAATAGGTTTTAGTGTGGCATGCTACTTAAATTCGTTTTAGCACTTCAATATTGGTTAATATTTTATTTTATTTATTTACTTTTTTTGGAGTAAAATACTTTTTTTCCAGCAAAATACAAAAACTCAGGTTTTTTAATTTAAAAAAACTTTTTATTTCTTCAATTTCTATGTGCATTCTTTTTATTTCTTCAATTTCTATTAAGGTTGTAAAAATACTATTTTTGATTGCCTATAAAAAGTTATTTTAAATCATTTTCATGATTTTATTTTCAGTATGCCGTAGTATTGTTTTTATATAAATTTTAACTTTCCTGGAATTAATAAAATTAAATTATAAAAGTTCTTTGAGATATATCACCAAAATATTTGCATCTAAATAATATCTGTGCTTTTGGTAAACTATCGTGGAAAATTATGATTCTTAAGTTAAATTTGAGATAAGTTAGAGAATTTTTTTTTTTAAAAAAAGTTATACATTGATCTTTTTTCGATGAAATCAAAACCCTTTAATTTCTAAATTTCAACTTATTATTACTGTTATCTTTGATGTCAAAAGTTATTGCAGATTATTTATTTTCTTCCTGCACAAATTTGTTACGACTCGCAAACTTGTTGATCAAACATTTCATTAAATCAAATTTATTTCTTTTGATAAGCACAGAGCTCTTTAATTCAGTCTACAATCTGTAGATAAATGCTAGATATATATTTTAAATCGAAATATAATAAAGAAAATTTGTTCCAAATAGTTTAAAAAGGAAAACCTTCGAGCTTTTTACGGTTGATTTTACTTTTTGCTTCCAAATCTTTAGATTTTAGAACTATTTAAACAAATCTGAAAACATTAGTACAGAATTAAAAAATATCATTTGTTTGAAAGTAATTTATAATAACTGGAACATTTTTAACTTATAAAGATAAGCAAATTCCTGCATTACAACTTGTATGAGATGATTCCTTCTTTATTTAAATCCATTTTTAAAAATTGCAAACAAATATTTTCAAAATTAACATTTGAAATTTTAACCACATTTAAATTTGACATCTACATTAACTTGTGAAAAATATTCTTTCCTCACCAAATAGAAATAGCTTGCAACGTTTTTAAAAAATTTTTGTAAATTATTTTCAAAATTTCACACATTATCATCATTTATAAACTTAGTTTTCTAATTATCTAAACCCATAGTTGTACAAAAAGAACAACTTAGTAATAGAAGGATTATGAAAATTTTCGCAAAATTTTATATGAAATGAGACATTTCAACTGTCACGGAATGTTAATAATTTAACTGGAAACAATTTTATTTTTAAATTTAAGAGAAATTTAAAGAAAAGGGCCGTTCATATGTTACTTAAACATACTTCTCCCCTATTTTGATATACCCTCTCAGCAAAGAAAAATGGTAGCAAACAATTTTTCGTGCTTACATTGACTGTAATAATGTAATTTTAGAAATAAATTTAAATAAACAATACAATAACTTTATTATTAAACTAAATTTACATTTAAGATTATTTTTCAAATTTTTAAGTTAAATATTCTTTAAGGGTTTTTTTTTTTGTGTGAGTTTTTTCCGTAGTTAAATGTCTTGACCTCTAAAATATATTAATTATTTTTTTTCAACTTTTTCCTCAAAATTTAACTTTAACTGCAATTATGAAATTGTCTAATTTTTCCCCACATTTTTTTGTTATATCTTTTGCGTTAAGAAAAATTGAAAATAGGGAATTATGTCGTCTTGTGCATGTAGCTTCGCCCCTTATAAATGACAATAAGCAAATCACAAACCTTCGATGTTTTCCCGATATTTTATCAGCTACAAATTGAATATTTAGTTAGCTTTTGTAGAAAATGCAAGCTTCTTGTCTTCGCAAATAGATCGTGAATCATCGAATCCACAAGAAATTGTGCTTGCGGCAAATTTTGAAAAATATAAATTGTAACCGAGATAAATTTTGCTTGCAACCAGTGGTCCCTACGATAAATTGTCACTGCAACGACATTAGAATAGAACTAAAAAGAAAAAAATGTAAGAGCTAAAATAAGTAATTATCGACTAAAACATCACAAATTTGAATTTAATCTTCAATTTGTCCTTTGAATTTAAGTTCATCCAGTAAAACAAATTTATAGTTTTAAACAACCTTGGGCTAATTTTTGGCCTAGAAATCACAAATTCAACTTTGCGTTTAAATGTTACCTCTTTGAAAGAAATTATTAGACTACTCTTGCTCACCAAGCATTTTCGTAGTCTGCTTATCCACCAAAAATAAATCATTGCAAAAACATTTAACAGATTTCTAACAAAAAAGCTTTAAGCTTAAATTTCGCACATAATTAAAGCTTAGTATAGAAATAATTATCCCCTTCAAAGCTTGTTGGCGGAAAAAAATGTCAAAAATGAATTAGGACTAAATTATTAAGGAAGTACCAGAAAAGTTAATTTCGTCAACAAACCAATAGTAGAAATTGGCTATCCAACCCTCAAAAATCAGTTTTCGCTATAAATTTGCATTACCTAAGTTCTGATTTTAAAAAAAAGTTTACATTTTGCTAGCTAGTAATAGCGTACCAGAACAAATTGTTAGCTCACATTTAAGTGCGCCAAACGCTTTTAATGACCCATTCTTAAAAGACAGTTATAGCTAAAATATGATTTTGCTTGAACTTTAAAAATATATCATTCGTAGGAATTTTGTTTCAAATTTTAAGCTAATCAAAGGAAATCGTTAACCCACCAAATAGTATTAAGTAAACACGTCAATGAAAAATTAAGCAAAAATTAGCTTTGCCCTTTGACACAGATGAGACATTGGTGTCCCTTAGAAATATTTTTTTCGATGTTTTAATTACAAGCAAAAACATATTCTGGTATTTTTTTAATTCAAAAGCAGTTTAATAGCTACTAAAAAAACTGTCGAACTATCGAACAATTTATATATTTGTACTAAAATATAAAATTTTTAAAAAAAAGTATGCACTCAGATTCCAAAATTCATCCACTGATTTTGTAAATTATTGAAGGATCAATGATTAATTACTGTTTCTCTAAATAAGGTGATTTTAAGGTCCTAAGCAAACGTTGCTCATAACTCTCCACCTCACTCTCTCATTAATGCCGTAGTGGCTCAGGGGATAGAGCAGGGATGGGCAAACTACGGCCCGCGGGCCAACTGTGGCCCGCCGGAAGATTTTATCCGGCCCGCGGAGAGAATTTTTACTTTCTCTATTTTTGTTCTACAAAACATAAATAAATTAAAATAGTTAGCATTAACAGCTTCAATTGATAAAATGTTGAAAGCACAAGTCCCTTATAGAACAGCCGTAGATTAGCTCCAACTAGTATTTGTCTTTCTCGAGGAGCAGACATATGAAATCTAATATAGGTGAATTGTACTTCACATGAGGCTTATTACGCATTTTAAGTTCCAACGAGCGGATTTTTCTTCCGGCGTGAGTTCTAACATAATTTACTGTGTATGGAAAGGCTGCACGCATACAACGTCAATGTAAATAATGGTGAAATTATTAAATGTATGAAATGGCTACTGCCTTTTTGAGTTATTTGTAAACATTTTTAATCCCAAAATGGCAACCAAAAAATGCAAAGTTGATGTAGAGTGCCATGCGTTCAATGATGAATTGACTTTATTTTATTTCAGAAGTTAGAATTTTTATTTTAGAAGTTTTTACTAGGCCCACCAAACTTTTTTTTCCAGATTTTTGGCCCACGACCAAAAAAGTTTGCCCATCCCTGGGATAGAGCATTAAGCCTCCCAATAAGAACTGAGTTCGAATCCCAGCAATGGTTCGTCGATACGAATTGCGCACCTGGCTTGCACCGATGAAGGTGTCACCGCAAAATTTCTTCATGTGTTAGGCTAACCGTGGGAGGGTCTGTGGTTTTCTCCCTCCATGTAATGCAAATGCTTGTCCATTCCATCAAAACAGTGCTCCACGAAGGCAAATTTCTCCCAATCCAAGAGCTCTCTTATCTTCTGGATTGGGTTCAAAATTACAAGGTTACGGAGTTGACCATCAGTAGTCTTAAAGCCAAAAAAATATCCTCGGTGTTCAACGACGGTCATAAAAAAATTTGAATATGAGAACCACACTTCCTAGATTGCGGCCCCATCACCCCAGATTTCAAGAGTCAACAATCCAAGTATGTAAAAAATAAAAATTGAGTCAGAAAAAGTCCGTTTTTGTATTTAATTTCGTAACTTGGTAACACTCATTTATTAGCACATTTTGTGTCAATCATTAAGATTTGAACTTTTATGGGTGACTTCATCTGATGTAAGCATTAAGATTGACACTTAGGGAAAATCAAATCATTAGAGCGAAAATTATTAAGGGTGATATCTTTTAGAATTGTAATGGTGCGCAAAATTCTATTTCATGCAATGTATTAATACATAATTTTTTTAAGACTTAGAAAGAAAAATATTTTTTGAAAATAAAGAAATTCTCTAGTAACAGGAGGATATGTTTTTATCATGTACAAAAAATCGTCATGGCCCTCCTGTTTCAATGCTTAGTACTCGTTCAGTTGTAAAAAATCAGTGGTCGGAGGCAGCGTGCTACAAGTAGCGAAACTACTGTATACTACTAAAACTACTGTAGTTTGTAGTGGTTCCTTGCAACTATTTTTAACTTTAGTAAAGTTCAAACGCAAAAAAATCTGGTCAGCGTACGCAATGAGAATGCCTCTGTGGCCGAGAGTTAATAAGATCTACGTCTGATGCTCGGAAAAATCGGTGAGCAACAATCCTGGGAAATCGAATTCTAAATATCTGACTTTTTTTTAATTAGATTTCAGAAAAAATTTAAAGTACGTTTTTGCTCCTCATCTTGTTACTTAAAATATCCTCTGCTTTAATTAATTAGCATATTTGCTGTCACCCCCTCAAACCATTAAGATTGAGTGCTAGAACGTGAAGATACAATCGTTAGATCAAAAGTTATTCAGGGTGGTTCTTTCTTTTTTTCATTTTCGCACTGTGCTTTATTTCTTAGAGGATATAAAAAAGTATTGATCAAGTAAATCACAAATATTTGATAATTGCCATCCATTTCTTAAATCACTGTCAAGAAAAGCATAGAGTTCGAAAGAACAAATTCGTAAAAAGTACCTTAGAATAAAAAACTATTTCATTTAAGCATGAATTAAAACTTCCTAATATGTATCTTTACATTTAATCAAGCTAATCTTTTATTCAAAATCATTTTGAATCTTGGTGAAAATTAAATTCTCCAGTTAAACTTGTAGTCACTACGTCGCTATTTATCGAAGACATTTTCAAAGTAGTTTGTTGTCGTTACATTTACGAAAAAAAAATTTGTAGTTAACAACAAAAAACTTAGTTTTTCTGACCATTGCTTTTGATAAATCGTTATTTAATGAATTATTGTAATAAGTATAATTAAAAAATAAATAAATATTTTTTTCACACAATTCCTATATGAAAGGCAAAACCATAGTAGTTCCCAGTTTGTTTTAGATGTATGAAAAAATTTAATAATATTTTGATTAGAAAAATAATAAAGGGAATAATAATAATGCATTTTAAGCAATATGTTTTATATTTTAAAATTATTTAAATTATAAAAAGTGTGCACATTTCTAGGTTTCAGAAGAAGTCCGATGAGTTATTATTTGTATGACTGTGTGGCAACACTCCCGGCAGTGGTCCTGCTCTGTGCCTAAAACTCCTTACTTCCGGACTGCAAGCATCTTTGACCTCAAAGAGATTTCGGTACGTCTTCTTAAATCTCAGATAATTTTATAACAGAAGCCCAAAAATATTGTAATATAATATTTTCAAAACTTAGTACATACCTTAATTGTTAGATTAAAAAATTATATCAAGTTAGAAAAAATTATATTTTTTGATGAATTGATTCGGTATCAAGATCAATAAGGTGAAAGATTGTATAATCCTTCCCATTAATAGTATATCCCCTTTGCATGATTTTGAAGCAAACAGTCATAAAAATTTTATTCAAGAAAATTACGCAAAACTAACTGTTGATACAATACATATATACTCATTTTTGAGTTAAGTTGTAGTTTATATGCTGTCATCTAGTTTAAATAAACTATCTCTAAACACATGGCAAATAGTCTGGTACTATTATCTGGTGTACAGACTGAAAAATATACATGATTCAGGGCATAATAAATAAGATTACTTTAATCTTACTGGCACGTTACTCTTATAAAAAACATCATCCTAGAAATATCACATGCAAGAGTAATGGAGGATGGAACATCACTAAGGATATATTTTGACGGGAGCAAAAAGGTGCGGGTTAAGTAATTCTTTTATTTGAAACATAATATTCTCTTGATAAAAATATTTTTTACTCGTGTGAATTGTTTATTATTATCGGTATTTTTTGCATTTCCTAATACCACATTAATATTTTTTTTAAATAATTAATTAATGTAAATATGTGTATATCATAGATTCAAAACATTTTGCTGAATTTTGTCATAAATTCTCCTGGATTTTGTTTGCTGAGTTGTATCCTGTTAAAAAAAAGCTTGTTCTTTCAATATATATATATATATATTGATACTTCAATAGCAATTAAAAGTGTTTAAAAATGTATACTACCAGTTAAAAATAATGAAATTATACCATTACCTAGTATTATACCTACTATCCACTAGAATTCACTCATATAAAATGCTGGCTTAGTATAATCCTGTTAAAAAAAGTGATTTTTTTTTAAATATTCTTATTCATTTTTAATCACAATTAAAAATGTGTGCAAGTAATGAAATTTAATCATTAAGAAAACTAAGAGGAAAGCCAAGAAATTTTTTTCTGAATGTTAGTGGGCAGCCTGATACATTATCTGGACTACAGTGATTCTGGGCACTTTCAATTTATGCAATCTTAAAAGAAATACTTACACATTTTTCCGCATTTATGTAAAATGTGTGTTACCTCTGTGTTAAAAAAGTATTTATTTACTAAGGGCTTAAGTAGTCAAGGAAAAATTAAAAAGGTATATTTCCCCATATTATACGACATAAAAATACAAGCAAGTATTTTACATATGTATTTCAAAATGTTCTAAACTCTTCATCCTGCAGAAAAATTTTATTGCTTTTGTGGAACATTTATTGGGCCATATTTTATTGGTTAAACTTTTTCACTGTTGCAATTGTCGACATTATACGACATAAAAATACAAGCAAGTATTTTACATATGTATTTCAAAATGTTCTAAACTCTTCATCCTGCAGAAAAATTTTATTGCTTTTGTGGAACATTTATTAGGCCATATTTTATTGGTTAAACTTTTTCACTGTTGCAATTGTCGAATTTTTTTAAGACATTTCAGCAGAACTTCTACAAGACCCTTGCCCCTTATTGTTGAAAATTATTTAGTTCAGGATACTTATCTTATGATTCTGCGAAATTTCAAAACTATTTCAGATTATTTCCATTTTTGTAACAATTATTATGGAACTGTGTACATTTATGGAACTTCTAATATCATTTGTGCTTTTAATTATCATCAGGAGTGCTCAAAATGTGTACTACTATTTAATAAACTGTACTATTTTAGAAAATTGGCATAAAACTGTCTATACTATTAACAAAAATTTATGATATTTTACCAGACCAGGTGGCGACTTTACACATTGTCGACTCCCGGGCACCTCCACTCGCCGCGGTTTTATTTGTCAACTGTTTCACCGCCTTATCTAGTAACCCTCACTCAGAGGCAACCCTACGCTCGCCTCAATACAGCACTCGCAAAAGTCATAAATGAATCTTCGCGCTCATGGATATTTTTAAAAGTTGCTTGTTGAATTAAGTTAAAATTTTATCCTCGTTTAAGACTAGAAAAATTCAAATAACGAGAACAAAATACTTCGTTCTTCTTAAAAGAAAGAGGAAGAAAAATTTACATACACACAATTATTTCAGTTAATTACATACATATTTCGATTAAAAAAAAATTTCAAATAGAAACTATTCTTGTAAATTAAATAAAAATCTGGAGTAATAAAATAGTCAATTATTCAGAATAATAAATTTCTTTTGCATATCTTACTTAATAAACAAAGTTTAAAAAAATAATTCCCTATATAAATCATCACATTATTAAGTGTACATATTTTTAAAGATAAAAGTATTAAAAAAAATTTTACTCAGTTTGAAAAATAATTATTTTCATTTCCTTCATTTTTACCAGGTTTTATCAATTATTTCTATTT
This sequence comes from Parasteatoda tepidariorum, assembly GCF_982258835.1. Taxonomy (NCBI): domain Eukaryota; kingdom Metazoa; phylum Arthropoda; class Arachnida; order Araneae; family Theridiidae; genus Parasteatoda; species Parasteatoda tepidariorum. The sequence goes on along the minus strand of NC_141757.1, from coordinate 7,391,162 downwards.
TGGAAAAAATATGTATTCTTCAAAATGCTTACAATATCTTAAAAAAATTGCATATATTTTATACTGAACAACTTTTGATTGACAGTATTTTCTTCATAAGAGAGTCTTTAAAAAAATTTGAAAATATTTTCATTAAATTTGTTCAAATATTTTCTGTAAAATGCGTGCTATTAGGAAAACAAGAAGAAAAAATATTTTTAGTGAAGCCATGACATAAAGAAACAAATCTATGACATATTCACTACTATTTTCGTATAGTTAATTTATTTTTTATGATATCAAATCACATTTATTGAAACTTAAAGTTGTGGCTGCTTAACTTTTTTTAATGTTTCTTAAATTCGTCAGGGAAAATTCCGATATTTTCCATTTTTCCTGCTTCTATCACTATTATTTGTATATATCTGAAATTACTCACCTTCGTTTTAATTGTTTCCTAATTAATTTTATCATATATTTTACTATATATATTTATCCTTTCATTCTATGCTTCATTAATTTCATAACATATCCATCTTGTAACTTTTTATTCATAATTTTATAACAACTTCAGCTTATTAGATTCTATAACTCAACAATTGGTCTATATATTTTATAATTTTTTTTATTCAATTTTTGGGCTTCTAAATAAGATATGGAAAAAATACTATGAAAATTATTACATTTATTATCAATCTAAAATTCGGCCTTTTTTTCCTCCTAAGTGTGAAAACACATTTACTAACTTAAGGTAACGTAATTTAACACGATTCATCTATTTTAATAAGAAAGATTCAGAGAAAAAAGCAGGATCAGAAAAAGTGAGATGTGTATTTTAATTTATATTCTGCTTCAAAAGAGACACAGAAAACTTTTCTGTTATTATTTAATAGTCTTCATTAGTCTTTAAAATTCCGAAAGAATTTTTCAGTTGCTGGAATCATATAATAGTCTCATTTGTAACAAATTGTTTTTTAATTTTTTTTTTACACAATAGCTTTTATTGTATGCAATTTGCTTTAAAAGTTCAAATATTTATTCTTGGATTGTCATGCAGTCTCTGTGTCTAGAAACTGTATGACCTATTTTATTTTATTTGTTCCTTGCAGAATGGTAATAATTGTTTCTTATTTGATAATAAAAATCTTACTTTTGCTGAGATAGCTGATCGCAGGAGTTTTGTTTTATTATCATAACATCGATTAATTTTTTTGAGAAAAGTGTAAGTCCTCAGCCTTTCAACCCAATTGCTTTAAAACTACTTTCTTTATTTAAAGAAAATTATTAAATTTAAAAATTGTTAAGATTCTCTTATTTGACTCAATATCTTGTCTTTAATGAATCAGAAATAAATAAACAGATTGTCCTTATATTGTTATACAGTTATGATATGAGAATGTCAAAGTTGATGCTTACTGTTTACATTATATTTTTATTTTACGAATCATAAAAAGTTTTCTTTAATCAAAATTGTGTTCACCTCATAAATATACTTTAACTGCTACAAATTTTTCAGTCTTTGCTACCAAAGCTGTGGAGTTGGCTAATACGTATGAAGGAATTTATCGTTTGGGACATAACATTTACAAAAGAGTGTCAAATCTAAGTACAATTGTTTGGACGCAAATATTGTTGGCACTGCAAATGGGAATCATTACATCAAATTTAATCATAGATATCAATGTCAGAAAAGTAAAAAAGAATAAATTCATGTATAAAGCTGACAGCAACAATCTCCTCATCATTACACGTATATAGAGAGAAAATGCTTAAAACTCATAAATTGTGTAGTTACTTAAATTAAAGGTTCTAAAAACTAAACAATAAGGTACAAAACCCTGCTGCATTATAGAATATTGTGTCCACATACTTGGTAAAGACACCATAAATTATTTGCTATAATTTTATAAAAATAATTAAAAAGCTATACAGTACTCATATATCCTACACCCACAACAAAACTTTATCCTAAAAAGGAAATAAAAAAGTAAGAAATAAATATGTGTTTCAGGAAGTCCGAATAAAAAGAGAATGATAATACACAAAATTTTTTAAAGCAGCTAAATTTATTCACACCTCATGTTCACTCATGCGTTTTTTAAATCGTATGTCGCAAGTAACACATGCGCGAATTAATATTCGAAGATTTTCGCGAGAAAATTTTAAACCCGACTTGGCGAATGTAAGATGGGCGAATTTCAAAATACGGTGCCAAAGAAGTGCCCGGGAGTCGACAATGTGTAAAGTCGCGACCAGGTGATTAGACCAGGAGAAAATGGCAAAATCCAGTAGTCTACTGGTAAATCCAGTAGAGTTGGCAACTATGTGTATCATATACTAATGAAATTTTAAATTTTAGTGTTGTTGAATAGCAAAATGGTGGCAGCTACTTTAACAACCTGGTATTTTAAAACTACATTTTCGGTGTTGCACTATTTCAGGAATTGTTTTTTTTAGGGGGGAAACAAAACACTTAAATACGAAGAGTTCTGTGGTCCAGTGAGTGAGAAGTGCTTGACTCTAGAATGTTTACAGTTATGCATGGTGTTTCACTTTGGTGTAAAATAGTTGCCACCATTTTCGATGTTGAGATACATTTTTACAGAGTAATTGTTGCTCAAAACTTGTATTCAAAAAATATGTCTCTTGCAGGAGAAATGGTTGTTGCAGTTGGAAGAGAAGTATCCCAAAATTTGCCCCCTGCTGTGTTTTGATCCAGTGAGTGAGAAGTGCTTGACTCTAGAATGTTTACAGTTTGTTAGTGAAGATCGAAACGGACTACAGGTGGCGTAGAGCAGCACTCTCTACATATGGCAATACTTTACATGTTTTCACCATTCTCGTGTGGAGAGTCATAGGAGAAGGAAGTACGTTAGTTTATGTTTTGATTTTCAATTAGATTAAAAGGTTTTAAACTAGGAAACTATCTGGAACTTAAAACTTCATTAAGCAAATTTATTTAAAAAAATGTCGTAGAAATTTCTAAAAAAATTGTCGTTCTAAAAAAGGGGGGAATATACTATCACATCTGAGAAGAGGAGAGGGTCAAGACAAGGAACAGGTCTTCTCCGCAGATGGCGTACTCGAGCTTTGCGATCGCGAATCAGCACGAACGGTGTAGTCGTCAAAGGCATGTACGTATGTCACAAAATAAATCTTTTTATTTTTTTAATATTTTTCAGTTTAAGCTTGTTGATAGAAACGTTCAGGATCTTGAAATATTTTAATTTGGTGTATTCATGGGCGTCACTCTTCAGTCTTCAGGACTGAAATTAGTCTTGGAAACAAAATCAGTAGTCTAAATTCGGTCCTTCAATTAAAATCTATTTTCTAATTATTCAAAAACTTCCTTTTATCTTATTTTTCTTTAAAAAAAAATTTTAAGATATATTCTCAGTTAAAATTAAATAAAATTACTCATTTTCATAATTATTGCTGTATTTTCCTTCTGATGTTTTAAAATGCTAGGGAAAGTTAAATTAAGATTTTTTTAAATGAAATAAATAGAATTGTGACATAGTCGCATAGTCACATATAATGTAAGAGCCATTCTTGTGGAAAGATACAGTCAGTAATCTATCAACTTCTGGAAATTCTGGTAAACAATGCTAGATCGTGTGAATTAGTCAAGAAAGTTCAGTGTTGAAATTTTGTTTTTGGAGTAGGTACCCCATGACTATAATTAAAAATTTGTTTTTGCTAATGCAAAAATGTTTAGTTTAAAACATTTATTAAGCTGCTCTTAAAAAGCTCTTTCTATTCATATAAGAGCTTTATAAGAACCTTATAGTACTAGCAGATAATATAATTTTCTAATATTTTTAAGATTCATGTGCAGGTTACTACAGGCATTTATTGTAAGCGTCTAATTAATATTATGTTTAAGAAATAAATTCATACTACTTGATGCTTTAAGAAAACTTTGTTATGACAATATAAAAAAAATTTCACAAAAATACAATATGTAACAAAAGATAGTCACTTTTTCATTTATGTTTTGCAATATTTATATTCTTTGTTAATTTAAGCCTAACTTAAATATAGTTTTTAATCTGTTTATAAGCAAAATTATTAAGGGAGAGGGAAGTTAGTGTGGATATTGGGCTAGAATAGACATCTTAAATTTCTTTATTTTATTTATAAGTCAAATTTTTTTATGTGAGGTATCATAGGTTGGCAACATGAATGTACTGTCCATAAAAAAAAATTTTTTTAATAAGGACTACTCTGAATAACTTTTGATCTGATGACATTCTAGGATCCAGTCTTAATAGTTTAAAAGGGTGACCTTAAATATGCTCATTAATTAGTGCAGAGGTCGCCAAAGTGGTCTATATAGACCCCCAGGGGTCTATTTAACAAAAGCGGGGGTCGATCTGAGATAGGGGGGCGAATGGGGGGTCGATCCGAATCGGAAGGGTCGATTGTGGGTCGAGAAAAAAAACAGTTCTCAATACGCAAATCACACATACCTAATTAAGTGCCGTGAACCGGGGCGAGTCACCCCATTTTAGTTTTACTTAATTTTCACTATTTTAAATTGCAAATAAAAAAAATTTTACCAACAGAGGACTTAGTTCAGACTCTAAGGAAGATGGCGCTGTAGTAGTTTGATCTGTTTTTATTTATTTGGTGTCTTTTTTACCGACCTGTTCAAACGTCTTCTGAGAGATTTGTATTGAAAATCAGCAAAATTTTAGTTGGTGCTCCGTGAGTATATTATTATTATTACTATTTTCACTTTGGTTAAGTGATAAACTTATCTAAGACTAAGATTATATTAATTCTATATGAAAAAAAGCAAAAAGAATGTAAGTTTTGCTGTTGTAAAAAAAAAGGCAAAATTCGCGGGGCGAGTCTACCCATTCGTATTTAGTTTTAATAAAGCATAATAATATAATTTAGAACTTTGTTTACATTAAAATTAAGTCATTTTAAATGAATTTGAGTATATTATTTTAATTCTGCATTGATAAATTTATCATTAATAAGAAAATTTATAGGTTAAATATAAATATAAAATATATTTATTTTACCTATTTTTTCAATTTTTATATTACAAAATTAACTTTTTTTATTTAATGCACGTTAAATAAATTATTATTTATTATTACAGATGGTTCGGAATTATATTCGCAAAACAAATGGATTTAAATGTTACAACAAAATGCCGTGATTTTGTTAATAATCTTTAATTATTATTATTTATTAATTATTTAATTGTAAATTTATATTAATTTTAATTTATTTTTATCAACAATAATCAGAAAAAAAATGTTATTTTATAATGTTAATGATTATAAAAACAAAACTGTGATCAAAATGTGATAATCGATCAAATACTCAATTTGTGTTATTTTATGAATAAAAAAATGGAATATATAAAGTTATGAATTTTACTTCATAAATTTCCTATATAGTAACTAAAATAATAATTTAATAGTAAAATTTGATTATTTACAATGTTAACATTCATTTTAGTAGAATGGGTAGACTCGCCCCATACGAGAGATTTGTCAGCAGCTCTATAAAAATATACAGTAACAGCGTAACTGTTAATATTTTCTAAAATCGTTTTCACAGCTTTAAAGAGGGATAAATAGCGATTCCGAAACACCTATTAAAAGCCTCTTTTTTTAAATATTTACAAAGTTTGACCACTTAAAAGTTGACAAACTGAAAAAATGGGTAGACTCGCCCCGGTTTACGGTATGTAAAATTTGTGAATTTTTTTTTATAATTGACTGAATATCAGTTTCGTTTCAAAACATAAATTAATAAACGTATATTTATTGGGGTGAAACAAGTATTTACGTACCACAGCACAGTGGCACGAACTCAGGGCAGTTTATAAGTCATATGCATATGTGTGCTTGTCCAAATGTCACGTGTGACGAGCATTGACGTTACAAATGCAAATATCATATGCAGTTTCAGCTATCTTTGAAAACTGTGCTGAATATTTGCAGTGTCATTATTCAAACTTTTGTAGTTTTGGATAATTAGTTATTGTTTCGATAAAACCATTCGTTTGGTTTAGATATCAATTTTAATTATCAATGCACAAAAAAGAAGGTAAGCATTCATAATATGGATTAGTACAGCCCGCGACAAAACTATAGCACACTTTGTATTTTTTAAAGAAAATTATAAAATTGACCAATTTTGACGAAAATTAAAATTGACCAATTTTGAACCCAATATAGCGAACCTTGCAAAAAAACACCAGGCACACCCATCTCATTGATCAAGAAGCACCTTAGTTACTTTACTTATTATATCTACTTATGCATAATTACTTATTATTTAATAATAAGGTATTTAAATTTCAATATTAATATATTTCTCATAAAACTATTGTTACACAATGTACTATTACTTTAATAAATGTTTAAAATCATAAAATAAATGTACAAATACAGTATCTAATAGAGTTTTATTTTAATTAATAGAAAATTACTTTTGTGAGGGTCGATGGAGATTTCGAAAAATTATATAGGGGTCGATGATCATAAAAGTTTAGCGACCCCTGAATTAGTGCATACGATATTTAAGTTACAGTTATAAAATTCATCTATCCAAAAATAATTCCATTTAGAAAATAACTTTTTGTAAATATTTATAATTTGTTATTTAATTTAATAAAAGTCAAAGATTTTAAATTGCAAACTATGCCATTTATACAGTTACTTTAAATGATGAAATTTTACCTGGCAAAATATGAAATGTGAGCAAAATTGGTCGAATAGTTCTTCAAAATTGAATTTTAAAAATACAACTTTTGTAAAAGTCGATTTCTCAGAAACTATTAGAGGATTTTTTGCATAGCCGTTAAAAATAGTTATGGTCAAATTAAGTTTTAACTAACTTATGATCTAAAAATCTCTAACACTATAAGCCATTCAACCAACATTGTCTACCGTCAAATTAGTAAGCCCGTTGTAGAAACTCATTAAACGTATAAAGCAATGCGTGTTCGATCACTGTTTAAGTTATGTTCTGCCTAACTAAAACATTGTACTGATATTTTTAAAATTTCTGCATGCACTTCAAGTGAATGTACATTTTTTTAAATTACATATCTATTATGCACCCTTAAGGAATCTCGAGGATTTTACATAAAAAAGATTTCGACTTTTGAAAGAAGAATAAAAATGCGTGCTGTAACATGTTTTATGCTGAGCATTTAAATACCAAATATATAATACTTCTTCTAAAACTCTAAGCTTCTAAAATTACAGCAAAATATTGCAACCCTTTTACTGAAAACAAAAGGTATTACATTTATTTTCTTAATTGAAATCATCTGCAAACTCACATATTTTGTTTGTTATGCCTTTTATCTGTTTTTGCTCAATTCAAATATTTCAACTTTTAATAAACCAATTAATTTAAAACTTGGTTTAAGTATAACATGTTGGTTTAAATTTTTTCTAGCACTTGAATATTGAAAAATATTTTATTCTATTTATTTACTGTTTTCGGAGCAAAATATATTTCTTAGCAGCAAAATCCAAAATCTTAAGTTTTTTAATTTAAAAAATACTTTTTTTTTTCCAATTTCTATGCGCTTGTATTGTTGTAAAAAAAAGATTTTTGATTGCTTATTTCTTATTGCTTGAAAGTTATTTCAAATCATTTTCATGATTTTGCTTCAATATGCCAAATTATTTTTTTTATATATATAAATTTTAAATGAAAAGAAAATTAATTTATAAAAGTTCTTCGCTATGCATCACAAAAATAAATGCGCATAAAAAATGTCATTGCTTTTGTTGAACTATCGTAGAAAACTAAGAATCTTAAGCTATATTTCAGATAAGTTATATAATTTTTTTTTAAAAAAAAAAAGGTTATACATTGATGCAGGGCTCGAAAAACTGCCAGTCCGCCCGTCCTCGGCGGTCAAAAATTCCCCGCGGACAACGAATTTCTCGAATCAGACATCCGCGCGGACGGCCATTTTCCCGTTAATGTTCATGATACATTTTAAATTTTTGTTATCTTACAAGAGTCTAGCGCCTTACTTCTAAAATGACCCTCGAATCTAGAAATACAGTAACATACTGCGCATGGGAGAATTGATGTTTTCTCTGTCTGGGAGTACTGCAGCGGTTGAAAGGGGCTTTTCAGCAATGAACTTACAAAAAAACACATTACGTTCTGGTCTTAAACAAGAAGCGTTAAACGCAATTATGAACATCTTCCTAAATGGAAAACCCTTTTCAGATTTCTGTGTAGAAACCTTTGTAAATAATTGGCTTGATTGTGGAACTGGCAAACATTATATTTGATTCATTTAAAAAACGCAGTACCCTCGGATAAATTGACTTTGCAGATAACTTGACCTTTGTCATTTAAATTATTTCATAAAAAAAAATTATTTTCATAAAAGAAATACTAGGTCATATTAAGGTAAATATTAGTAAGCTAGTACTTCTTTTATTACTGTATAATGTAATCCTAGTATTTGAAATTCTAGTAACTACTAATTCATTGTGCAATTTATATAAATGTTTGTAATAAATAAGAGAAAATTATATTTTTATTTATTTAGAAGCTACGGGTTAGTTTCAAAGAAGGACGTGTACATTGTTGGACAAGCCGCCCTCGGGAACGGGTAAAATTTCCGAGTTTTTCGAGCCCTGCATTGATGCTTTTTCGATGAAACCAAACCCTTTAATTCCTAAATTACAACTTATTATTAAAATTAACATTTACTGTTAGCTATGATGTCAAAAGTTATTGGACATTATTTATTTTCTTCCTGCAAAAATTTTTTGCGACTTGCTAATTGTTGGTTAAACATTTCGGTAAGTTAAGTTTAGTTTACCCCGACCTTCCCTTATTAAGGGCATATGTGAAATTTATATTGATCAGTCGCCGTTACAAACATTTCGGTAAATCGAATTTCTTTCTTTTGATAAGTACAGAGCTCTTTAATTCAGTCTACAATCTGTAGATAATTGCTAGATATGGGTGATACTCACGAAATAAGACAATTTACAGTGTCTTGCTTCCAAATCTAATACTATACTACTAAAAGAACTTTTATTTTTTAATTTTAATAAATAGAATTGCTGTTAGTGTTTTAAAATGACCTTGTACTAGCATTGGCTGTTTTGTATATTTAAAAAATTTAATTGAATTTCAAAATGTCACGTTCCTGGTATGTCACAAACAATATTTCCAATAATAACTAGTTTCAAAACACCCCATATATTTATCAATATTTAATTTTTTTTATTCCAGCCGTTATAAGCATTTCTAGAATATATGCGGAGGGTATTATTTACAAGAGCATTGTTGAAAATAATTTTTTCTGTCAATAATTTGCTTGTCACAAGAAAATCTGTCATTTTCCTGGCTACTTTTCTTTAGTGATTTATAACTAAAATAAACTCTATAACAAAAAAATCGACGCACCAAGAAGGAGTTGTCCGATTGAAACGAAAATTGGGGGATAGGAAGACAGTGTGCAGAATAGTAAATGATTAAAATTTCAGAACAATTGAATAATTTATTGCAGAGTTACAGTAACAAATTCAATAAGATGTTGACCCGCCTCTAGCCTGGATACAAGCTGCCACACGGCATGGCATAGACCGATAAAGCTCCCGGATGGTCTCTTGCGGTATTTCCTACCAAATTCGATCCAATTGTCGAACGAGGTCATGAACATTCCGTGCCAGATGCAATCGCCTTCCCATCATATCCCAGACATGCTCGATGGGAGAGAGATCTGGTGATCTGGCAGACCAAGGAAGAGTTTGACAAGCTTGCAGACAGTTCATAGCAACACGTGCCATATGTGGTCTGGCATTGTCCTGCTGAAAAACCAGCCCAGTGCGCTGCAAAAGGAATGGTAGCGAAACTGGTTTTAGGATGTCGTCGACGTACCGCTGTGCAGTAAGTGTGCCTCTAATGACGACCAAAGGGGTCCGGCTGTCAAAGAAAATGGCACCCCAGACCATAATGCCTTGTTGAGGGCCGGTGTGGCGTGCAATAGTGAAGGCAGGATCCCCCGTCTGCCCTGTGCGTCTCCTAACACGTCTTCGATGATCGTCAGGACACAGTTGGAAGCGGGATTCGTCGCTAAAGACTATACGTCCCCAGTCGGCATCATTCCAGCCTGATCGAGCGTCGATTTTGCTCGTCTTAGTGCGTTCTTGGTGCATCGATTTTTTTTTTGTTATAGAGTGTATATAGCGCCAGGAATCAATGTCTTATGTTAATAGATTGATTAGAATACCATCCTATCTGAACATGTCTTTGCATGAATAAAATGCCGACTTTCTGGTTCAAAACATATTTAAAAAATTTTTCAAGATTAATTGGTTTTTGTGTTGTTCCTATTTTCCTGGCTTCTTGAAATCATTAATAACATAAACTACATAGATTTACCTGAATTATTTCAAGAAATCCTGTTGTTTTCTGCTGAGTGTAAACATCTTAGGAAGAAATGTTAAATTGAAGTAAAGTTAAATGCTATATAATGGCAAATTGACATTTTCCTGACTTATCTATGTCAGGACATTGAAACAGTTGCTAGAAAAATTTTTAAACAGTTGAATGTAAAGAGAGAAAGCAAATATTAACATAATACCAAGTTTATGTAAGATTGTTATATGCTTGAAAATATATAATCAGTAATTTTTTTTATTTAATGATTGATTATTATACACATTTTTATTCTGTACATATCAGCAGCAAAAACATTTTTGATTCTTTCTACAGTAGATAAAAGAATAAATTTAAGCAATTCATGGCCATCTAACGCAAAGGCTTAAGTTTAGTTACTTACTATTAGCTTTAAATGACTGTTTGTTTTTTTTAACTTCTAAGCTAATATGCCATTTTCCTCGCATTCAAAATTTGGTGAATTTCTATTTTTTTTTTTTTTTTTTTCTTAAGCAAATGTCAATAAACTGCTCTGCTTTCTGTAAGATATTTACACATGTAAGTAAATTAATACACAAATAAAAAATTTGATTATTTTTAAGACTTTAAATTTGAAGAAATTTTCTGTTCGGAATTGTCATGTTTTCAAAGTATCACCCATATGTATTTTAAATTGAAATATAATAAAAGAAAATTTGTTCCTAATAGTTTAAATAGGAAAACCCTCGAGCCTTTTACGGTTAATTTTGCTTTTTTGCTTCCAAATCCCCAATATTTAAACGAATTTACAGAATTAAACAATTCATTTGTTTGAAAGTAATTTGAAATAATAACTAGGACATTTTAAACTTTGAAAAGCAAATTCTTGAATTGCAAATTGTACAAGATGATTCCTTCTTTATTCAAATCCTTTTTTAAGAATTCCAAACAAATATTTTAAAAATTATTAATAACGTTTAAAATTTTAACCACATTCAAATTCGAGATCCACATTAACTTGTGGGACAAACATTTTTATGCACCTACGCTATTTAAATCTACTATTTCAAATAGAAATAGCTTTCTATTTTTAAAATTTGTTAGCTACTTATTTTCTAAATTTCGCATTTTTTCATCATTTTTAAACTTAGTTTTTTTAATTATCTAAACCCAGAGTTGTATAAAAAAAAATAGTGATAGAAGTATTATGAAAAGTTTTGCAAATTTTTGTATCAAGTGAGAAATTTTAACTGCCACGGAATGTTACAAATTAAGTAAAAAATATGTAGTTCTAAATATGTAAACAGTTTATTTTTTTATTCAAGAGAAATTTAAAAGAGGGCCGTTCATATGTTACGCAAACATGTTTCACCCAATTTCGGTATTCCCTCTCAGTAAAGAAAGATAATTACAAAAAGTTTTTCGTGCATATATAAGAAATTCTCATCCTTTTTTCTTTTTTTTTTTTTTTTTGCAATGTAATTTTAGTGATAAATTTACATAAATAATAAAATAACTTTGCATAAAACTAAATGTATATTTTAGTCTATTTTGTAAATTTTTAAATTAAATATTCTTTTCTAAGAGTTTTTTCGTAATTTTTTTTCCATAGTGAAATCTCTTGACCTCAAAAATTTATTAAGGACCAAATTTAACTTTAGTTAAAACTTTAGTTAGAAACTAACTCTACCCTTTGAAGGGACATCGGTGTTCCTTTTAAATATTTTTTCTGATGTTTCATTTACAAGCAAAAATATATTCTGTTATTAGTAGTTACAAAAAAAAATATCAGACAGTTTTTATATATTTGTACTAAAATATAAAATTAATGTATTACTTCACTCATATTCAAAAACTTATCCACTGATTTTGTATATTATCGAAATATCAATGATGAATAACAGTTTCTCTAAATAACTACATATTCCCATATCTGTGTCGCTGATACATCACTACTAAAACTGAGACTAAATGAAGAAAAAATTAAAAAAGAAATTTTGCTTAAAATATGTTTTAGATAATTATTAAGCTTAAAATAATGAAATGTGAGCAATCTGAAATATTTTCAATGGAAAGGACGGTGGGTAAAAATTCATATTTTTCGTGACTAATATGTTAGAACGCATATAAATCTTATACTTAACCAAGATAAATGAGAATTTTAAAAAAAATACATTACGACCAATATAACTATTTTTCCAAAAATTATTATGTTAGGAGCTCAAATCTAGTTACTATAATTACTAGTATTTTTAAAGAAAAAATTAAAATAAGGAGATTTTAAGGTCCTAAGCAACCATTGCTCATAACTCTCTATTCCACTTACTCTTTGAAACCGTGGTGGCTCAGGGCGTAGAGCACTCGCCTCCCAATGACATGAACTGGTCGATACGAATTCCGCACTCGGATCGCACCGACTACAGTGCTGACGTAACATATTCTCAGTGGTAAACGGACCATAGGTTAGAGTCCCCTTGCCATAAGGATAATCGGGGGGGGAGTTTTCGTGGTTTTCCTCTTAATGTGACGAAAATGCGAGTCCCATCAAAAAACTCCTCCACGAAAGTAAATTTCTCCCAATATTTAATCCATGAGTTTCCTTGTCTTCTGGATTGTGTTAAAAATTACAAGGCTACGGAGTTGAACATTAGTAGTCGTAAACCCTAAATTGGGTCAGCTGTTCAACGACAGTTATAAAATAAAATAACCCTCCATCCCCTTGTAAGTAACAATAAGCAAATCATTAAGTTGTTCATTAGTCAGTTATATTGGTATTTAACAAATTACAGATATATATTAAGGTTTATATTACAGATAAGTAAAGCCTGGATTTTAATAACATCTGCATATTTAGACACTTTTGCTAGTTTAGGGAGAAAACTTTTTTTAAATAGAAGTAAATTATTTTTACAACTTTCACTCATTTTAACACTAGTAGACTGTTCTAGTTGCAAATAACTTAGAGCCTTATTTGATTTACAGCTGGAACTGGAGTGCAATTTCTTTAGTAAAAAAAAAAATTTTAAAAAAATCTGAATTCGATTTGACAGTGCATCAAACGAGTTTTCCTTTCATCTTTTGAATTAGTGAAAATTAAGTTTTATATTCTCTTATTAAAAATGTTTTAATACAATTGCATGCTATATTAAATTTCAGAAAAGATGTGTTTCAGATTTAATTCTTGTATTAATACAAGGGACTTTTTTTCCTCGTAGTGGTATTTTTTGCTATTTTTAAAGGTATGTTTTGCTATTTTTTGGAGATTTCTTGGGTCTTCAAAATCCGGGCTTTACGAATCAGGAATAGAAAACTAACACATATTCCTAGACTGATAAAAAAATGAGAAAAAAAATTTATAGAACCTTTAACTTTTAATATTAGTATGGATTCTCTAACCACTTAACTATTTTCGCGTGTCATAAGTTGGCCCGATTTGATCACCTCTACGTTAAGCCATCTGAAAAAATAGTTTCAAAACCACAAAAAAATTTTTGCAAAAAAAAAAAAGAAAGAAAAAAAAAAAAAAAAAAAAAAAAAGTTACATCTAATTTTTGACATTAAAATCACACGTTTGAATTTTGTCTCCAAATTTATGACCGTTTTAATACATCGTTAGTTCATACATCAAACTATAAAAAAAAGAAAAATGTTTACAAACAATTTAATGGTCATATCAGAAGTTAACTATTTATTGAGCTACAGTGTTGAGAGCTTTGACCTAGAATTTTGACCACAACGATGACACATTTTCGAAAATTATTAACCGTAAAAAATCGTTAACCAGAAATTTTTTTTAAACAAAAATAAGAATTGCGGCTAAAACGGCTATTTAAAACTTTTAAAAAAATATCTGTCCGTTTTCAACGAAGTATAAAATTTTATACCGTGTTTGCTTCTAAGGAAAAGCTACAGAAAAAGCTTTTTTTGCGTGCTAAAAATTTCCGTTTGTCAACTTTTTACAAAACAGCTTCTTGTTCAAAACACCTAATTTTTGAGCAAAATTTACGAATTTTGTTTGCTCATAGAGCTCTCCTGCTTAACAGCTGAAAACATTTTCTTAACTGATCCATCAAATATAAAGTTACGGCAAAACAGGTTTAAACTAATTTTTGGCCAAAAAAAAATCAAATAAAATTCTGAATTTTCTCACAAAAAGTTAGCTTATTGTAAGATCGTGAACTCACTTTCACCCACCAAAGCTTTTAAAACAAGCAAAAGTTATAATAATTTTTTTTTATTTATTTATTTATTTATTTTTAGATTAACAAAGAGAGAGAGAGAAACAGTTATCCTGGGGACTGCCGAGGGCCGATCAGAATTCCTTACGAAAATATATTCATTAATGTTCTTTTTCTTTCAAAGAAAATGGTAAATAATTTCTTTTTATTTATACAAAAACTACAATTTAGTGTGAAATCTTTGAAATTTAACAAATTATGAAAACTTTCTGAACTAGGAAATGGGGGTTGGTAGGAAGGGTTTAGGAAAACCTAAAGCCCAATGAAAAAATATTTGCAAATAGCTAAATGAATAAAAATAATATGCATCGATATTCTTGTAAGAGAGAAATCCTAATTTTCGAGAAATTGGTCTACTAAATTTAATGATATGCACAGTCTATCTAATATGAATAGTCTATTTAAACTTTACATCCCAGAATTTTCAATATCAAATTAATTCAAACATTAAAGTATGTAAAGTATATATATACGTATAATCTTATATCATTTAATTTTAAAAAACAAGTTTTTTTTAACAGTTTTTATAGAAAAGTTTAAATTTGAAACTTAATAACAGATTAGCTGAATTTTAGTTGAAATTGATCATTCAAATTTAAAAATACTTACCAAGAAAATTTATAAATTATCAATACAAATATACTATATTAAGTAAAACTGATGATCCTTTACTATTGTTTTCTGAATTATATATATTCAGTAATATATACTATTCTATAAAGAATAAGAATGTTAAAAAAAAACTGTTCTACACGTTCTAAATCACATTTATTCATTGAGATTAAGTCGGCAAGAGACTTAAATATCTTCATTTTAATTTACACTGAATTGAACAGTAAAAAACTTATCTTACCGTATCCATAATAGCATGCGATAATGAAATCGAAAGTTCTCAGTTCACCGAAATAATGTTGGAAGTTCGTTGATAAGGAAAGCATTAATGTAAAAAAAATGTTTTGAAATGCTGTTTACGTTCTGTTAAAAAAAGATTTACAGATGTTCTAGATTGGTTTGTCAAGTTTTTCAGCTTTTTTCTTAGAGAAATTTTGCTTCCCATTTACTGGTGGGAAAAAACAAGTCCTACCTATGAACATATTCTGATGTTACTGAATGAAAACTTGATAAATAGTAGCCTGAAAATTTCTGCCCCGCTAGAGGGTATATTCACACGTTGCGATTGCGAATTTTTTTTAAAAAATATTTTAGCAATTGGTTATTTTATTTTATAACCGTCGTTGAACAGCCGACTCCATTTTGGGTTTACTACTATTAATGTTAAACTTCGTAGCCTTAAAATTTTGAACCCACTCCAGAAGACTAGGGAACTCCAGGATCAATTATGGGGAGAAATTTGCCTCCGAGGAAACTTTGATGTAACTAACCCGCATTTGCTTTACATGGACGTTATAGGAAGACCGAGAAACACTCCCACAGTTAGCCTAACGACAAGGGAACGTTAACCCACCATTCGTCTACAAGAATTATGATATGAATGAAATTTTACGCTAAGGGTGCGTAAGTCAAGTTTGTCTCGTGAGCTAACCACATTTTAATATTAATCGCCCCATTTAAATAATTCTTCATGTCCCTAAATTATTGTTTTAAAAATAATCCATTTAAATTTTTCCCGGCTTCTACTAAATAAAAGCAGTTGAAACTAGATTTCATAATATAAATATACGTAGATTAATATGGTATAAAAAATTTATACCTTAATTAAATTTTTTTCCATCCACAATGAAATAATAAAAATTAATAAATAATTATTAAAAATTATTGTTTTTGCATGAAATGATCTTTGGGTAAATGAGTTTTATGAGTGTGTAAAATCTAATTAGAAATTGCTAAATTAGTCTATAAAGCATGATTAAAAACGCTAAAAGTGAAAATAATGTAAAGGGGACCAAATTTTCATCCGTTCCCTATTAGAGCCACAAAATCTATATTGCGGCATATTTAGAAGGTTAGGAATTCAAATATGCAAAAAAATTATATGTGTATTCAGAGAAAGTACATTTTTGTGCCCGATTTCGAGAAAGTCCGATCATTTAGAACAAAATATATTCAGAGTGATTTTTTTTTGCTCACGGTACACATTTATATTGTATAACAAGAAAGTCATGAATTTATTAATGTTTCTTTAATTTTGTGATTTGATTGCTATTTCTTATTTTTAATTTCAGGTGGTCACCTTTAATTTTCTGGTAGAGAGTTACAGGTCCTCCTTTGGCAAGATCGAGGTGAAACAACTAAGGCTACTATTTTTAGGGTTAAAGAGAGAATAGAAGGGCTAGGTCACACTCCTTTGAAGAGACTCGTGCCGCTCCAATCTTCTGATTTCACCAGTGACGTCTCGGCGGCGAAAGTCTCAACTTCTCGCTTTACAAATAAATTGTTTCGCATCTAATAAGCGTCTTTTTTAAACTTATTTCAAAACATTCATTGTTTTCTATATTTTTTTTAAATATTTATTTTAAAGGTTATTTTCTTCACACCTGTTTGCAAAAATTTAACAGTAGTAGCCAATAACATCTCGCGCGATAGCGACCGGCAAGAATTATTATAAAACACAAAATGAGAAACAATTTCGAGGAACGATCTGGAACATAGAATTTTCTATGTTTTATTCCAGAAAATATAAAGGTGTCATCAAATGAGGTATAAAATATACTGGAAGAATTTATTCTGCTGTGAATAAAAGTATTATATTTCATGTTTTTTGTTTAGACGTTTAAGGATAACTTTAAACAGAAAAGAAAACAAATTCTGAACATCAAAGAAAAAAAATCCTGGTCAAAGAATATTAAATCCTGAACTTCAAAAATTTTCATATCCTCTAGTTCTGATTTTTGAGATCTGTGTGCGGCGTGACGTCATGAGATGGGGAATCATAGCTTCAGCTTTGAGTATGAAATGAACCAGCCCTTCTTCATCTTCTCTTTAGCCCTAACTATTTTTATTTTACAAAAAATAGCCAAAAGTGACCTTTTCACTAAAAAATTATACTCATTTTAGAAATATACGACGGTTGTAAATAATATATAATTACCAAACTGTCGAGTAGCGTCAAATCTAATTATCAAATTCAAATAGAAATATCAGAACTCAAAACACCTTGCGAGAAAAGCCGAAAAACAATAAATAAAAGCTCAGGAAACCTATATGAATTTGTAATACAGCCGTCGGAACCGACATTTTTAAGTGAAAATTAATTGTTCTAATCGCGTTTCGTTATTCGCAAACGCAACGACCTATAGAAGGCATTGTTATTTGAGAGGATTGGCTGCTATAAGAATAACACGTTCAGCTAGTTGCACTAGGGATTTTTCCAATGTGGCATGATTACGTCCCTTATATATAATGATTTACTAAATTTGAAAAAAAAATTTTATTCCTTCTTATGCAGTTGACAAATCTCGAAATAGAATCTATATTTTTTAAAGAAAGAATAAATAAAAAAATTTGTATTGATATTCTTGTAAGAGAGAAATCCTAAATCTTGAGAAAGTGGTCTACTAAATTTCATGATAAGAATAGTCTATTTAAACTTTACATCCCATAATTTTCTGGATCGAATTACTTCAAATATTACTTAAGCCTGTAATTATTTAAAGCATGTAAAGTATACATAAACTATAATCTTACGGTATTTAATTTTTAAAAAAAAGTTTTTTGACAATTTTTGTAGAAAATTTAAATTTTTAATAAAAAAAAATATTACTTATAAACTGAAAAGCGTTTAATAAAGTTTAAAAAAAATTGAAATATATTGAAATTAAAGCTTTGCACATTGAGTTGATTTTTTTCTTTTAAAGTTCTTTATCAGACCTAGAAAACCATTCTGCAAAAAACTATCATGAAATTAAAAGAAAAAATTGTTTACAAATAAGTTTTCTTATTATAAAATCATAACACTTACCTGCTTTTTAAATCCAGAGAATCCCAAAATAAAATGTTCGTTGATTTAAAAATTTTATTCTCCAATATATACCTCGAATATCACTTCATAACTTTAAGATGACATATACTATAAAATGTTATAATTGTTAGGTCTCGATATGAATTTCATTATGTAACTTAAAAACAGATTAGCTGAATTCCAGTTGAAAGTGATCATTCAAAATTAAAAAGTACTTACCAAGAAAACATTAAAATTGTAGTAATAATCCACATAAATGTACTACTTCAAGTAAATCTGCTGATCCTTTACGGTTTTTCGATTTATATGTATGTTATTCCATAAGGAAGAATGTTCAAGAACTGTTTTACACGCTCAAGTCAAAATTCTTGATGGTCCATTGAAACTTTTTTGATGGTTTATGCTCGTTTCAGAGCGATTCTTGATGGTCACCATCATCCTATATTTTCCATTTCGTTTTCATGGTTTGTTTTCATTTTCCATATGCTAACAAACTTGTATCATTCCATGATGGAAAATGCTACTTTTATACTATTATGGTTAACTAACTATAAACCGTGATAGTTTCAACTATACATTTTCATGATGGCTTAGTGGGAATCCTTATTGGTTCTCAGGAATAAACCACATCAAAACAATTACTTTTTTTTTATGGTGAACCATCATGAATCAGTCCAAATTCCTACATTGGGTTGATGGTTGTTCATGATCATTACAACTTTTGACTTCTTAGGAACTACGACGGAAATTTCTGATGGTTTAACATGAACAAACCATCAAAACAAGTTGTTAATATGTTGGACCATCATAAATCAGTCCGCATTACTACATTGAAGGTAACCAACATAAGTAACCTTCACATCAAGATTATGTTGGTCCATCAGTGGTAAACCATTAAAACTTTTGACTTGGGGGGGGGGGGGTCCTGAAATCCCATTTATTCATTGAGATAAAGTAGGCAAGGGACTTCAATATCTTCATTTTAATATAAATTGAATTGAACATTAAGAAATTTATTTTGCCGTAATATACTTCAGTAATAGTATGTCATCACTAGAGCCCGGATTTTGATGACCTAAAAAAACTCAATTAATGCCCTTAAAAAGTGCAAAAAATGCCCTTAAAAGTGCAAAAAATGCCCTTAAAATGCGAAAATTGCGCTAAAAATGTCTTATGACATGACTTAAATAGAAGTAAAAATATTGAACTAAAACAATGTTTTACTCTTTAAAATTATTATGAGTCGTTTCAAAAAATATAAAGCAATGCAATACTTGTTCTACGTTCATTAAAGTTTGACAAATATGTTTTATATCCTAAAATAACAAAAAAAAAAGGAAAATATATTGACTCCAAAACATTTTCATTTTGTATAGAAACTTAAATGAATATAACAACTTCCATTTCATAATAGTATTACTAAATATCAGAATTACAGTGGATTATTAAATTTTTTTTTAATATTTTGAAATGTAAATGAGCGTTTCTTGTCTGAAAGCAAATTTTTATACCAGGAGAAGCTTCTTTCAATGTCTACTGATGTTATTGGTGCGTACTTGAAAAGAACGGTCACATTTACTGACAATTCTTCTTCAACTTGAAAAGATGTTGCTTCACCTTTTAATATCCTAGAGATTTTTTTCATTGTTTGGAAGCCAGTATAATAATAAAAATTAGAAAAAAATTAACAAAAAATCTAAGAAATGCTTTAAAATGCAAAATACGCCCCAAAATTTAAAGAAAATGCCCTATAAATCTCAATAAATGCTCTAAAGGACAAAAAATGTCCAAAAATGCAAATGTCATCAAAATCCAGGCCTTAGTCATCACGAATGCAAAAGTTCCCATTTCACTGAAATGATGTTTGTTGATCAAAAAAGCATTAATGGAAAAATGTTCTTGAAGTGTTACTTGCGTTCTGTTTCAAAAAGATTTACCGATGTTCTTCTAGATGTCAAGTTCATCAGCTTTTTTCTTAGGGAAATTTTGTTTCCTCTTTGCTGATGGAAAAAAACGTCCTACCTATACAGTTATTCTGAAGGTACTGAATGAAAATCTAATAAATAATAGTCTGAAAATTTGCGCCCAGATAGAGGGTGCATTCATGCGTTGCAATCACGAATAACATATATCAGAATCTTAAAATTTAGAAATAAATAAATAGGGATTTGACCGGACGAAAAAAAAACGATTGGTAAACAAAGCTGATTTAGTATGGAATGCGGCATAGCAAGTACGTCAAAATATGATTATAATTTAAAATTCTTGTGTCGTTATGTCACATAAAAAAATATTGGAATTTGAAAATCTAATAGGAAATGATCAGAAAAGCATCACGATTGTACACTTGCTAATTAAGCGCGTCTAAGAATGATTTGGTTACTGTAACAGCTCAAAGTTAGGTTAATCTTAGGATTTAACGGTAAAACCTAATATTCACCAAAGTAACTCATTAAAAGCCCTAAGTCTGCTGTAATATAATTCGGACTGTTACCAAGGATTCTGATAAAACCTAAGATTATCCGGTTAAAGCACAAAAGTAGTTATACCTGAAGATAGAACTTTTCATTCGCAGATATATTGGGTACTGTTTCGTTATAGGGTATCGCTACATCATGGTGAACGAATTCAAGACCACAAACGCAACCCTTCACTTCGATGGGCAGTATTGGGAACAGCAGGAGCAATGGTACTATAATTTTTAAAAGAATCAGTGTTAGGCATACCGGACAAACGTATACAGATCTGTAATTCTTAACTTTAAAAAATAATAATAAATCAATGAGTGGCGTCTATCTATATATTCATCTAAAGTCGTTGCCGAGAGGAAGGATAAAAACAGGCAATGCACAATATTTACTTAATACGAAAGAGAACAATCATCCAGAAAATCAAAGTGTTCTTCAATTTAATAGTTAGGGAAAGTCTTGCAAAATAAATCCGTAGAAATTTTCGTTTTAGGGGACTATAGGAAATGTTGAAAATTCTAATTGGTCAATTACATAGGTCAAGGGATAAAAGCCTTTCTTACGAGTTAGCGAAAGGAAAAAACGATAAAATGTTAATCAATGTATGACTTGAAGACAGGATGTGAATATTAATGTGTGAGAAAGAGCGTTTTGTATAGAATAATAAATTAAGAAAATTATTTAGGTAAAGGAATTACTAAGATTATTATTATGTTTTATATATAGATAGATACAGGGCTAAAAGGACTTTAAATTATTACCAGTAAACTACACTGCTGGACAATTGCTAAGGACGGATAACTCTATCATCCATGGCAACCACAAAATGAAAGGCAGCAATGTGAAAAATTAGAATAAGTGCGGGATATAGTAAGAAGAGATATGAGTATGCAAATTTTTTTTCCACGTCCGTTCATCACGTGATAGCGCTGATAAGAGCTTTAAAGGTTTTGACGCGTGTGGAGAGTTGTTGTTTCAAGTTAAAGTTTTACAAGAACGATTTAGTTGACGAACTTGAAATTTTCGGCATGTCTTCCCGATATCACGTAGATGATTTTAAGCGTGGTCGAATTATTGGAAAGATCGAAGAAGGGCGAAAAATAACAGATGTGGCCAGGGAGTTCGACATCGCTCACAGCGTTGTTTCACGGCTGTGGAAATCATTTAAAACTACTGGAATGTGCAGTAGGCGGCACAGGGGAGGTCGTGTTAGAAGTACGACGCCTGCAGAAGACAGACATCGTTCTATCAGCAAAAAGGAACAGGAGCACCATAGCTCAGCAGGTGGCAAATCTCCCGAAAAACTATTGCCAGACGTTTGAGGGGAGGAGGACTATATGTCCGCATACCTGTTGTGTGTGTTCCATTGACCAGACAGCACCGTACTGCCCGTTTGCAACGGTGTCGTGAGCATCACAATTGGACTGAACAGGACAGGGCATGCGTACTATTCTCAGATGAGAGTAGGTTCAGTCTGTCATCGGATTGTAGACGCCAACTGATCTGGCGCGAGAGTGGTACTGGTTATCGTTCAGAAAATATCCAGGAAAGGGACCGATATCTGACATGCAGTGTCATGTTGGGGGCCGTTTCATGATCAATGGCCGCATGCGCCTACATGTGGTTGCGAATGGGACTATGACGGGCCAACGATACATTGATGAAGTTCTACTTCCTCTTGTTCGTCTTTTCCGTGGTGCTGTAGGTGATAAATTTGTTTTTATGGACGACAACGCAACATGTCATCGAACACTCGCTGTGCAGGATTGTCTAGACAGCGAGGGTATTCAACGTCTCGTATGGCCATCACGTTCTCCGGATCTAAACCCCATTGAAAATGCTTAGGATGCTTTGGGGAGGCAACTTGCTGGTCAAAACTATCCTCCGACAAACAAGAACACCCTCATTCGTGCACTGACAGAGGAATGGGATAAATTGCCTCAACAGCTGCTGGTTAATGTTGTGCAAAGTATGATACGACGTGTAGAATGCTGCATCACACTCCACGGTGAACATATCCCGTACTGACACCTTTCTTCAAGCTGCCTGCTGACATTTAGATGCATTGTTCCATTTTTCCGTACACAGCATCAAATGAACATTTTTTTTCTTTCAGATGTTTCATAGCTTTTGTACTTTCCAGAACAATTAGTATTCTTTATTCTAATGTCTGAACAGTGTGGCAACTATATTTTATCCTACTAGGCCTCATGTCTCGCTTAATGTTATGCTATATTGCAATTTGTGATCCGTCCTTAGCAATTGTCCAGCAGTGTAGTTGAATATCAAAAGACTTAGCCAAATTTCAAAATTCTTAGTCAAAGGCTAATCTTAACACTGTTTTATGATTGATTTTTCCCCACAGAAAACTTAAAGTCAAACTACTGTAAATTGAAATATTTTATAAAATGCGTTTTGCCGTTGGGGAGGAGGAGTAAATGAGCAATGAATAGGCGAGAGAATAATATGTAAATGATCTTAATTGTAAAATATCAAATGTAACTGCAGTGCAATTAAATCACCTTAGGTTGAGTTTAGCTAATTCTAGATTTAACCTAGAAAGAATATAAAAATTTCGTTTTATTTTTCATAAAATAGAGGTTTTATTAGTTAAATGACGTCATTAGTTATTTTCACCACTATTTTCTGCAGAAACAAAAAAGCAGAGCAAGTGAAGATGGAGAGCATCTCCGTTCGGCGGAGAGGGATATAAATGAATTAGCGGTAGTTTGCTGTGACTTAGACACGTTTAAGGGAAACAGGGACACTCGAGGTCTGCAAACTGAGTTAAATACATCCTTCGCACCATCAGTAAATCTTTTGTTTGGAAGTTCTTAAGGGGTGTAATGAAATTTTTCTCGTGTTGTTCTGGGCAACCCCACTCTGCCGATGAATCTTCAGTTTTTTTTTCTCTCCAAGGACACACAATAACACATGGATTCAATGGAAAATAATTTAGCTTGAAAAAGGCTATGAAAAGTGAGAAGAAATTCTACAGTAATGTCGAAGATAAGTTGTTTTCGAATCCCATTCAGGAACCCTACCATGAGCTCCATGGAATGAAATTCCATCTGGGAATGACGTCACGTTCCAACGGGAATTATTTTTCCCCACCACGAACACCTTGGAAAGAGTTTCTTGGCTGGAATTGGAACCGGTTTCATTCCAACCAGTCTCCGGCACCTGGAATCGTCGTTCCAAGGAGGGAATGATGAATTTTTAAGGACAAAATACGATATTTCGTCGATGAATGTCTTAATTTTTTTCTATTTCATAAGAAAAGATAACAAAATTTCTAAAAGATAAACTTGCCCGAGCCATTTTCAAGACGATAATTAAAAGAGAAATGTTTTGTTTCATTAGTATGTGTGAACGAAAAGATACTTTCCGAGTTAACTAAGAAATTACGGCAAACTAAAAATAATTATGCTTTCATATGATAATTGTTACTATTTCTATGTTATTATTACGGGATATATTACTTGGCCAATAACTTTTTTTGAAGTTCCACTCATTTCTTTTTTTAATTTTCTTTCGATGAACTTTTAGTTGAACAATGTTTAACTTCCTTTCGAACGATAGTTCTTTATATTATACACCAATGGCAGCACATTTTAAAGAATTTGTAATATATTTGTATAATAAGAAATACAAAAAAAAAAAGTTTCAGAAAATATTTATGAAATTTGTATTTATTTCTTCTTTTACTCATTTTCAAAATTTTTATTCTCATTCTTCCATTAAAATATATACTATAAAAGCTGCGGAAGTAGTTCCCTGAACTATAATTTTTAAGTATTTCATACGTAAAATGATTTTACAAATCACGAAAAAAATTTTACGCAGTTCTATAAATTAATTTCTTGTGAACATATTTATTTAACTATCAGTAAAAACAGTCACTTTTATAATGTAACAAATAAACCAAAGTAATAAGCAAAGCAGTAAATTCAGTCATTCATACTGTTACAAATTTAATTGAAAACTAATGAACTTTTCTGAAATTAAATTAATTTCAAAGAGATCAAGGCAAACGTTAATTTTTTTGTCTGATAAAATTTGAATTCTTTCTGGCAATTAGTTTGGATTTAAAAACTAGTATAATTAGTAATCTATCTACATGCAGTTCTCAGGCACGAAATTTTGACTCTTAATTCATTAAAATATGATCATTATTTTAAGAGTTGTACTTTTTAAAAAATATTTAAAATAAGTAATGAAGCGTATTAAGGATGGGATATATCAGAAATATTTATTATGAAAAAATGATTTTATTTTATGAGTTATACATGATAAATATGACAGTTTTTAATTAATAAAACTATATGTATAATAAATTAAAGAATATTTCAAAGTATTCGCAGTTCATGTTTTTTTAGTCTAATGAAAACAAAAAACATTATAAAAAGAAAACAATAAGTAGTCAAAAATATTATCCAAATAGCAGAAGCTCGTTTCGTTTTACTCATGCTAATGTTGCCAGACTCAAAAAGAAAATCTAAAGTAAATTGTGTGATTGGTTAAATTTTAGCCACGCCCTGAGAGCGAGTTATCGTGGAATGTCTGATTCCAAGGGAGTGTTCATGGTGCGGTATTGAACATTCATGGAACCAAACTTTCCCAGTTTCACTTTCCAGCCGGGAATCTTCATTCCATTCCCGGTAGCTCATGGTAGGGCCCCAGGAAAAACCTGGAGGGAATTTTTCTTTCGTATTGTTTACTATGATGTTGTATAGTGTATGCTATAATGTATGTTGATGTAAGTAAAATATATTTTGTGTGGGTGTCTTCTTTCACAACGAAAACAGGAATTCTTAGGTAGGTAGGAAAATAAGTGGCTAAGTAGGTAATTATCTTCAGTGACACATTCTAAGTTATTACAAAGAAATTTTCTCAAAGATTTCCAATTCTTTCACTAAATATTTACTCAGAGACATAACACGATTACTGGTTCGATCGTTCTTTCTTCAATGGTATACCTGCAAGTGACGTAGTGTGGGTATCTTGATCCTGATTGATTATCGAAGCGTGGAATTTTATCGAATAACTGAACTTCATCAAGTATCAATTCTAAGTTCATTCACAAAGATTTCAATTCTTTCACACAGAAATCTAACACAAAGACAGGCATGTAGAACGTAAACAGACTTATCAGAGTTGCCAGATATACAAAACACAAATATATCATGGTTATAATAAAATACATAAACAAATAATAAATGAATATAAATAAAAGAAGTAAACGAGAAAGAAATATATTTCTACGTGCAATACGGTTCGGTAGATAATTAACATTCTCACTTATGTAGAGAAACTTATGCTCATTAAGATTTGTTAGCGCTCATGTCATTAGTTCACATGTGTGTATGTTGGGTCTTCTTGTAGTACAAGTACTCAATTGATCAATGGTTCGACAATGAACATATGATAGTAGGTTTGAGTAGTGATAAACGATTAATGAGATTAAGAAAGTGATTTAACAGAGTTCAAAAAGTTAACAAACGAGGTTTAAATAATGATCGTATAATGTATGTCAGGTTACTAATTGATAGTAGTTGCAGCAACCGTTAAAAAAATTAATCGGTTTGAGTATCTAACAAAAAAGATAATAGGTACAAATAATAGATTGGTCGAGCTTTGCTTTGATATTAGACATGAATAGAAATCTGGAGTTTATCTAAATTGTTTCAGAAAATTTTTCACATGATAATAAGAACTATTAACGTTCGATTGATCATATGTGAGCGAGATAAAGTATTAATAAATAGTTATTTGGTTAGAGTTTAACAAGTGAGACTCATTAGTATTTAGAGTGGTTTAATGAATTTTCAAAATTACAGTAGACACAAAAAATGATGAAATTAATAATCAAATAATTGAGTACAGATCAAGTATTGTTGAATAATAGGATGCATCATTATGGATTATAGGGAACGAGTGATGCGCACAGGTAAGTTAAACACGTACAAATTGATAATAATAACAAGTAATGTTCATACAATAGTAAGATCGAATCTTGTGATAGATAGTTCGATTTTGATCATATGTGAGCGGGTGGGAGTAACTATAAATAATTCTAGTTTCACGTTTAACGAAGATCAGTAGTTCAGAAAAGTTTTTAAAATATAGCAGGCTCGAATAATGATCAAATTATAGGTAATCATATAGTAATATACAAATAATAACGGGCCGCATAATTTATTAAATGAAAGTAGGTTCGATCTGTAATTAAATAATGTTACAAATGGGTAGTACGCTCAAGTATAAAATTAGAAACGTGTTCAAATGATTAGTCTATCGAATATATTCAAATGCGCGTGAGTGCGATTATTGAACTCAAGATGGTAAGTTAGAAAACTCTTATTGGTTTAACAAAAGAAAGTATTATGTAGATAAATGTAATAACAGAGAGATCGAGTAAGATACCATGGATAGTAAACTAGATTACGGATCAAATAATAGTGCGTTCCTGTACTGTTGAAATGTTAGCGGATTAAAATGAAGGAGTTCAAGAAACAATAAAGGGAATGATATTGAGTAATGAACACTATTGAGGCAGTTCAAAAATTTATAATTCGTTCGAAATTCGATAAAAAGATCGTCTGTTCGAATACCAGTAGGAAAATTATAAAGTTGATTAGTGATTGAGAACTGATGATAATACAGTGGATCCGAGTAACGATTAAAAAACAGAACAGGGGAAAAAAATGAGTCTTAGTATACTGACTAAAAGGTAAAGCACTGATTAAATGACCCATCATATTTTAATCGGTTCTTGAACTCACTGTTTTAAGTCAATGCTATAAACCAACCATTCTTTTATAGGATTTCCAATCGATTTTCATTTCTTTTTTACTCAAACCTACGACTAACTGTATTTATTGGTACTGCAGGCCACCATCTGACCAGTACTTATACCAACTATCATTTAATATATTTCAGAACAGACTCAATTTTTCCAGAATTTTGTCGGACCCCCTACATTTCGATGAATTCTAACTCGTAATCACTCTCTTTTGACTCTACAATTAATTTTTGATTAACATTAGAGACTACTATCATTTGAACAGTACTCGTTATCGCAAACATTTGAACTCTTTTATGTTAAATACTCGAACAGCTCGACAATTGATGAATTACCATTAGATTTCTATTAATAATTATAGCATATACTCGTCCCGCTATAATTCCTTCCGCGTCATTCGTATCTATATTTTTATCGGTACGCGAACCCACGATCATTAAATCAATAATAGAACCTCACCTTTTGCTGCTGTCATTTTAACAATTTTCAAATAGACTCTCTTGGGATCGATCAAAACTCAAATTCTCTGTCTACTTATTGGGAAAGTAAAACATTTTTTTTTATATCGGTTCCCAAACCCTCTATTCTTAATCGCTCCTCGAAACTACTCTGTTTTGATCAACTCGCCATCTTTTTAAACGTTTACGAATCGATTTCACTGTTTCTCAAGAATTGAACCCAATATTTTAATCAGTACACGCATCCACTACAGTTTGTGCTTACTTCATTTGTTCGTAAAATAGTTTGGGCTAGAATCTTCTACCATTTGGTCACTCTACGAACAGACTATTGTTTTTGTTCAAAATTCAAGCCCACATTTTTATCGATACCCACCATCTTTCGATATTTGATCAAGAAATAGCGCGTTCGAGAACCTATTAAAACATTGTGGGTTCAATAATTTATTTCAATGCTAGAATCCACTATCATTTGATCAGAGTAAAACATGATGGGTTCGAGAACCGATTGAAATGTAATGAATTTGAGAAGCGATCAAATAATAGCAAATTCGAAAACAAATGAAAAATAGTGGTTAGGAGAATTGATGAAATGACATAGGCTTTGAGAGCGAATGAAAAGTTTGATGGTTCGAGAGCTAATAAAAAGAAAGCGGTTTCAAATAATGATTAAACAGTAGGTGAAAATACTGATCAAATGCTAGTGGGTTCCAGCATTAATAAAATAAGGTTCGAAACGAGTTCAATTAAGAAAGGGTCCTTGTATTAACCAAAAAGAGAATGGGACTAATTTATGATCAAATGATTAAACCAACTGCCTTTTAAACAATTCTCATTTCAATGATCGAAAACAAACGCCATTATTATTTCATCATTACTTGCACTAATCAAATGTTAGCGACCGATAAAAAGGAAGTGGGTTCGAGTATTGAATGAAATATAATGCGGTCGATTAATGATAGCATGTTAGTAAGTTCAATTGCTGATTAAATTATAATTTCTTCGATTCGCAATCAAATTATAGTAGGTTTAAGAACCTATAAGAAGGCAGCGTGTATAGATCAAAACAGAGTGCATAGAGTACAAACAGGGTTGATTGTGCTCCGGATTTTTTGCTAACTGTGATCCGGAAGTTTCCGGAGATGGAAGGTTCAGACATTTCAAAAAATCATTGATCGCAAAAGTTTCCGGAAATCAAATTTTCAAAGATGGAACTTAAAAACACAGTTTATTTTATTTGTGAGGGAGAGCCAGATACTTTATAAGCTTCAAGATTAATATTCATTTTTTATTAATAAATAGTTATTATAGTCATAAACTCAAGAAAAAAAGACATATTTATAAATTTTAATTACTTCTCCAGGTCGACATAGGTATGTGTAAACTTTTAAATATATTTTAAGTAAACTAAGAAATATTGAGAAAAAGCAACCTTGTTTAAATTTTTTTCGATTTAAACTTTTTTTTTTTACTCAAGAAATTTTCCGGAATTTTGACTTGGGCTCACAATCACCCCTGGTACAAATTACAAGAAAGCTCGATTATTGATGAAATGATAGTGGATTAGAGAACGGATTAAAAGATATTGAGTTCGAGGACCAATTGAAAGTAAATAGATTGAATACTGGTCAAATAATAGCGAGTTCGATAACCTATTGATAGTTATTAGTTCTATTATTGAAGAAATGATAATGCATTAGTATACCAATAAAGAATGAGGAACGGATTCTAGCGTGTTCTAGTATCGATAAAAAGAGAGTGAGATTGAATATTAAATAAATGAGGTTTGAAATAAGTTCAAATGATGGTGGGTAGGAGTATTAGTTATTAGAGAATGGGTTCGAGTACAGATGAAAAGAGGTGCTTCAAATGGACGTAGGTTTGAATTATGCAGCAATGAGGGAAGTTTCATGTATTTATTAAGTGATTGCGGGTCCTTCTGAGGTTAAAAAATAGTGGGATCGAATATTGATTAAATTCTAGTTGGTTTGAGAGATGATAAAAAGAGAATCCGTTCAGAAATTGAGTAAAAGATAGTAGATTCCAGTAATGATATAAAATTTCATTGATATGTGTCTTGTTTAAAGAGGTAAATCCTTTGAAACATCAATATCTTTTTTCAAAATATATAAATGTGGAGGCACAAGCTGCCATTATAGTTTATTTCGAAGGCTGCATAAAATGTAGCAAGCCAAACCCGATATAATTAATAGCTGGTAATAATAAAGCTAACAATTAAATGTGCATTTACATAAATTTTTAGCGAGCTGCGCAGACTCCGTGGCGCGATTGGTTAACTCGTTCGGCTGTTAACCGCAGTGGCGTAGCGAGCTTAACTCGCGCCCGGGACACAATTCGAAAACCATACAATATAATATGTTAAATATACTCGCAAATTAATAAATAAAGTCATAGGCTCAAGCTAGGCTTTAAATTTGAGACAAAAGTGTAGTTGAGAAAACAAGACTAGATTTTGAAATGTATATGGTAATCTAGAATTAGTTCAAAAGATACCTATTATTTAGTTTTCATATTTATAAAGAAATATTTTAAAAACACGCAGCTTTAAAAAAGTAAATATTTATTATCTCTAAGGAGATACATATATTTAAATAATTATAATACATTAATAAAACTAATTACTATGCATAAATTTTCCTTTCTTTTGATGAAGCAAATTTATCAATAATATCATCAAAGCTGATAATTTCCAATTTTTCTCTTTCCACACTTAAAAATGCTAGGTCACTTAGGTGATCTTGTCCCATCGTTGATCAAAATCTGAAACTAAGCGCTTTTAGGATGAGTGTTTAAAACAAAGTTCCCAGACAGAATGACCGAAAAAATTGCCAAGGAAGTTTTATGTCCTGAAAAGGTTAACATGTATATGCAGTCCTAGAAATCCAAGAGAATTCTTTGTTTGAGGCATGCATTTTATGACCGTAAATAGTATCTGTGTATAACCGATATTTTAAAAAGTAGATGAGATAAGGCTGAAAACTAGCTGCTTTTGCTTTCCTCAGTGAAATAGATATCCCACAATTACAAATTGATAATTTGTAAGCTACAAATCGTTTGCGGTCGCCCCCTTTTACATGGTGGACGCTAGAAGAAGGGGGTTTGAACGGCGAGAAGACCACTCGTCTGGTCAGCAGAAGGGGAGATAAGGAGTAATAGATTTATGAGGAATTAGAATGCAGAACGCCTTATCTTAACAATTTGTTCTTGTGGAATATAACATTTCTTTCAATTTGTTTTTGTGGGACGAAAAAGTTTCTACTTGCGACCTTGCTCTCAGAACTCATTGGAAGAAACGAAGAACATTTTCCTAAATGGGCTGGCTACTTTTCTGAGGGGAGAAACTTTGTGGGTGGTAAATCAATGAGGAAAGGGATGCTATCTAATTTAATCACTGAAGAAAAGCGCGTTTATTGCTCTTTTGATGAATGGGTAGCGAAGAAGCAGTAGTGATTATTTTATTTCTGTTACAGACTAATAAAAGCCTCAAAATAAAATGTCATGAAAATTTTCCATTTTTTTTTCAGTTTCTAAAATTAAGGAAAAATAACAATAGTATTAATAAAAAAAAAGGAAAATTGTCTTGTACAATGGGGAGTGTTTGAACACCCCCCTTACCTACGTCCCTGTTGCTTACCTGCAACGTGAAAGATTTATGTCTTAATATCCTACAAAAATTTGATGTAGAAATTCCTATTTCATTCTCTTATGATTGATTTGAAAAATAGCAAAATTAAATCAACTACAATAATTAAATAAATTAAACAATTAGGCTAATTGAAACATTTAGAATGATTAAAGGCAAAAAAAAAGCTTTTATAATAAATTAGAAAAAATATCTAAATTTTGTAAGAGAGAAAAGTTCGAAATGAACGAGTCCCAATTTAAAGAAACTATGGAAATCTCAAGACAGATTCTAACAAGTCCCTCCTATTTACAGCAGCCCTAGATATGTTTTCTTCTTAGAAATTTATGACCAGAAATCAAACAAAAGGGTGTTTCTGTGGATATCTGATATTTCCGAAGTTAGGAAAAAAGAGCCCGTAGGCAATATCAAGAAGCTAAAAACATTTTCTCAGAGTGAGGAGGCTACTTGACAACTCTGTGGGTGGTAGCTACGAAAGGGGGGATATTTTCATCAGTGGAAAAAGCGTTTTATTGCTCTTTTCAGTGGCGTGCCAACTTTTTTTTGACTGGGGGGGCGAGCCAATGCAAAGTCATAAGCTTTGCTTGATTTAATATTTTAAAGTTAGTTGTATTATTTTAATATTGTAATTTGTCTAATTGTAATTATCTAAACTATTTCCGCTGTTTATGACGACGATGATTTAACTATTACATCCACACCAATTTAGTTAACAAAAAATGATTTATCAATCCGAAACTAATTAAAAAGTAAAAAAGTGTATTAAAATGTAAAAAATTTAATTAATGAATTTTGTAATTTTACTCCTTTAAACTTGTTAATGCTGAGCAATACATTTTGTCGATACATTTTAATCATAATGACATAGAATGGTTTTTCGCTCCTCGAAAACATATTGAATTAAAAATAACTTGTTATTTAAATTTTGATTCTAGCATAGATTTGAATTTAATCATGAATATAAATTTTCAGTTTACAAAAAAATGGAAAATTAACTTCATCATAATTTTAATGATAAGCACACGATATAAAAACATTAAAATAAATGAAGGAGTAAAAGAGATTGATTTCTAAAATTAAATCTTATTTTAAAATGACTTTGAATTTTAACAAGTCTTCTGATTTTTCTGGTTAATTCCAAGGTAAAGCTTAAAATGTATACAAAGAAAAAAAAATACAATTTTAAACATTTAAATATGCAGTAATTTAATGAAGTAGAATTAACTTTATCATATTAAGTTTTCATGATAAAGGACTAGGGATGAAAAAATTAAAACAAATGAAGGAATTAATTTCCAGCTCGCCATATTTAAATATGTTTCTTATTTACAAAAGTATAATCTAAACACATTATAAAATTATAACCAAAAATTTTATTGTATATTAGAGGCTACGTGCTTTTTTAACTTAACAATGCAATATTATTTTTTGAATTATAGCTATTCGAAACAAAATTGTAGAGCGAAAAAGACTAATGGAAATTTGAAAGAATCTTTCGAAAAACCAAATGATATTGGGAAAGTATGTTATATACTTTTAAAATATTTAAAAATTTTCAAGTATAAATTGAATGATATATATTTAAAGAATTTAAAATGTTCTAACAAAATATAGAGAAAACAATTAACAAAAATATCATTAACATAAGCGTAAAAGCAAA
Source organism: Parasteatoda tepidariorum (assembly GCF_982258835.1). NCBI lineage: Eukaryota > Metazoa > Arthropoda > Arachnida > Araneae > Theridiidae > Parasteatoda > Parasteatoda tepidariorum. The sequence continues at coordinate 7,357,591 of NC_141757.1, read as the reverse complement.
AATCCGATAAAATTGAAATCTAAAAAAATTATTACAACTAAACAAAGACTAAATCTGAAAAATTTGCTGTACTTATTAAAAATTTGTTGTATTATTACATAGTTTTTATTAAGACTTATTATTTTATTAATGAGAATAAAGAGTTACTGGTCACAAAATTAATCACAAAAATTCCCATTTAGCTTAAAAATGTTTGAAAAATAACAAGGACAGAGGAATAGAAATTATTATAGAGAAAATAAAAATCCGAAAAAAAATTATTTTTAAAAATAACTGACAAATAATCAAAGTAAACGACGAAGTTTGAAAATTAAAATGTTCGGAAAAAGCATTTCAATAATACATGACTAAATATAGAAAGTAAATAATGTCAGACAAAAATCGTAATTACTGAGCCAGGTATACCTGCAAAAAATGCATTAAACTATGTCTGACGCACAAAAAAAAAAAGGAATAAATTAAAAGATTACTGATCATCACTGAACAACCTTAGAATCGTCGGCCCTGTGTATAACAAAAATATTCAAATCGCAAACATAAAAAGGCTCTAACTGCTCTGACTAAATTGTCGAACTGTTTTTTTTCCTTTCAGATTACAGCTATCCCATTATTTTAAGTGTCAAGAATCTGCATACGTTGATTGAAAAAGTTTATTCAAAGCAAGTACGTTTTCGTGGGGGAAATTTCCTGACTCTTAAAATCGTTTACCCTTACACTAATTATTTCGCATATTTAAAGTCAGGTTCCCGAACTATCCGAATTGAGTCCTATGAAAATGCGATTGTTTGATCTAAAAGTGCTCGCTTTGTTTATTTATTTATTTACGCTCAATACATTGTTTTATTTTGCTACAAAATAGAAAACTTTAGCCTCTTGCTAGTTCACGTACATAAATAATTATTACCTGCACTGCACAGAATCAAAAATTAAAAGTGCGTGAGCATGCGAGATATTACAAGAAAGTGCTAAACCTCACCACTCAAGTAACGAAATAACTTTTAAATTTGAACAAAATAATAATTTGTGTTTGCACGGTTTAGCCGTTTCTGTACATGTTCCGCAAATTTTCACATTTAACTGACCAATTAGAATATGAAAAGACAATAGCTTTCTTTTATCTTTGTTTTTATCGCTTTTCTAGTAAAAATAATGTGATGCAAAAGAAAACTAAATATAATTTACTACTAAATGGATATTCAATTATTTTAATAATTCTTTATAAAATTGAGCAATGTTTTAAACTTTTTTTTAAGATTTGGGTGTCAATGTCGACGATGAATATGTGTTTGCTTCTTCTAAATGCTACAATTAATAATTTTAGTTGAGATTCCTCAAAATTGTCAGGAAATCGCATGAACAATTGGAACTTAAGCGAAGATTTTCGTTTTAAGAGATCCTGAAAATTGATTAGTAGAAGAGAAATTGACGTTGAATATATTAACTATAAAATCGCTGATGGCTCCCGATTTCTACTTTGCCCAGTGACTTCTTTTTTCTCTTTCAGACGAAATCTTAAAATAAATTATCCCATTTTTTTCTTTGGTGCATACTTCTATATTCATTTTTGCATATTTTTAGCTTTCTGTAATTATTTTATAAGAAATAACTTTTTTTTTTGTACATAAATTTCAAAATTCTAAAAAAATTTCTGAAGTTAATTTTTAATTCGGATTATTATTATTATCCGGTATACAGAAAGACAGGTATGATGGAATTAACAGGTCAGACACTGAAAATTGTATTTCGAAGGTTTTATAAAATGAAAAAATGGATTTTATATAAAATGTAAACTTTGAAGAAAGTATAGCTCTGTCTATATATAATATGGTTACCATATGACGTATTAGATTAAATGATATTGTAAAATTAAAAAAAAGAATAATAACAGTTGGAGCTAATTTAATTAACTAAGTTATTACTTTATTATTATTTTTAAACTTAATTTTTCAGACAATTTTAGTAAATATCTGTATTGTTGTATAAATTAAGTTTATAAAACTGGCGCATATATCACTTATGGGCAATGGAAGCTCATAACTTAAAATTAAATAAATAAAGTAATCATAAAAAGTCTTAAATAAAGTATCCCTAGTCAACAAGCTAATTATAATGCAAGTCATGAAGTGTCAATTTCATAAAACTTCTTGAATCTGTTTAATATATAGTTATAAAAAATGAAATTACTTATTGATTTCAAATTAAAAATTTTCAACACGTTTTATAGAAATTGGATGGAATTTTACGGTTTTATGTATCACATATGCTCTCCTTTTAAAAAGCCACTATAAAAAAAATATTCAGCAGTTATATAATTAACATCGAGCTAAAAATAAAGTTACGTTACTCCAGTGTGTACAGGGACCTAAAAATATGGCTATATTTTAAAGAAGATTCTTTTTTGAATAATTTGCCTATTGAAACTTCTGATCAGAAAGGCATGTAAATATATATATTCGCGACGTCATATATGAGTAAACAATCATGACAGGGAACTATTTATTTATTTGAAATTCCAAAGCAAATATAATACCAAAGAAAAAGGTTATACAGCTTTTTTCCTAAATAAAAAATTCTTTTTAATGGCTTGTCTTGACAATGAATTTTATTTGCTTCGGATTTTTAAAGAGAAAAATAAAATAAACAAAAATATAACACAATAACATATATATAACACATAATACATATATAACATATAATATAACACAAAATGCGGAAAAATAAATGAAATTTAAGTAGTTTTATGTGTAGTATTTTTCTCATATTGTTCCAGTTTAATTTATCTGGATTTAAGTCGTAATTGTCATGTTTAAAACGGAAAATAAAAATATTCAATTGATAAAGAGAAATATTCCCATTTTTAAGAAATGATGAATTACAATAGTATTGATCGCATTAATTTTTTAATCTCCATCAACAGCATTTATAATTTCAGCATTAAAATTTTTGAAAATTAATACTTTAAATTCAGAAGAAATATTCATGAAAAAAGCTTTCACAAAGTTAATTAACACAATTTTAGCATCCTATGAAATTATGATTAAAAAAAAAAAGACTACAAAAATTACGCGGATAATTTTTTCCCCTCCAATGTTACGGAATGTGTTTTACCCTCCAATATTGCCCCATTCTTAAAAATAAGTTTTTTGTTTAATTAAAGTTTTTATTACTGAGAATAATAAAATATTATGAAAATTTTTAATGAACCTTTTTTAAAGAATAATTTTTTAACATTTTTATTGTTAAAAATAAAAATGGTAGTTAATTTGCTTGTATTAAAATAAAAATTATCATTATTTAAACAAATTATCCTTATTTATACAAATTATTGTTGGTGTATAATGTTTTTTTTTAATTGGTTTATTTCACATGAGAGAGAGAGTAAATGTATAACAGATTTGGTGTTAGAGTTCTGCTCTACATAATCATATGATATACATAATATAATAATAGTTATCATATAAGATAAAAATAAAATAGTAAATTTAAAAAATTAGAAAAAGGAAAAAGAAAAACACCTTTCAAAGCTGATATGATGCATCCTCAATCGTGTTATTTTCCTGTTTTTAGAATCAATAGTTTTTCGGTCATTTTTATTTATTTATTTTTAGTATATTAATCTGCAATGAATATCACTTTTGTGCCAAAAGAGCAGAAGAAAATTAATTTCAATAAAATAAAGACATTGATGATCTTAAGGAACCGATATTAAAATGTACCTCCTAAAAGTTGAAAGGATAATCGAAAATACGAAAAAAAATTTTTTATTTCAAGGTACTTTATTTATTATTTTTTTATTGACTAGGATTTTCTTCAAAAATTAAAGGTTGAATTTCATTTTCGAATAAAAACAAAGTTTTTAAAATTAAAAAGAATTCAAAATATTATTTAACAATTAAAAAAAATTAAGTTCGTAACATAAACTAATCCATACACCAACTACAAACGGTAAAATCATGAACTAATGTACTATTTAAATGTATTTGATATACGAACAACTATATGAAACAATTCAAATAGTACATAAATGCATAATTATTAAAGCATTAAATAATTTAATGAAATGAAAACATTTGCTTACCTCCTTCGATATCTATTTTACGTTTCCTTGTTATTTAATTTATCAAACTGATGAAAAAAATTAACGACAACAACAACAAAAAACAACCAAATAATTTAAAACAATTAAACAAAATAAAAAAATATGCTTTCTTTTGAAATTGATAACTTAAATTATGTAATTAAAAGAGCTAAAAATTTTTTTTTAACAGAGAGCGTTTATTTACGTTAGTCTAAGAAATGTCTCATCACAAAAAGACCAGACCAGAGAAAATGTCAACAAGTCCTCCCCAGTTTAGATCCCTTAAAAGCTTAATACACCTGTTTTCTCAGAAAATCTAGATAATTGCTTGTTTGAGACGATTTACGAAGAGATATCCAAATAAGATATGTTTCTGTGGATATCTGACATTTTAAAAAGAGGACAAAGGAGCAAAAGGCCATAAAAATGAAAATTTAAGAAGCAAAGTACTTTTACCCACAGTGTGTAACATGAGGTGGCTGTTTTTGAGGAGTCAAATAACTGTCTTTGTGGGGGGTTTGGCCACCAGAATTATATGCCAAAGTGGGTGGAAAGAAAATTGTTGAAAGTCAGGGGTGGCTTTGAAACCAATTTTTATCAGTGAAGGTTGCATTTTATTACTCTTTCCGCCAGGGAAGGGCAAAAGAGATGAAGTTGGGATGAGAATTTCTTTTAATTATATAGAAAGTTATACGTGAAAAAAAAAGTCTTTGTCTTAAGAAAGTTTTTTGGACAGTTTTTTTTTCTGAAATTACCAATTTAACTTAATTTTATTTTCACGAATGTTTAAATTTCAATAAGGGCAAAGCAAATTATTCGCCTTTCAATTAAAATTCAGAGGAAAATAAAAGTTTTAATTTCAAAAATAGCTTTAAAGTAGAAAAAAAACAGTACTTTTTTTCAAAAGTTACGAATTTCCGAATTTCAGAAGTGGCTAAGAACACTATTCGCCCCCTCAATTAAATTTCAGAGGAAAAATTTAAAAAAAAAAAAAACTTTAAAGTTGAAAATTTTTTTCTTCTAAAATTACCAATTTAACTTTATTTTCACGAAAGGCTAAATTTCAGAAGGGGCGAAGTACATTTTTCTCTCCCTTAATTTAAATTCCCAGTAAAATAAAGTTTTTGATTTCGAAAATAACTTTAAAGTAGAAAAAAAATAGGGCTTTTTTTCTAAAGTTATCAATTTAACTTGACGTTATTTTCACGAATGGCTAAATTTCAGAAGGGGCGAAGCACATTTTTCACCCTTCAATTAAATTTCAGAGGTAAATAAAGTTTTTTACTTAGAAAATAGCTTTAAAGGGGAAAAAATAGTGCTTTTTACCTAAAGTTATCAATTTAACTTGACTTCATTCTCATGAATGTCTAAATATTAAAAGGGGTCTAATGTCTAAATATCACTCAATTAAACTTCAGAAGAAAATAGTGCTTTAAAAAAAAACAACTAAAGTTGAAAAAGGGTTCTTTTTTTTCCTTCTAAAATTGCCAATTTAACTTAACTTTATTTTCACGAATGGCAAAATTTCAGAAGGGGTGAAGCACATTATTCGCCCCCTCAATTTCAATTCACAGTAAAATAAAGTTTTTAATTTCGAAGATAGCTTTAAAGTAGAAAAAGAAATGGATCTTTTTTTCTGAAGTTACCAATTGAACTTGACTTCATTCTCACGAATATCTAAATTTTATAAAGGGCTAAGTACACTATTCGCCTCTTCAATTAAATTTAAGACAAAAAAAATGTTATTTTATTTTTTTTTTAAAGTTTTTTTTTTCTTCTAAATTACCAACTTAATTTTATTTTCACGAATGGCTTAATTTTAGAAGGGGCGAAGCACACCATTCGCCCCCTCAATTGAATTTCAAAAGAAAATAGTGTTTTTTTTCTTACATTTTTTTATAAAAACTTCAAAGTTGAGAAAAAGTTCTTTTTCGTCTTCTGAAATTACGAATTGAACTTAACTATGTTTTTAAGAATGGCTAAATTTCAGAAAGGGCGAAGCACGTTATTCGCCCCCTCAATTTAAATTCACAGTAAAATAAGTAATTTTTGATTTCCAAAATAACCTTAAAGTTGAAAAAGAAATGGTTATTTTTATTCTAAAGTTATCAATTTAACTTGACATTATTATCACGAATGGCAAAATTTCAAGAGGGGCGAAGTACATTACTCACCCCTCATTTAAATTTCAGAATTAAATAAAGTTTTTTTCTTAGAAAATCGCTTCAAAGTTGAAAAAAGTTTTTTTCTTCCTTTAAGTTTACTAATTTAAATTGACTTTATTTTTGTGAATGTCTAAATTTCAGAAGGGGCGAAACGCAATATAGGCCCTTTTATTAAATTTCAGAAGACAATAAGGTATTCTTTTTGAAAAATAGCTTCAAAATTGAAAAAAAAAATTGTTTTTTCTTAAAATTACCAATTTTACCTAAATTTATTTCTTGCCTTCATATTTATTATAACCTCTTACTTTAATTTCAGAGGAAAATTAGGTTTTTTACTTGGAAAATAGCTACAAAGTTCAACTAAAAAGTTACTTTTTTCTAAAATTTTACTTTTTGACTATTTTTTACTCGGAATTTTACTTGATTTTATTTTCTCGAATGTTTAAATTTCAGGAGGGGCAAAATATATTGTTTGCCCCCTCACTAAAATTTCAGAGGGGGCGATTGCCCCCCCGGCTGGCACGCCACTGGCTCTTTTAATTAGAAAAGTGAAGAATAACAATTATTTTATATTTGTAAACATTTCGATTAGATTTTGAAAAGCATCCGACTATGTAAAAAAGAAAAAAATAATCTGAATAAAACTTAAAAAAAGAGGGGGCCCTCTTGAGTTACAAATAATACATGAGTTAGAATTAAAAAAAATTCAATGAGATTTTAGACTTTCCGGGGCCCCATCAGAACTCGAGGCACTGGGCCCATCCTTAAAAACGGCTCTGATTTGATGTCACGCTCTCGTACCATTAAAAATGAGTTCTAGAACAAGAAGAACCGAACTTAAGATTAAAATTTATTCCGGTGGGTCCATTTATTTTTCTGCGCTTTGTACATTCATTTGAAGTATAAGTCAATATTGCTGATAATAGCAAAATAATTTTTCATTTTTATATAGAAAGGTAATTTAGCTGGTGGCTATCCATAAATATATGCTTTGATAATTTTAAGGATTATGATTGAAAGAGGAAAATAAGGTGAAATTATGTTCACTTTCAATATTAATATCAAATATAAATAAATAAAAATGTCTTTCATTTTGTCCTCTTTTGTTAATTGCATAGTAATAGCTTCAAAATAATAGCTCAATGATAATTATGATAGTATCTCAATCTCGTCATATCTCAAGAACGTTTTGATTGAATCGAAAAAATTTTCATACAATTGCAAAAATTCGTTTTTCCAAAGGTAATGCCATGCAAAAAATATAGTTTTAAATAGCTATAAAATATTTTTTACTTATAATATGCGTTGGAAAAATTCTGAATCCCGATTTTTGAAATCATCGTGTAGTAAATAGCGACTCTAATGCACGTTAAATGTGTCGAGTCGCAAAGTCCTCCATGTTCCCATAACAAATCAAAACCTCTGGGGGTACTTATCCAGGAGTTTCCTTGTCTTCTGGATTAGTTCAAAATTACAAGGCTACGGAGTTGAACATTAGTAGTCGTAAACCCGAAAATTGGGTCGGTTATTCAACGACGGATAAAATAAAATAGCAAGATATACACATTTTTATATAATTTTATGGAAGGTAATTTTAAATTGTAAAATACAAAATTTGAATGAAATCGGTTGAATAATTCGAGATAAATAAAATTTTAAGCAAACTGACTTTTTCAAAATTTGATTACTCAGAAACTAATTGATCGATTGCACTGAAAGTTTGTATTTTGAAATTAAAAGGATGTAAAAATATGTAGAACATACAATTAATAAACAAATAATTATTTAAAATTAATTTTGCTTAAAAATTTTTGTGTAAAATTTTTTTCGTAATTTTATGCAAACATTTTTCAATACACTCAAAAAGTTCTCGAGATAATAGGCTATAATCGAAGAGTGAAGTTAAAATTAAAGGAAAATTTAAAACCTAAAACTATGGACAAACTTGTAAGTTTATCCTGAACAGAATGTGCTTTTCTGTTCATTTTTGTAACTTAAAATATGGCATTGACTCTTTGTACTTGAAAATATGATTAAATCAAAAGTTAATCAAGGTGTTCCCTTTTTCCATTTCATACACTGTACATAAAATAAGTCAATGAGATTCTTATGTTGATTAATATATATTTAAAGATATTGAATACGAGCAGTTTAATTGTTTTTCTGAATCAATCAACAATCTTTTTACTACTAAGACAATGATAAAAAAAATAATAAATGAAAAAAAATTTGTTACTGTTTTTCTTTTTTTCCGACTGCATATTTATTGCGTTCATTAAAATATAAACCTTGAATCCGAATAAGTTAATGATTTTCCTCATTTAAAAGTATTAAAATTTTTTTTTAAAAATTGGAAATTTTTTTTTTTTATACTTTCATTTTACTTGAAAATTTCAAAAAGCAATTATGTGATCCCATAAACCAGTGGTGGGGAAACTTTTTTTAAGACGGGCCATTTGTAATAACTAGACAATCGTAGACGGCGAAAGAATAATGCTTAATCGTTAAAAAATTTATGTGTTCTATAAACATATATTATTACATACACTTATTATTTTAATAGTAAAAAAGCAAAAGGTAAGAAAATTATAAGCACAAAATATAAAATGAATTTAGTGTAGTTCCTCCAGTGTTTTCACTACAGCGCGAGAACGCGAGAATCTCGCATATTTTTTTCGTTTCTCGCATTAAAAAATGATTACCGCGAGAAATTCGCGAATTCTATAAATCAATTTCAAAATTCGCGAATTGCTCGCATTTCTGAAAAAGCTTCGCATTTCGCCATTTAGAATAAAATCCGTTTCACTTTTCTTCCTGGATCTTTCATTATTTTCAACATCTGCCACGTTATCTAGCTTCCCAATTTACCAGTATTGTTCAGAACCTTTTCGAACAACAGAACACTACCCTTCCGAACCACGAAACCCCTTCCAGAACACATTTCTCTGCAACCACGTGTTTACCGTAGGTAAGGTTACTTCATGTAAGACGTTCAAATTTTTTATGCACCAATGTAAGATGGAAAAATACCTTATAAAGGCAAAATATTCTATGATGATTCAGCAAATATCATATGATGAGGCAGCAAAAATATTCAATGCTTTAAAAAATAGAAGACGTTTAAAATTTATTATAATTAAAGAAATGATTTTTTTTTCAAGTCTATTTGTGTTTTTTTAATTTTTAGAAATCTCACTTAACTTTTTGAAATCTCACCCAGTTTTTGAGAAAGGGTGAGAAATTCTCACCCATTTTTTTTCCTATGATGAAAACACTGTAATTATCACTTAATTTTCTGGTGTCATTACTGGTTGATGGTGCATGAGAAAAATGAAATTGAGACTGTTTCTTCAAAATTTCATCATAGTCCGGTTCCATTTGCGAAGCAGAAATTCTTAAAACTGATGAAAGGTGCTCATCTGTAATTCTGTTTCTTAAAGAAGTTTTCCTAAGCTTCATTGTTGAAAAGATTTGTTCGCATATATAAGATGAGCCGAACATTGCCATTATTTTCTTTGCATGAGTAATTAGATTTGGGAAATTATCTGGACTTAAATTTTCGTGAAATTCTAGTAATGGTACTGTATGAAAAGTTTGTTTCAGGAGAGTATTACAGTTCAGTTCTATTAACTCAAGTTGAAATTTTGCATCAACTTCTTCGTAATTAACATTGAATGGGGTCGCAAAAATACTAAACTCTGGTTCCATTTTTCTAAAGTCCTGAAATCTCCTTTCAAACTCCGAAGATAGTTTTCTCAAATTACTTTCGTATTTTTTAATCTTATTGTTTGATATAGTGAATTTTAAAGATTGTATTCTTGGAAAATGAGAAAAATCCGATTTAGAGATCTGATTAGCAAATAATAATAACTGTAATTTGAAACTTTTCAGGTATTGCCAAATATCGTGAAGAAACTGATTTTTCCCTTGGAATTTGAGATTAAGTATATTCATGTGTACGAGGAGGTCTGTGAAAAAAGCGAAATCAGAAAGCCACGTTTCGTTTTCTAAGACGTCAAATTGATTATAAATGTCTTTATCAAGAAGAAAATTCACAATATCGTCTTTTAAATCCCAAATTCTTTCAAATACTTTTCCAGTATTTAACCAACGAACTTTTGAATAATACAGGATATCGGAATGCTCAGCATGTACGGACTCCAAAAACTGTTGAAATTGGTGATGTAATAATCCTCTGGAACGAATCATATTTACTAGTTTTACAACAATATTAAGTATATGGTCAATATCTAAAGCCGATTTACAGAGAGCATCCTGATGTATAAGGCAATGCAAAAAAACAACATCATTTTCCGGATACTTAGAATTAAATTTCCCAACAAATCCTTGATTGAGCCCAACCATATTAGGAACACCATCTGTAGTTACATTACATAACTTATCAATAGGTAAACGAAGTTTATCGATGCAATTTTCAAATTCACAAAATATATCGGCACCAGTCGTTGTTCCTTTCATTGACTGCAGCCCTGCAAGTTCTTCTGTAATTTCAAAGTGGGCGTTGATTCCTCTTACAAATATGAGTTACTGTGCAGTATCGCTGATATCAGTACTTTCATCCATGGTAATTGAATAAAAAATAAATTTTTGAGTTTTTGTAGTCAGTTGTGAAATTAGATTTTTATCAATATTTTCAATTCTCTCGGTGATTGGTCTGTGGGAAAGGATTTCTAAGTGACTTCGAAAAGTCGCCAATTTCACCCATGTCTGATCGCATCCGGTCTCTAGTTTTACAATGTATGGGCAAAGTTACAAGTAGTGCAGTGAAAATTACAATTACATAGAATTTACAATATATTTTACTAATTTTTGTTACTAATTCTTAAAAATAAAAAAATGTGACCAGACTATTTTCCCGACGAGACTCTAAAATTTTCCCGATGGGGAAATGCCCGACAGGGGCGCAATTGCCCCCTACTGGCGCCGCCCTTGATTGATCGTAGATATGTCAAAATTAATTTTAAATTGCTGAATGAATTGCTGAAGTACCACTCTCAGGTTTGGAAAATCATCTTCTCCATACGAGATTATAAAAGTAAGAAATTCTAATGGAGTTTTAGGTAACATTTTGCAGTCACATATTTCGATGACGAGTTCTATTCCATTGAAATCTGCATCATAAAATTCACCCAAATTTTTAAAATTTTTTTCAAGGTCGTTATCAACATTACCCTTGTTTAATAAATTTTCAACGTTAGTAGAAATGCAAATTTGAAATTAAGGTCACTTAATCGTGTACATATTTCTTGTTGGAGACGATCAAGCACGCTTTCCATAACGCGAGAAATTTCACTTTCTGCAGAAATACCAACATCTCTAGCCAATTCTCCGGGCATTTTGCGGCGTTTTCTTACACGCATTGTTGTATCAATATCCCATTTTTCACAGAGACTTCGCTTTTTCTAATGCCTCTTCACAGAGCTTGTCTCGAATTTCGGCTAGTTCAGTGATTCAAGATCATGGAACGCTTCTCTAAAATTCATTCTAGGATCTTGTAATCTGAGCTGCGCGCGAAATCCTCCTTAAGATTTCACACCAGAAATGAACTTAAGTTATGAAACTAAAAGTTAGTATATTTTGCAACAGAATTGTAACTTCACTTCTGGTGTCACTTGTAGTGGTAGTGTCCTCTGCTAATTTTTCTAATAGTTCTACTATATTCTCTAGCCAATCGACGATAATGCTAACCGCTTGTATTCTGGAGCTCCATCGTCACGTTGAACGCGAGAAAAATAGATATATGTTTTCAATTATTCCAAAACATGTCACAACGATTGGATCTTGTTTAGCTGCAGTAACACCTACTGATTATTTTTCCATTATTCATTGTTGAACGCCAGATGTGTGACCTGCCATCTCGGCAGCATTATCGTAACATTGTAATCTGCAGTTTGTTAATGAAATTTCATCGGAATTTAATTTTTCTAAAATTGTATTTTCGATCGAGGCTGCATCTTTATCGTGTATTTCAATAATACCCAAAAAAGATTCTTTGATGGAAACTTTTTTATGGATAAAATCAACATCTACATACCTAGCGACTTGGGACATTTGTTCTCGATGAGAGATATCAGGAGTTAAATCAAACAAAAGTCCGTAATATTTATTTCTTTTGATATCGTTTATTAGTTGATTTCGAATTGTAGATGCCAGAAGATGAATGAATTCATTTTGAATCTAATCTGTGGGGACAAATATGAGATAGTTTTTGGAGTTCCTGTGGCATGTTTAAGATGATTTGCTAGTAGCGGATCAAACTGAGCTACAAATCTAAATAAAGATAATAGGTTTCCTACATTTGTACCATCTTGAAGTGTTAGTTTTTCAACATGGCCCGTAGAGGAAGATTTTGTATAATTAAATACCTCAAGCAAGCTAATATTCTTTTAAATATATTTCGCTACCGTTCTTTCTAGGACTGAATGTTCGCTTCTAATGATACATCATTTCCCGTTCTACTTATTAATCTTCGTTCTGTTTCTTTCCAAGCCGTAAGTGATTTGGACTTCTTTCATGGCTAATCAATTCATCTCTTTTCTTCCATTTATTAAAACCAACAGATGTTACGAAAGATGATTGTGTAGCGGAATTTGATGTAATAAACAGTAAGTAACAAAAGCAGTACGCTGCATTATTTTTTGGTGAATATAATACCAGGATCGGTTAACTTCAGTTCCTTCTTCTTCATTAACGTCCCGTCGAGAAAACCAAGATTTTGTCATTAGACGATTAGTTGACCGTGACTGTACATGTAAGTACATTAGAGTGTTGTTGTTACTGTTTTAAAATTACAAGCATAAGCTACATTGCGTTTATAGAAATAAAAAAAAAATAGTGTTCTGAAAGGAAGAATGTTTGTACTTTGTACACTGCAAATATTTATTGTAACCACACAGCGTAGATGCCATAAGGAAGTGCTGACAGACACAGGTCGAGTCAGCCCTGCCAGTAGAAAAGACGTGCCATTTCTATTATGAATATATTATTACAGTTTGATTTAGACTATTAGTGTTCCTTTTTTTTTACGAATTAACATTAATTATATTACACTGGCTCTAAATTTAAAATATATTTTCTGGAAATCAATTATAATGAAAATAAAAATTATCCAGCAATTTTTTGTTTTGCGGACCATTTGGCGTCCCTTTGTGAGTAGCGCCCGGGGCATGATGCCCCCCCCCCTCTCGCTACGCCACTGGTTAACCGACAGGTTGGTGGTCCGAGCCCACCCGGGGGCGGTGTGTGTTTTGTAGTTTATAGAGACATATAGTCATGTAAATCTTTGAAACATCAATTTCTTTCTTTTAAATAAAGGGAGCTTTTTTTCTTCTTCAAAATAAATAAATGTGCAGGCACAAGCTTTTATTATTATTTATTTCGAAGCTTGCATAAAATGAAGTAATCCAAACCAGATATAATTAATAGCTGATAATAATAAACCTTCAAGGATTATGGTACTGATCTATAAATAGAAGAGCGCGGGAAAGCCATTAGCTTGCCAGCGGCGAAGACGACGATGAAATTAACAAGAGAAATAAAATTTTCTGTCACAAGGCGAAATTTAAAAAAAAATAATTTGTTAATGTTTAGTTGGTCCCTGTGATCAACAGAAATTACCCGAAGAACTAACCCGCATTTGCGCTACACGGAGAGGAAAAGCACCCACGATTAGCCCGTCGCAAAGCGACTCTATCCAATGATCCGTCTACCACTGAGGATATTTTATGTCAACACTGTGGTCGGAGCGAACCGGGAGTGGAATTCATATCGAATTCATTCGAACCCGGTACAATTCAATGAAGGGCGAAAGCTCTATGCCCTGAGCCATCACGGCTCTGGTTGAATTGTGAAAAAGTTAAATAGAACAATGTGAAAACCACGCTTTTGCATAATTTATGACGAAAATCGACAAGGTAAAGAAAAAAAATCCAGCACCGAATACACTGCTGATTTGAAATATCTTCAGTGGTAGATGGATCATGGGTTAGAGTCCTCTTGCCGTCAGGCTAACAGTGGGAGGTTCTCGTGATCCTCTCTACGTAACGCAAATGCGAGTTAGTTCCATCAAAAAGTCTTCCACGAAGGCAAATTTCTCCCAATACTTGATCTAGGAGTTCCCTTTGTCTTCTGGATTGAGTTCAAAATTACAAAAGGCCACAGAGTTGAACATTAACAGTCGTAAACCCTAGTAATTGGGTCAGCTGTTCAACAACGGTTATAAAAAAATATGAATTGCCTATTCGAATGCAATTTTATTTAGTTTTTTTTTTAATTTTATTATAGTAATTTTAGAATTAAGTAATAGAATCTTATCTCTAATATTAATAATAGAGCTAAGTATAACTTCATATTTTCAATGTAAAATTAGATCTAAACTTTTACACAATTTATTCTATAAATATTGCATGTGAGATTAAGTTTCATACGCAAAAATTTTTTTTTTTTAATTCTCAGGATATTGGAATAAACTAAAGACAAAAAAAAAATTGGACGAATGTTATTTTGTAGGTGTTAGTTCACTTTCCCAACGCCCGGTGGCTGAGTGGTAGCGCATCGCGCTCCCGAGTCACAGGTCCTGGGTTCGATCCTCGGGCCGGGCAAGGTTGACTCAGCCTTTCATCCCTTTTCAGTGGGTCGATAAAATGAGTACCAAGCATGCTTGGGAATTAAAAACACTGGTTCACTTTACTTTGTCTGTTTTACGTTTAATCACGTCAGAATAATTTGTATTAAATTATGTAGGAGGTCGCACTTTCAAAATAACATAGTCAAATTTATTACTTATTTGTATTTAATTCATTTTGCGATAAAAATTTTCTTATATTATTTATTGAAATTTAAATCTAAAACAAAAATAGATTTTATGTTACTAATTGAAATCTTCCTTAAATTCTTTCATAGTCGTTTTAGCATTATTTTTTTGTATATTTCTAAAATCTGTTTGAAGTCATTAATATACTAACGGGAAATTTGAATCTTCACCTGAAGGTATTTTCCCCCTTTATTTTTTCAAATAAAAGCTTTCTTTTCTTTACGATAACAACAAATGTTTTCGAATTCCAAGTTATAAGCACCGCTTCAATTTGTATAAAAATACATTTAACAGACATGTGATTGCCGGACAAAAAAATTATCTTACATTTTTTTCCCTCAATGCGCAGATTTTTTTGCTCCTTTTTTTTGTATATAGAAGAGAAATAAAAGACTTATTTTTATGCACGAAAGTAACTTGCATGAAACTTAAATTTTTTTTTTATTTAAAACAAAAACAATTATTTATTTATTTTTTTCACATCAACGCATAAAAGAATATAAAAAGATTCTTTTTCTTACTTTGCGAGTCGTCATCGTATACGAAAAGTAATAAAAAAATAACAATATGTATTAATGACGAAATCACACGAATCGGAAGCGTCACAAAGAGGTTCATCAACTGTATATTTCGAGATTCTCGTTTGCAATAAATATTTTAAAAATATCGAGAATTCAAAAAAAAAATAAACGAAAATAAGTAATGATAACTGTCATAAAATTAACTTAAATAAACATAGAATTATCGCGTCAAAGAGCGAATCAGTTGCATGATACAAATTTCCTTTATCATAATAATATCCGGATTTTTTTTCAAAAAAAAAAAACATAAGAAAATCAACAGCGATAACTGCCAAAATAAAAAATAAACCGATCAAAACACGGCATGGATTTAGCTCAAATTGAATGAGTCAAAAAGTGATGACTAGTTATTATCTAGATTACTCAGTCAGGGTGGGTAGCCAAATCTTTCAACAAAAAATAAGCACCTTTTAAGTACTTTTTAAGCACTTATATATTAAAACGTTTTTAAGCACTATAAACATTAACAAAATGCAAAATAATTTTCAAAGACTTTACATGATCATGATAAAAAAAAAAACTAGTTTCTGACAAAGAACTCTTTTTCTTGATTACATTAGCCATCATAAAAAGATCTAGAGATTTTCTCATTTCGATTTCAGAGAGTGGAAAATAAAGCCTGAAATTGAGAATATCTTGCAAAATGTAACTGAGTTGCACATTATAGTGCAATAATAATTCCCACTGAATCGAGCTCAGTATATGCACATGTTAACACCGAAAGCATTTCATCAAACATATAAAATGATTGGCGCAACGGTACGTCAAAATGCATTGTGTTTGAATGATTTGTTAAAAAGTTAATTAGAACAATGTGAAAACCACGCTTTAGCATAATATGTGGCGAAAATAAACGTGGTTAAGAAAATAATCTCATTTTCGAAAAGGGAAAAATTAAACACTTTTTAAAAACACCCGATAAAAAAAGAACCTTTAAGGACTTTTAAAAAACGAAAATAAGCACTTTTTAAAAACGTTACTCACTCTGCCAGTAGTTCATTAATTCCAATTGAAGTTATTATGGATTTCCCTCCCCAGAACTCGAAGTTTGGTCACCACAGGTGGCTAGCCAACCCGCGGAGCGGGTTTTCGACTTTTTGCGGCCACTGCGTAAGTCTACATCCTACAACCCTACTAAGCCCATCTGTCGAGGCTTCTAAAAGTGAAATGGTTAGTACATACGAAATTACAATTTGAGAAAAAACCAATTACAAACAAAATTACAAAAGTTCATCCAAAGTTGCGTTTTTCTCTAACAAATCAGCATAAAAAAGTCGTTATTGTGCGTGAATGAAAACTTAGCGAGACATTAAATCTGCCCTTTTGTTTTTCTCCTTAAGAACATTTTGCGTAACGAAATTTAAATTTTAGATTAACGAAACTCCGAACAAATTTGTCGGAATACAAATTATTAATTTATGGAAATCGGTGAAACAATAGTTTTGAGAGTCGTGAAATTCTGCGAATTGGCAGATGATGTTGTAGTTGTAGTTCATTTATGTAGCACTAGAGCTGCATAACGGGCTATTGGCAACGGACTGGGAAACATCCCTGAGGATGATCCGAAGACATGCCATCACAATTTAGATACTATGCAGAGGGGATGGCACCACCGCATTGGTAGCCCGACGACCTGCACGCAAAGTCCAGCACTTTACAGTAGAACAGTTTAACGAGGACCAATACCGCACAACCTCGATCCCTACCTAGACTAATCCAGGTGGTCACCCACCCGCACAGTGACTGCAGCCAGTGATGTTTAACTTCGGCGACCTGCTGGGAACCGTGTCTTAACGATCAGTCCAATGCGGGACAATTGGCGGAAGAATCACATGCCTGATTTAATTTTTAGAATGGCATTCATTTTTGTAGCTTTTTAAGATTTTTGTTTAAGTTTAAAATAAAAATTTCACTTATAATCAAATTAAATATGTAATAAAGCCATCCAATATATGCGCTGTTGCAATATGTAAAAACTGTTACCAAAAAACTCAAGGGAAATAAATTAGTCATTGTGTTCTGAAACAGGAATCGTTATCAAAACTTAAGAAAGAGAAATGTAAAAGGGAAGATGCATTTAATTCTAGAGCATCTAACATTTGCCCACAATTCTAAAATTAAATTTCTAAAACTTACTTGCCAAGAAAATATTCACAAAAGAAAAGAAAAATACATTAGATCGTAGCATTAATTCCACGATACAGTTTTTTCTCTCCATAAAACAAAGACAAAAAAATTTCAGTCATAATTCAAAAATTTTTTTATACTTTTATTAAGTTGTTTTTTTCTATTTTAATTCCATATGAATAATCAATGTGCCACAGCGAATGATGAATGAAATCCCTTAGAGTTGCTTGTAATTATATAAGTATTACTATTTTTATTTGATAGTTATTTAATATAAGGTGGTTTCAATGCTAAATTTTTTGAAAATACATTCTTAATATCAATTTCACCAACTGAACAATTATTTAATTATTGTAATATTTTTCTCATGCCTCACAATTTGTATGAAATGTAGCATAATTTTCTTATAAATATGTTTCTTTTTGCTTCAATGTACAATGCTTAATTTGTATTATGGAATGAATGCTTAATAACACCAATGACAAATGCTTAATTTGAGTACTGAAAAGAAATTTTATTTTAAAATAAGTTTTGAGAATTATAAATCAACAGCCTACTCATACATTACCTCTGTCCATTATAAAGAATGACATTGGTTTAAGCAAAAGTATGAAATAATATTTAAATTATACCATTATTTTAACTAAATGTTATATTATACTAAAATTTCTACGAAGTAAAAGTTAAAGCAAAATAATTGTATAATTTTTACATGATTTTGTCTCAAAATCTTTTGAATGTACTGAATTTTCCTGAATATGAATTTTAATAATATTTAAATTATACAAATAGTTTCTTAACTAAAAGTTCTACCCAGAAACTATTCATATTTATCTTAACAAAATAACATTAATAAAAACCAAAATATGATATTGTATTTAAATAATTTACAGCAGCTTTTAAGAAGTTCCAACAAATAAAAAATACAGCAATGAAATACCTATTAAACGTGTAGGGTAACTGATAGGAGAAATTTTCTCCACAAGAGACACATAACAACCTTGTAAGTCTAATAGCCTTGATTTAAGTTTACTTTTTAAATCTTTTGTCATTTTATATAGGATCTGTGTAAAACGAGATATTTAACAGAACCTGAAAGCATAAATAATATTAATTATTTAAAAACGATTTTTAAAGATTTACAGTGTTCGCTTTATTTTTAAACAGGCTGTACCAATGTGCTGATTAAATATTATTTGGAAAACATAATAGTATTTTCATAACATTTATGGAAAGGAAGAAAAATAAAGATTAGTAGATAATTGACAAAAGAGGATTTTTGATCTAATAGGATGTTTATGGAATTTGTTATTTATCTACCACATTAATTTGCCATGTATTCTCCATATTAGTTTTACACACACTCAATTACAGCTTTAGACACATCAGAATGATCTCTTTGTGGAAGCAGCATTTTTCTAAACACAAAAAAATAATACTAATTTTTTTTAAAATATATAAAATAGTTTTATAATATACTAAATAGTTATAGTTTTAAATATATCAAATAGTTTAATAGATAAAATAGTTTTAAAAATTGTTTAAATTTTTTTTTTGTACTTACAATATTAGTAAAATAATAAAAACAGTATGCATTCCGATGCCATTTTATATAGGATTGATTTAAAACGAGATATTTAACAAAACCATTTTTAAAGCCTTACAATGTTCGCCTTATTTTAGAACATGCCGCACCAATGTACTGATTACATATTACTTGGCAAACGCAATAGTATTTTCATAACATTCATTACTTATTTGTGAAAAGGACGAAAAATAAAGATGATTAGATCATCGACAAAAAAGATTTTAAAAAAGGAGTCTAATAAGATGTTTATTAAATTTGTTATTTATTTAACACATTCAATTACAGCTTTAAATTATCCCTTTGTGGAAACAACATTTTTCTAAACACAGCTTTTTTTTAATATATAAGATAGTTTTATAATATTTAAAATAATTTAAATATATAAAACAGTTTTAAATACATAAAACAGTTTATTATATAAAGGTTTTTTTTTTTAAAAAAAATAGTTTAAATTTTTTTTTTTTTTTTTTTTTGTACTTACAACATTCCTAAAATAATAAAAACAGCAAGCATTCCCAGCTTATATAGCAGAAAAACTTAACATTAACTTACACACATTTAAAACTTAAGCAGTGACTAGATTACTGAATCAAAATGAATGATTATTGATCACAGCAAATTGAACAATAATCAAATTAACAAAATACATTAACATCATAGATAAACAAGTCAAATCAAAAAACATTTTTTTAAACCCAAAAATTAGAAAATTTGTAATATTAGCAAAAAATATACTGATAGTCAAAATCAGACAAAAAAAAAAGATAAAGAAATAACAGTGGTTTACTCATTTAAATCAACAAAATAGTATAAAATAAAAACAATTAGATAACAGTAGGATAAATAAAATATAAAATTACTAACAGTATTAATCAGCAATAAGTATAATCAGTATAAAATTACTAATAATCGGTAATTTTATAGTAATAGTGATTTTACTATACTATTACTATAAAATTATAGATATAACAGTAAGATAAATAAAATATATAATAAAAAAAACTTAAGATTAAGAATATAAAATGGTATTTCTTTGATATGAAAAATCTAGAGGAAGTATGTTTATCAGAGTGCGTAGCCAGATTTCTTAACAAAAAATAAACACCTTTTAAGTACTTTTTAAGCACTCAAAATATATTTGTAATTACTTTCCAAAAAATAAAATCATAATTAGAATCTATGCAGTAATAAAAAATGAAAAATTCTACTGCTTAAAGTTCTCAATTTATAAATATAAAATTCAAAAACATTTCCAAAAACTGTACATAATCATGATAAAATAATTATTTTCTGATAAATATAACAGAGAAAATTGCATTGCAAAAAATCATGTGTTTTTTGTAATTTAGAATGACAATCGACATAGCAAAGGAAAAAATTTCTATTTAAAAGATAGAAAATTAAGCACTTTTTACAAACCCCGAATTATATAAGCACCTTTAAGGGCTATTAAAATAACGTATATCAAAATTAAGTATCTTTAGGCACTTTTTAAAAACGCTATGCGCCCTTTGTGTGAACATCAACTTTGGAAAATAGAGCAAAAACTATTTTTTTAATGTTTTAGCAGCACAGCATATTATTAAAATCAATAACTTTATTTTCAAATTCTCCCTTATTTCACTAAGTTCTTCAACTCGTACGAAGTTATTAAAATATTTAACAAGTGTAGTTAAAAGTTGATTTGTCCTTGAATCACAACTACAGCATTGCCACTGATATGGACTCTGTCATCAACAAGCTTCATATTTAGGTCACCACCCCGAGCAGAACACTGTCGAGCTATAGAAAAAACAAACATTTAAGTGAATCTTCTTGATAAATTTGTTATGTCAAAAAAAATTTCTTTCTTAGCATTTTCACAGATGAAAACATAGATAAGGGAAAAATCCAGTACATTTTACAGAATAATATAAATTTCATGATAATTGTTGCACTAAATATTTTACACATAGAGAATTTTAAGGATTTTTATAGTCATCAAAGTAGTAAAAAATAACTGCAATATTTTCCAAATATGATTGACATTAAATGAGGTTGAAATATTATGTAACATGTTTACTCATAATTTTAAATAAACAATTCCTCAAAGATAGTTAAAAGATTTTTTTTTTATTTAATTTAAAAAGAGAGTTCTAAATAAAAGAAACTGAACATTTTATAACAATATAACTGATTTCTATAAATGAGGTTCGCTTCATTATGTATTAGTAATACTTATTTAAATATTCAAGCAATAATCTGTACAAAAATTCTATTTCAATATGTATCTTTTTAGGAAACTTACTCAATTTTAAGGATTTTTTTCTAAAATGTACAAGATCCAGGACGATTTTAATTAAACCAGTAGAAACTGGCGAAATCTAGTAGAGTAGGCAGCTATGCATTATATATCCATCTAATGTTAATTTGAATTTTTACATCGAAGAGCTTCTTCTAAAACCTTGTTATCTTGAATTTCTTTCGAAATAAAAAATTAATTTTTTCGTACAAATCATGAGATAAATTTATTAGCAAACCAATTATTTTCTATTTACTGCATAGTTACCTTTGTCTGACAGTTAAAAATAAAATTATGATAGTTGTAGTTGTAGTTAATTTACGTCACACTAGAGCTGCACAATGGGCTATTGGCGACGGTCTGGGAAACATCCCTGAGGATGATCCGAAGACATGCCATCACAATTTTGATCCTCTGCAGAGGGGATGGCACCCCCGCTTCGGTAGCCCGACGACCTGCACGCGAAGTCAAGCACTTTACAGTAGAAAAGTTTAATGAGGACCAATATCGCACACCCTCGGTCCCTACGCAGACTGATCCAAGTGGTCACCCACCCGCACACTGACCGCAGCCAGTGATGCTTGATTTCGGTGATCTGCTGGGAACCGTGTCTTAACGATCAGTCCACTTCGGGACAATAAAATTATGATTGTTGTATTCTTACTTATGGTCAACTATCATTACATACATATTTTATAGTAGTTATTCTTATGTTTCATGACTGAACTTTTTAAAGTATAATCTTAGAATATATTTTTCTACTTTTTAGAACATATTTCATTCTGAATTTGTTATCGCGAAAATCTTTTACTGGCCCTTCAACTTTGAGACATCGAGAGTATACTGTATATATATATTTTACACTAAAAAAATCTGATTTACAGTTAAAAAAAATAATGTAAATACTTGCGAACAACTGCTAACACTACAAGGTTTGTACCACGTCAAGAAAAGACAAATTCTTGACATCAAAACAAATTTTCATGACCCAATTTTCACAAAAATTTGCTTAAATTTTTTTTAATAGAAATTATTTAATATGCGTAAATGTTATTGAAAGTATTTTACATTCATGTTATTATTAAAGTATAAAAAACAGTAGACATTTTTCGATCTATCATCAACCAAATGTACTGATATTTTATTAGGTGAAATGCTTTTCTGCAGCATTACACATTATTCAAGTAGACATATGGAATAATACTGTGTTAATTATTATTTTTTCAAATATAATTATTTTTTTATGCAAATTGATATTCCACACAAGAATAATATGGCAGTAAAAATTCAAGTAAGTTCAAAAATATATTGATGTAACAGTTTTAAATTATACTAAAAAAAAAAGACTTTTTCATAATAAAAATATGTCATGCAAAGATATAAATATGTCATGTAATTACATTATGTACTAGTAATATTTATTTAAATATTCAAGCAAGCAATAAATTGTGTAAAAATACTACTTAGAGATTTATTTATTTTAAGAAAACATAATAAATTTTAGGGAATTTTGTTAAATGTACAAAAAACAGGAGAATTTTTATTTAACCAGAAGACCAAGAGAGACAGGCGAAATTCAACTGGTAAATCCTGTATTGTTGGTAGCTATGTATAATGTTGTGATTTTGGTCAAAAAAAATCATGACTTTTCGGGATCTTTATCAAATTCATGACTTATCTGATTTACGGGACAGGTGTAGCTGCGGTACAGGTACTACCAATGCTATAATATAATGTCAGAAAACTTAAAACAAAATTATTTTTGAAATGTGTAGATTAATTTCATACATGTAGAAATAAAATAAAAAAATCACCTATATAACTATCTCAATTTCGAAATTTTTGTGGCTTACATTGATTTTTCTGTAGCACAGCAGTATTGTAATTCATCATGATTACTTTTTCTGTAGAATAAATATTAATTTTTAAACTAATTCTACATTTAGTTACGAACACCGGGAATGATAATAATGCCCTCCGTGGAAAAATTTCGTCCGTTGCTTGGCAAATTTTGATATCTATTTCATTTTTAGAAGTTTCAAATAAAACTAGAATTCATGGGTGTCATTGACAGGGGACAGACAATGGATATATGTGCCAAAATTAGATATCTCTCAAAGCATCTCACAAAACAAAATATAATATTTCATGGAGAAAAAAAAAAAACTTTCAGTAAAATAGGAGAAAATCTTCATTCTCCAAAAATATCAACACATGCACTGAATAGAATGTTACAATATAAAATCAATTCAAACACCGTATGAAAAAAAAAAACTTATTGTAGGGGTGCCCAATCTTTTTGAGTGAAGGGCCACTTGTACAGCAGGTAGATCAACGAAGGGCCGCACACATATTTAGTCCTGTTAGTGGCAAATATGACGATTTTTATATAAACATTATGAAGCACTAAATATTTTTTTCAGTAAACTTAACAACATATTTGCAGAAAATTAAATAATTTTGATTATTTGAATTTATTGAAAACTAAAAAAAAACTAGTACTTTTTTTTAAAAAACTTTTTCTATTTTTCACGTTAATTAATTTATCACACACACACACATATATATATATATATATATATGGTTATATAAATTCTAACCAAAAAAAAAAGCTTTAAGAATGAAAGTGCAAAAAATATATGCATTTTATAGAGTAACATAGATTTGAATTAAATATTTTAATTAAAGGAAATTCATGATGTTTAAACAAAAGCCAAATTAAAAGAATTTTTTTAATTGAGTTCGGAAGTTCTCGCGGTTCGCACATCAACAGTCAGAGTGCTGTAGGTTGTGCATCCTTATAATTAGGCTACAGATAAACGAATTCAAAATAAACACATTTTACATACCATAAAAAGAATTCTGTTGAAGAGTTTTAGACCAATATGGTGCAAGCACTGAATGAGCAGAACCTGAAAAGTAATTTAATTTTAATAAAAAGTCAAAACATATGACTAAAACATGAAAATATGATTTAAAATTTTTTTATTTTTAACAAAAAGTAGTATAGCCAAAGAATTCAAATTAATTTGAACTCGAGACAACATAGTTTCCAATTATAAAATGAAAAAAGGTAAAAATTTCTAACACTCAAAGTTACTGTCAATAATTTAAGATTAACAAAAAGATATCTTTAATTGAAAAATTCATAACCAGGGCTCAAAATTAATGATGGTTCGTGATCCCTAGAATTTTAATCAGACCATCATAAAATAAATAATCCATGGCCTCTTTGACCAGCAATCAATGTTAACAAATGGCTGTTTTGGTTATATGATTTTTAGTCACAAAATAGCAGATTTTTTTCATAATTGAGAATGAAGCTCCAATTGACGATTCCATATTATATTATAATCCTTGTCCATAATCTATTCTCCATTTATTTTGTATTTCTTTTTATTCTCCATATTCTATGATTTTATATTCTCTGCATTTATAACATTTCATTTTAACATTCCAGCTATTAACTTAAAATAAAAATTCAAAAAGAGACAAAAGACCATTGAAAATGTGTATGAATTAATACTTGTTCGTTGTACTAGTGACTAAATTTTCGTAATTTCTAACCATGATTACAATCAAGTATCAATCAAAACAAGTTAGAACTGGAGCCAACTCTAGAACAACAGATTTTTCAATTATAAAGTGAATAAAAGTAAAAATGATTAAAATTCAAAGAGAAAATAAACTTTAAGGTTAAAAAAAAAGTTTTTTACAAAACTAAATTCATGCATCCTTTTTAAAAGAAAACTAATCTTAATTTGCTTTTGAGTTAATATTATTTTTCTAGCAACATCATTTTGTAAATTCTTAAATAATAAAACATAACAAAGATGTAGAAAAGAAGTATGTATTCATATTTCACAAAAAATACCTCATTAAATTTTTAGAAAGCCGTGATGGCTGAGGAGATAGAGTGCTCGCCTTGCAATGAAGTGAGCTAGGTTCAAATCCTAGCAACGGCTGGTCGAAACGAATTTCGCATCCAGCTTGTACCAACCACAGTGCTGACGTGAAATATCCTCAGTGGTTGATGGATCATGTGTTAGATACCCTTGCCGTCAGGCTAACCGTGGGAGGTTTTTCTCTCAATGTAAAGGACATACTGGCTATTTCCATCAAAAAAGTCTCCACGAAGACAAATTTCTTCTAATATTTGATCCAAGAGTTCCCTTGTCTTCTGGATTAGGTTCAAAATTACAAGGCTACAGAGTTGAACATTAGTAGTTGTAAATTGGGTCGGCTGTTCAACGATGGTTATAAAAATAAATTTTTAGCAAAAAAATATTAAAATTAAATTTATGATGAAAAGATAAATTCTTTTATAAAAGATCAAGCAAATATTACAAAATTAAAAAAAATATTAAATATTACTATGTTTTGAATAACCAGGCCTCAGATCCTTCACTTCCAAAACAGGTCTCTTTAATCTCTCTACGCCCCAAACTGTTCTAAAAATCACTCATTTCCAAACATTGTATCATATGTTTCTCTAGATAGATTCCTATGCTTCCAGCTTGATCACAACCAGCATTAAACAAAGTTTTCCTCTTTGTTGGTTTGTGGTTTCAAATCAATATACTGATAAATACAAAATACATGAAACACGAAGGCACCCATTACTTATCAACTGCATATTTTTAACAATTACACTTGTACTATTTTAAAAATATTTGGATAAATCAGCAACACCAACAGCATTAAACAGCAGGCTAAGCTTAAACAGCATTGCATGCTGACACAAAAACGAAACAAACAAAGGACATAAAAAAGGAAATGAAAAAATGTTAATAGCCGCAGTAATGAGCGCTACTCGTTTTATAACAAATCCACGTCGTAATAGAGACAATAATATCTATTACACAATTAAAAATAACAATAATGATTTGAAAACAAAAACAATGGCCCTCAGCAGCAAAAATTTGCAGAATATTTAATAATTTACACGATTAGAGAAAAAAAGTGAACCTCATATGTTAGCCTCTCTTACTTTTTCAAATATTTAATTCAGTGTGTTGTGACCAACTCCCAACACAATCAAAAATCATTACAGTGGGAAAAGTTGACATGCTTTGAGCATTCCAGAAAAGAAATTTGAACAAAAAAAGTGAAAGACAAGAAAAATCACGGTCAAGAAGAGAAACAATGGCGGTGAAGAGACAAAACAGAGCTGGGACTTGATCTCATTTATCTAAAGGCTGGTGACCAGAGACCTAAGACATTTCAACAGGGTGGCCACTTAAATCAGATTTCAAATTTTCGTGATTTTTCCAGGTTTTCCAGATAAAAATCTTAAAATTTCCAGGTTTTTGTTTCTTTTTTCTTATAAAGTATAGGATGTGTACTAGAAAAGTGTCTATATTATAAAATATTTTATTCAAAATGTTATTTTTTTAACATATCATCTTGAAAAAAATAATTTATTTTGACAATTTTCAAGATTTTGTATTTATTTTTTAATGTTTTGGCACAAAATTTTGAATCAAAAATCATATATTGACCAACCAAGGAGCCTTTTTTGTTTAAAATTAAAATATGTTATAAGAGGTTAAAATGAAATAGAAAAAATTAGCATTAATGCAACAATTGTAACAATTTGTCGACAAACATTGCTGTTAGTGATTGTAAAAAAATGTGTGATTGGTTGGTTTGCTCAGAAAAAATAATTCACAGATTTCTTTGAATAGAAGTAGAAAAGCTTTCAGAAAAAGAGTGCGATATAAAATCTATTATCATAAAATTATAACCAACTAATTTTTGGAGAATTTTATAAAGTTAAAAATACAAAAACATTTTGTCAAAATAGAGAATAAAAATAACCACCAAAGCATCGGAACAAACTTGAGCCATAAATGGATTTAGCCCAAGGAAAAAAATTAAGAACAGAAGCTAATATCCTAATCCCTTGTTCCACCAGAATCTTACCTAAATTTTCCTAAATTCCCATAGCGGTCAAAATTTTCCACATTTGTTTAGCAACCGTGGAAGAATTTTATATGGCATTCTAGTTTAACAGAACTATAATGGAGCAAATTTTGATGCAAGCAAAGTATCGCTAAGTTGATGATATTTCAACTGTTTGGCGATACATTTCCGTTAAAAAAAAGTGGGTATAATGGATGAAATAATTTAAATTAAGAAAATTAGCAAATAATTTAAATTAGTGAATTTGACAAATCATCAAAGAAAAATTTCCAGCTTTTCCTTAAAAATCCCTGATTTTTCCAGGTTTTTATCCAAATTTCCCTGATATTTCCAGGTTTTTTCCAGTATAAAAAAATTCCCTGATAATTCCAGGTTTTCAAGGTTTTCCAGGTGGGTGGCCACCCTGTTCAAACTTTCTTACCTCATATTTAAAGGTAATGAAGCTTTTTGTCTTTCATTAGGAAATATATTTGCCAGCTTTAGTTTCTTGGGGTGATTTATTTTAAAAGAAAAATAGATCAATAGAGGCAAAGTAATAATGCAACCTGTTTACACACAAAATAATTAATGGCTATATACCATCAAAAAAGCAAAAATTACAAAACCTCTTTTATTTCATCGTTTTTTCTTGCATAATCGTAACTTTAACTTGTTAATTATACAAAATAATTAAGATAAGATAAATACCAGTCACTGGGTCCTCAGCTATTCCCAACCAGGGTGCAAAGTAACGGGATATAAAATCATACTGATTTCCAGCATCATCTTTGCAATCAAATTTGTCTTTTGCTTCCAAAGTCACTATCACGCCAACCACTTCAGAAGATGCAGATAATAATTCATTTGCATTATTTTTGAATGATTCAAACTCTTCCCTGAAAATTTAAGCGCAACAGTAAATTGTAACAGAATCATAAACACAAACAGAGAATATCAAAATAAGTATTTTCAGAATGTTTTTACTGAATTTTTAGAACATAAGAAAATCAAAATTTTTCTTAAGATTCTATGAAAATTGCTTACATAGAACTACTTTTTAAAAATATTAATATAAACATTTCTTTATTATTTTTAAAAACGCAAAAAATGAAATTAATAAGGGGTCCGAACGTTGTATTGTTGTCCGAACCAAACTAAGAAGACCATATTTCCCAGAGTGCAGCTACTCCCTATATTTTGAAGTTTAAGAATCCAAATATGTAAAAAAAATATATGTTTATTCAGATAAAGTAAATTTTTGTGTTTGATTTCGTAAATTAATAAATAGTTAGCACTAATTAGCGTATTTGAGGTCACCCCAGAAACCATTTAGATTGACACTTGGTATGTGAAAATTTGATCATTAGCACAAAAGTTATTTAGGGTGATATCTTTTTCCTTTGTGTGCATTGAACATAGAAGATATTTAAAAGATGGTAATTTTTTTACACAAAAGTGACATTTACAAAATTTAAAAAGAGATAGAAATTTTTTTTTACATAATATATTTTTTCT
The DNA here is from genome assembly GCF_982258835.1 of Parasteatoda tepidariorum. Lineage (NCBI taxonomy): Eukaryota > Metazoa > Arthropoda > Arachnida > Araneae > Theridiidae > Parasteatoda > Parasteatoda tepidariorum. The sequence goes on along the minus strand of NC_141757.1, from coordinate 7,328,519 downwards.
TATCAACACAGAAAAGAATATATATATTGAAAACATTACACAATTACTCCTTTTTCACATTTTTATGAGTCTTCATAGCATTAAAAGTAAGAGGGAAAAAAAAAGGATTTTAAAAACCATGAAATTTAAGGCAAAAACTGAGATTGATGATATAGTTATCATAAGTAAGTATCATAATATTAGGTTTTTGAAAAATCAGCAGCAATAACTGCCAAAAAAAAAAAGAGATTTAAATGCTGTACGGATGTAGTGCAAATGAAACGTGTCAAAAGGCATTTACATAAATGTGTGATTTGAGTTACTAGTTTTTTAAAATAATATTTTATGAGAATATAAGGATTTAAAAAAAAGAAACACAGAGATATCATGGACTACTATAAAATGGATTTAAATCTTCTTAGTAGAATGACGACTAAAAGGCGCAATTCGAAATTTTCCTATTGATTACCTTGTATTCTGATTATAGTAATATCTCAATAAAAATTAATTCAATCTAATTGTAGCAAATATATCACATTGGATAAAATAGTTCTTCAGTTCAAAATCGGAATTGGCAACAAAATTGCTGCTCATTAAAATATAAATTTAAAGAAAATGAGCAAGAAATGTTTTTTTCCTTCTTGTCTGTTTTTTCCTTCTTAGGAAGAAAAAAAAAAGAGAGCGCTGGTGCGAGCGGAATAAATGCCTCGTTAACGAGATTTTGAGTAAAAAAATTTAAATTTTAGATTAGCAGAATTCCGATATATTTCTGTCAGAATATAAATGATTGATTTCCGGAAGTCCACTATTAACGGAAATATCACATGCCTCATGAAATGTAAAACATTACAAGTAAAATAAACTGTTTACAAAACCAATGCAGAAAGTAACAGCAATTAAGGAAATATCTTAAAATAAATATAATTAATAACATAATGGAGCAGTATTAAAACAATACCTATTAACTTCATTACACAGTCTAATCAATAGTTTTTTAGATTCTGATAGAACAACATCTTCTACTGGTAATGAACCGACAACAGCCTGGAAATGTAATAAAATTAATATAATACGATACAATTCACAGACAATTAAGAGCAAATAAAATAAATATTTGAATTACCTTAACTAATTTATCAAACTTCCCTTTCACCTAAAATAAACAATAATAAAAATGTATGAAATTAAAAAATGTCAAAACCATTTCAAAAAAATATTTTGAAATACATAAATGTTGACATAATAATGTGCAATTTTATGTTCCTTTTTAAAACTAAAATTAACTCTTTTTTATAATAAATTTTAAATCCATTTTCTAGTTAACACTAAAAAAAGTGATGTTTACATCCACATAAAAAGTTTAAATCTATAACCAAATACTACCCTGCAGTTTCAGTAGAAATCATAGTAAACAGATGGAATAGATAGAATTGAGAATAGAGAATAGAATTAGGTACAATTTACTGTAGTGCTTTTTTTTCTCTTTTTTTTTGTAGCCTGAGGAAACACTTCTATGTGTTTCACATTTCAATCAAAGCAAAATTTACAGTAATGTAACATTTTAAAAAATAACTAGACAGTAATTTTTGAAAATTTTGCATTTTTTCTCATTTAAATAAACAAGTATCAAAATTAACAAGATAATTGAAAATTATTTTTAAAAATTTAATGAAAGTCATTAGAATTAATGAAATAATAAATGAATGAAATATTATATATAATAAATAAATATAATAAATGAAACAAATAAAATATTTCCGTTACTATTTTTAGATTCTATGTTATATTTTAAACTTAGGTGATCAAGTAACAGTTTCAGCAAACATGTGACTGCTAGAAGAAGAAATTATCTTAAATTTTTTATTCACAATACTTTTTTTTTAGTACTTAATTCTTTTTGTACAAAGATAAATAAAAGCCAGTCATTTTTATTCATACACAAAAAGAAATATATGCATTGAAAAAAAAAAACATATTCCTCCATTTCCGCACTTTGAAAATCATCAATGCATGAAAAAAAACTATAAAAATTGAAATTTATGGGCATAACTGAAAAAAGAATAAAGATTAACCCAAGTGTATTTACAACGAATCGGAAGCGACAAAAAGGGGTTCATTAAATTTATGTTTTGAAATTCAGACGTCTTCTCGATATTTTTAATATGTTTACTAACATATTAAAAATATCGAAATTTTAAAAAATATACAGTGACAAGTAGTGATAACTGTCGAATAATTGGGTGAAAAATTATATAATTTTCAATAGAAAATACTTAAATGTGTGATTTCAATTTCTCATACCACAATAATACCGTAACTTTTAAAAAAGCATGTGAAAATCAAATGAGTGAATCAAATTCCTCCCTTCTAAATAATATTGTACGTAAAATTAATAATATGAATTAAAAAAAGTCACTACAAAAATAATTGTTTTGTCATGCCAAAAAGTAGCTAATAAATGGACCAAAAGAATTATGCATATTGTAACAAGGCGTAAACAATGAAGGGATTTTAAAAAAACATTGAGAAAATTTGTAGCATTAACAGCCGATAAAATGGTTGAAGTACCACAGGAATGTTATAGTATAACAGTACTTACAATAGTATTCAGATAAATCAAGAGCATCAAAAAGTGATAACTCAAATGCACATTTCAAGTTTTTTATGTAGTAATAATATCAGAATTTTAAAAACTATGTGAAAATCAATTTCATTAATTGCAAAAGAAAAAAAAAGATTGAAACACAGACCCCTTATGACACATTGAATGTCAATTGTAAATTTCCATGTTGCGTGATCATACTAAAAATTTTTTTAATCTGGTTGTAGGCAAATAAATCCTACTAAATAAATAATTCTTCTGTCACAAATCAGAATTCGCAACAAAATTACCACTCATAAAAAATACAAGTTTCAAAAACAATGAGAAAAAAAAGTTTTAAACATTTGCTATTTAGGAATTACTCTTTAGATTATCTTCATGCTTTATGAATCTTATGCTTTAGTGCTTGTCTCAGTTGATCATTAATTTGAGACTAAGTTATTATGGAATATTTTTTTACAGTCATGTGTTGTTGAAATTATTCCAGAGTTGCGTTTTTCTCAACTAAATCTGAGTTAAGAAGTCATTATCACATGTGAATGAGAACTTCATAGGAAAAACAAAAGAGGGTGACAAAATAAGTATCAAAGACAGAATAAGTGTTGCATTAACCAGATTTCACTTAAAAGCATACCTGTCAACATCAGAAAAATAAAATAACAGAGATTTTACTAGTGACATTTTTTTAGGCTATGAGTAAAGTTTTGATACATCATGCATAATCACATAAGTCAAAAAGAGAAATTCAAAATTGGAAATAATATAAGCATTTACATTTAGTAATGTAAAAAAATTGTATATAAATCTTAATCTAAAGAAGATTTTTCTTAAAACCATTATTTATAATTACTTAAACTATAAACACTCAACATACAGCTGTAATGGCAATAGCACCATCTGTTGAGGAATAAGAAAAGTATTTTCGCCATTAGCGGATATTTTATGGCCAAAATTTTATTTTTTAAAATTTAACAGGACATTTAATTAAACAGGAATAGTCATAAAATACAGGAGAGTTGGCAGGTATGTGTAAATAACTAAATGCAAATTTTAGATTAGAAGATTTTAGATTTTTTTTGTGAGAATATAAATTATTAATTCACAGAATTTCATGGATTAGCAGAAGAATCACAGCCTGGCTCTAAGGATTGATTTCTACAACTACACATAGTGTAAAAAACACAATTTCTAATTTTTAGCATTTCAGAAATTGCCTTTAAGACAAAGATTTTATATGTCTTATAGAAAATGTAGGTAAAACTTAGCATTTAAATCAACATTACTTCAGTGTCTGAAACATGGTTTTTATGTTAAAAATTTAGTCTATTTGAGTAAAATAAATTTGCAGACAAAACACCAATTTATAGCTGTCAATATTACAAAATTAAAAGAGATTCTTTATATTCAAAAATTGTAAGAGACCCAGCTATAGCTGTTTTGGGTGTTCAACCTATATTTTGTTTTTCTGCACAAAATCTATAACAGGATGCGTAGTCAGATTTTTTAACAAAAAATAAACCCTTTTTTAGTTTTTTTAAGCACTCAAAAAGTATTTATAATCACCTTCCAAAAAAAAAAAAAAGAAAATCATAATTAGGATCTGTGCACAAATAAAATTTTTTTTCTTCTATCATTTAAAGTTCTTTATTTATCAACATAAAATGAATAACTAGTTTCTGATAAATATTGCAGAGAAAAATTTGAAAATCCTGAATTTTTTGAAATTTAGAATAACAATGGACACGGCAAAAAAAATCTCTTTTTAAGAGATAGAAAATTAAGCTTTTTTTACAAACCCCGAATAAAAAAGCAACTTTAGAGGCTTTTAAAAAACGTAAATAAAAAATAAGCAACTTTATGCACTTTTTAAAAACGCTGCGCACCCTGTGTAAGATTTAGAAACTTGAATTTACTGAGCAGTGCAAAAAATGTACAAGGTTAACAAGGAATTTAAAATTTGATATTTAGTTTGAAAATCAGTTACTGTTACATTTGAATTAAAAGATACCCTTTGAGCTACTTTGCAACCCTCAGGTATGCAACTAAAGAATTGAATTTCGACGTGATGAAAGGGACAATTTATGAACTTGAGTTTTGTTTTACTTCAAAATTTCAATTTCTTCAAAAAATTACTGCAATTTTAAATGCTTTTCTAAAAAATTTTTTTTCATTCCTTTTGCTATAAGTAATACATGTTTATTCATGTTGTAGACAATTTTATCTCTCTCTTTAGATCTTCATTTTGTATGCTCATACTTGAGTTGATGTTGAAAGTAAAAAAAAAAAAGAGTGAGAGAGAATTAGAATTAGATGTTGCCAAGTATAACTTAACACTTTTATTTAAATTTTTAAAAATATAAAAGCCTTAATTAAAAAAGAAAAATTTCAAATTTAAACTGTTATATAAGGTCATTACTTATTGCAATGAAATAAAAATACTTCATTTTATTTTATAATGTAACAAAATTTTCCTAAGTTTCCTTTTTTCAAGTATAATTGATTATTTTCAAATCCAGACAATCATTCATTTTGCTAGGATTAACAAATTAATAAAATGCGCTTGCATAAAATTATAATAACTCTATACAGTCAGACCTCAATATAAGGTCACCCTATCGGACATCACAAAAGTGACCTTATAAGCGGGGTGAATTTAAAATTAAAATTGCCTTCTAAGGAAGTTAAATAGGCTTTTGTTAGAAAAGAGCTCCCCTTGCCTCAGATAAAAATGACCTTATAAGCGATAATGATTTCTAACACTTGACCATATAACCGATCATCTGTAACAAAGAATTCCTATTCAGTGAGCCGGGACTTTGGAAAAATGACATTATATACAGGGTGACCTTATATGCAGATGACCTTATATCGAGGTCTGACTGTATTTTTCTCCTAGGGATCTATGATCTTTATCAATTTTTGAAAATAAACTTGAATAAATTGAAAATATCAAATGAATTGACAATCACGGGATAGGAGAGCAAATCCACCTGGTTACATTAAAAATTACATTACAAGAAAAAAATTATACATAAGCAATTTTTTCACATTGATTGGGTATTTTTTACAACTCATTTTTAATATTAAAAATTGATGACATTTATAGGGATGTTAAAAAAAAAAGAAGTTTTACTAGGTTTTTTATACTGAAAAATATGAATGATATATATGATTTATATGAAAAATATTAAAAATATTTTCTCCATAATAGAAATATATTTTATTCTTACAGTTATTTAAACTTAGGAAAAAGAAAAAAAAACCCTTTTTATGTTTTCTTTTTAAACATAAAAATTTCCTTATCAAGAACTTTGAGAAATGAAAAAGTTATACAAAACATATTTTAATTTTAAATTTAACAAACTTAATATATTTTTACAAATTAATAAAATACATTTAACATCATTTATTTGAGCATGCACATTTATACATAAAACATGTACAAAATATTTATCATAAATGTTCTTCCCTTAAAAAAAAACTTTTTTAGATTTTTTTATAGACATTTTTTCAATTTCGCTAAAAACTGAAAGATACACATGACACATACTAAAATGGCACTTATAATCAAGAAGACCCTTTAAAAATTGAGACCTATAAAATGAAAACTAGTCAGTAGACTTATAAGTTTAGTAAAAATAACTTACTGATGTAAAATTATAGGCAGGCAAATCAATTTGTATCTTGTTATCATTTAGGCGTTTAGCTTTCAATGTACCACTAAGAGTTTCGAATTCTATTATTTCTGATTTGTTATCTAAAAGAATAAAATATAAAACTCAAAATCGAAAAATAAATACACTATTATCAGCAAAACAAAACAAAAAAACTCTTTACATTTAACCTATGACAAAAGTTAAAACTTTATTAAATTTTAGTCAAATTAAATACAACACCAAATTATAACTCCTAATAATAATGAAGTGGAATCTTGGTTGCCTGATTCCTAATTATCCACAAAGAAGTTATGGTATAAATGCTAACTTTTTCAAAATAAACTAGTAATAGAAAAAAAAAAACTTTTATAAAGTCAATTCCTACTTAGGTCAATGAAGAAAAATGTTATTGTAGTTACTTTTTATTAAATAATTTCAATTTTTTCTACCATATAAAACTAAAATTAATTTATTAAATTTAATTAATGAATTAATATTTGAAAAAACTGTATTAACATCAACTGTCATGCACAACAAGTTTTAAAAAATTTATTTGAATTTGTGCGGATGAATAAAATGTATTTCATTAACAATGGAAAATTTGAACAAGATATAGGGAGAGTCTGAACTAACAGTAGGAATTAAAAAATTTGCAAGATTTTCATACCAACAAATTATACAACAAAAAGATAACTAATCTTTAAAAAAAATTCTAAACACATTTCTAATATTAAACATTGATAACATTTATTCAGGCAAAAAAAAATATTTTTAGTATGTTGTTCATTCTTAGATATAAAAAGTTTTCTTCCAATTAAAGACTTTTTAGCAAATATTCTTCTTTTAGAGATTTTTTGATAAAAATAGGGAGACATCAATATTTTCTATAGTTCAGAAGAAGATAAAAAATAGGATAATCCTGTACCAATGGGTTTGATTGATTAAATGTAGGATTTAATGGCACGAAGTCCAAAGAAGGACATGCTGCGCCAAGCAAACGGTTTTAAAATAAAAGTAAATGTATATTACAAGTATGTATATTACAATGCATAGGTAAATGCATATTACAAATTTTCCTCATTGAAAATCACACGGAATTTATTAAACTAGATGCAACGAAACAGATGTATTCAAAGCTGAATAAAATCAGATAAAATTGTGAATAGGATAAAACAGTTATATACAGTATAAAAGACCAATTGCGCGTAGAAACACAAAAGTGTTAGGATGATGAGAGTCACCTAACAAATCCTGCAGAGTTAAAATAGAACTACCGAAAAAAGTAAGACGATGACGGTTAAAACATGGGCAGATGATTAGAATATGATGAATAGTGAGCAAAACTTTACAAGTGTTGTATTGGGGAGGAGGTTCCCCAAATAACAAATTTAGGTGGGTTAGCTGAGTGTGGCCGATTTGGAGACGGCCTAACTTTACATCTGCATGCCGCAGACTCAATACAGGATATGGGCTAAAATATGTTTTTATTGAGTGCAACTTGTTATAAATTTTTAGATCCCATTGTTGTTGCCAAACAGATGTGATGAACTGCCGAATATAAGCTTTTGTGTCTAAGAAAGGTACAAATAGAGTTAAAACAGAGGTGGCAGATCATGCAGCCCACTTATTGATTGTGGAAGTTTTATGATACAAGATCCAAAGGAGGATATGCAGTGCCAAACAATTTATTGAGTCAGATCTAATGGTAAATTGCACACAATAATTTGTCATAAAATAAATGAAACTAATAAAAGACACAGATTTTTAAAAGTTCATAAAAACCGATAAATAGCGTAATTCTATAAAATACACAGTAAAAGTAAAACGGTACATGGGTAAGAAATAAGAGTGAATAAAATCAGATAAAACAGTTATATACAAAATAAAATACCAATAGCTCGCAGAAATGCGAAAATGTTAGGATGATGAATTTCATCTAACGAATCCCTCATACATAACATAGTGCTATTAAAAAAGGTAAGACGATGTTGGTTAAAGCAAGGACAAATGGTTAAAATGTGATGAACCGTAAGTAAAACATTACAAGAGTCGCATTTGGGAGGAGATTCTCCAAACAACAGATGAATATGCGCGAGTCGAGTGTGGCCAATTCTGAGACAATTTAGCTTTACATCTGCCTTACGTAGTCGCAATACAGGTAATGGATCTATATATATGGTTTGATGTTATAAAGTTTACTTTGAGTCTGAAGGTCCCAATGCTGTTGCCAAAGAGACGAGATGAACTGCCAAATATGTAGTTTAATGTCTGAGAATGGTACCGATTTTGTTAATTCAGTAGTTGCAAATCGTGCTGCAGAATCAGCCAACTCATTCCCTAGTATACCGACGTGACTCGGAATCCAGCAAAATGAAATATCAAATCCCTTCTTGTGAAGAGCGATTACCTGTACCAATGGGAGGTCATTCCCCATTAAACATAGACTTTAAAGAAGCATCATCATAATTTTGGTTCCCGATTAAGCTTTTTCATTTCTATGGTGTAAAATAGTATAAATAAATAAAATAAAAAAAAGTAAAAAAAAAAATCAATAATGGATAAATAGATTTATAAATAAATAAATAAATGATAAAAACATCATACATTTAATCCAATAAATTATCATCCTAAAATATGAAACAAAGGTGCAAGAAAGCAAAAAATAAAGGCTGAACTGAAGAATCAATTTTTCAATTAAGTCACAAAACAACACAAAGAACATTTTTTCGAGTAAGTCAGAAAAAATTATTATAAAAAATACTAAATTACTAAAAATATTGAACAAATAATATGTATTTAATTGAAATAAAAACATATTCAAACAACTGACAAACTTACTTAAAAATAGAAGGAGGTAAAAACAATAAAAATGCAATATGTAAAGATCTTGAACTAAAAAACTAATCAATAACAAAAAAACTAATCATTAACAAGTTGGATAAATATAAAAATATTACTTAAGATCATAAAATTGTGACATTAATAAAATAATTTTTAAAAAATCTTATTTTAATAATAAATATCAAACTAAAAAATAAAGAAATAAATAAAAATATATAAATTAATTGAAATTAAGTCAAAATTATAATAAGCAAAATAAAACCAAATTATAATAAAATAAAGATTTATTAAAATCATCAAATTAATGATGATAACAAAGCAAAGAAAATTATAAAATAAAAGGTCAATTTAACAATCAAATTAAATAAAAACAACACTTATTAATTTCCAAACAGAATTGTTTGCTAAAAGAAGCACTAACAAAAATATTAAAACCTGGGACAAAGCAAGATATGATGAGACCAATTCTTAATCTTAAAATTTATGAATAAGAAGAACTAACTTATTGATTGTGAAGGGAAAAACATTGAGGAAATGTATTACAACTAAAGAGAGAAGGCTGCAATATGTTTCATGTCTCTTCTTAACAATAAACAAGCAATATACAAATAATAAAAAAAAGTAAACTCCTACATAGGCCAACAAATTTTTTTTTTATTTTCCTTAATTTTTATTAAATAATTACCATTCTTTCTCCATATAATTACCATATGAAACTAAAATTAATTAATTAAGTTTAATTAATGAATTCATTTTTGAAAAAACTGTATTTACATCAAGTATCATCTACAAGTTTAAAAAAAATTTATTTAAACTTGAATGGATGATTTTTAATGAGTTTAATGAGTTTATTTAATGAGTGAATTATTTAATGAGTAAATTAATATTTTAAATAAAACTGTATTAAGATCAAGTGTCATCCACTACAAGTATAAAAAAATGTATTTGAACTTGCGTGGATGAATAAAAAGTATTTTGATCAAGGATTGAAAATTTGAACAGGGAGATATAGGAAGAGTGTGAAATAATAGTAGGAATTGAATAATGCTCTTCTCTTCTTAATAATAAAGTATGCTTATGTATAAACAATATTCTGCCTTTATTTCTTAATAAAAGCAGATGAATTTTAAGAAAAGCAAATGTAATTTCACTTGCAAATGATAACCCAACTCTGAGAAATCATGCAAATAAAAAATGCTGTTTCTTCAATAAATATAAAATGAATAAGCATTGTAGACGATAAAAGCTTTTTGTTTGTAACAATAGTGTATTATCCAAAATTATAAAATAATATTTTGTCACAATAAATCAAGGAAATTGAGAAACAAAAGTGGATTAAAAATACTTTCAAAACAGAAATTTTAAGTTCCTTAACTCAGACAGCTAATTGACAACACTCCAGAAAAGCTGTAGAATAATAGAATCTCAAGAACACATCCAGAAAAAACCTGATTATTTTTTTCTTATCCTTGAATTACAATTGAAAACAGAGGAGTGAAATCCCATAATTTGATAGAGTGTCAAATTCCCTGAGAATTACCAGATTTAAGGTAAAATTATGATTTTCAAATCAGGTTTTCCCCCAATATTCCCAGTATGTACGAACCGTAATATTTTTATAAAAAGGATTGCATTTTAATAAAATATATATAATATAAATTTACAGCATAATATATAATTATGTATATCTATTTATCTGTATAAATATATATATATATGCATACCCGCCAACATTGGAGAAATAAAATAACAGAGACTTTACTAGTGACACTTTTTGGGGCTATGTGTAAAGTTTTGATACATCATGCGTAATCATGTAAGTCAAAAAGAGAAATTCAAAATTGGAAATAATATAAGCACTTACATTTAGTAGATGTAAAATTTTTTTATATAAATCTCAATCTAAAGAAGATTATTTTAAACCATTATTTATAATAACTTCAACTATAAATACTCAACATACTGAAGTACTGGCAATAGCACCATCTGTTGAGGAATAAGAGAAGTATTTTTTCCATTAGTGGATGTTTGTTTTATCGACAATTTTTTCTTTCTTTTATTTTTAATTTCTTCAACAAATACAGAGAAATTTGAGAATAAACTGGTAAACAGGAGACAGACATAAAATACAAGAGTCTTCGTTAAAAAACAGGAGACTTGACAGGTATGTATGTGATATAAAAATTTGCAATTACATTAATTGTACATAAATTTTCACATGAACAATTAAACAATTTGTCTTGAAATGGGACCAATATAAATACATTCAGAGGTCCACAGCTGATGGTTAGTAACTAATATCAGTCTTAAATTGTTATAATGAAGTTAAAATATCACATTACATTAAACAAATAATAAAAAATATTAAGCAAATAATAAATAAATATTCTGTTAAAAAATTAATTTATTGCAAATTGCAGAATAATTATTTAAACTTCATGTGAAAAAAATAGGAATGAAATTGACAAAAGGACATACTTAAAGCAAAGAATAATACGGCTGAAGATGCCAGAGTTGCATGCCCACAAAGGTTAACTTCACAGGTTGGGGTAAACCATTCCAGACCAAACTTATTGCCTAAAGATAAAAAAAAAATAATAATAATAAATTCAAGAAGAATAAATTATAGGAATTTAATATTTTTTAAAAATTTAAATATTTTAAATTACCATCTAGCATAGTTACTTCTATTAATCTGTTCAAAAATAAAATCTATACACATTATGCAGAATTAATGTGCATTACAGTGATTTATATGATTTATAACACATCGTTGAACAGCCAACCCAATTTTTTGGGCTTACTACTAACGTTCAACTCCCGTAATCTTGTAATTTTGAACCCAATTTTTTGGGCTTACTACTAACGTTCAACTCCCGTAATCTTGTAATTTTGAACCCAATTTTTTGGGCTTACTACTAACGTTCAACTCCCGTAATCTTGTAATTTTGAACCCAATCTAGAAGACAAGGGAGCTCCTAGATCAAGTATTGGGAGAAATTTGCCTTTTGGGAGGACTTTTTGTTGGAATTAATCCCCATTTGCATTACATGGAGAGGAAAACAACAAAAACGTCCCACATTAGCCTGGCGGCAAGAGGACCCTAATCCTTTGCTGTCTACCACTAAGGATATTTTATGCCAGTACCGTGGTTGGTACAAGCCGGTTGAGGTTCTTGTATTGACCAGCCCATGCAGGAAAGCGAACGCTCTATCCCCTGAACCATCCCAGTGCGCACTTAAGTGATTAAACATAAAATCGTTTTAAGGAATGACTTGGTACTATTATACTTTATACTTATTTTGACAGTGTCTTTAATCAGAGCTTGAAATTGAAGGTGGTCCATTACTATAGTAGTTTTTAAACAGATCCTTGAAAACCCGAGCCTGCCTCAGGATGGCAATCCATTAATAACAGTTTTGTATTTTAAACTTCTAGTTTTCAGTTTTTAACATCCTCCTCGTTATCTTGCAACAAGCCATTATTGCTCTAGGGGTAGAGCGTTCGCCTCTCAATGAGTTAAACCGGGTTCAAAACACAACGATGGCTGGGTGATATGAATTCCACAACCAGCTCACACTGACCACAGAGATGACGTAAAATATCCTCAAAAGTAGACGAATCATGGGTTAGAGTCCCCTTGCCATCAGGTTAACCGTGAGAGATTTTCCTCTTCATGTAACACAGATGCAAGTTAGTTCCATCCAGAAGACCTCCAAAAAGGCAAATTTCTCCCATTTCTTGATCTAGGAGTTTCCTTGTCTTCTGGATTGAATTCAAAATTACAAGGCTACAGAGTTGAACATTAGTAATCGTTAACCCGAAAAATTGAGTCGGCTGTTCAATGACAGATGTAAAAAAATATCTCAAGACCATGTTTTCCTAAACTAATGATCAAATCCTAACATTTAAAGAAATAATTTAACTTAAGCTTTATCTAAGTTTTTAAAAATAAAAACAGCTTAAAATGTATTGGTTTATAATTATAAAATTTTTAAAAAAAATTTATACAAGCATTAAAAAATAGATTTAGGGTGACCTGGGGTAATTCCTGATCAAAAAATGCAAACATCTATTTTGTGAAAAAACTATTCAAGATAGAATTTTAATATTTACTGAAAGTTTGAGGCTATATGAGATGAGTCCTATGCCTCCTTCTTTTGTTTGAAAATCTAATTAGAATTTAAAAGATTTTAAATTTTTAGTGATCAGGAATTACCCCTGGTCTTGATCATTTCTGGGGTAATTCCTGATCACCAGTTTTTATTGTAAAGGGGCTGTTTAAAAATAATTATATAATGGTAATTAACAAATAAGACATCAAGATCAAACAAATAAACCCAAAAGATATGTTTAAGCAGCTAATAAAACTATTTATTTAAAAGCAAGAAGAAAGATTAACACTTTAAATTTTCCAAAAATCATGCCATACATTTTAGGCAATCAGCCAACTCATTCTCATGTTCTTCTGAAATATAAGTGAGTTCCCTCATGGGTTACTTTTGCTGGATTTTTTAACTCCATTAAGTGAAAGTGTAAAGTAAAGTAAGGTATGTCAACTCAACAGCTCTGGCAGCAGCTCTCACATTGAAATTTTCATTTTCAATCATTAAAAGAAATTCACTAATTTTGCTTTCTAGAAGCTTAGTATCCTTTTTAGGCTAATAATTTCTCACCATATTTATACTAAGCTAATTTATAAACTTAAAAATTATTCTAACAATATACACACATAAAATTAAGATAGAAGCAAGGTATGACAAACCAGAAATGGTGCAAATCAGAATACAGTCTTGTACCTATACCGCTAAAAACAAATTTTGTGATGACAGTTAAAATATATTTTATAGTTGTTCCACTTAATAAATATGAACTGTTATTTAAGAAAAGACAATTAGCTATTTATTAGCTATTTTATATACTATTTATAAGAAGAAATGACAGTGATCAGGAATTACCCCAGTGATCAATAATTACCCCATCTGTAGGGGGCAACATTTGATACAGTTTTCTATAATAAATTATAATGTTTACAGTAGATGTGAAACAATTAAACAAACGCTTACACTATTTTTATATCAAAGAAATATAAAGTAACTCAAAATATTTATTATTAAGAGAAGGAGGGGGATCTTAGCAGAAATGTGCACATTTTGAAACCCATCTTTGAAATTGAAAATACAGAAAGCAGTTTAAAAGATACTTATTTTGTTAGATAAAACAAAAAGCTATTATTAAGTAAATGTGGTTATACTTTAGTAAAGTGTACAAACATTCTTGTCCATGTCTCAAATTTAAAAAAAATTTTTTTTTTTTAAATATAACTTAGGTGATCATTATTTACCCCAGAAACAGAGTGATCGTGAATTACCCCGGGTCACCCTACATAAATAAAAAAAGAAAGAATAAATGTTATAAAACACTGCACTAAAATTAAATACAAATTATTGCCATTAACTGCTTAAGATTATACTGATTAAAATAAGAAATAATGGAGAACATTAACTAATTAACAAATCATATGCATATAAACTATAAAAAAACACATATTAAATTTACAATTACAAATAGCATCCTATTTTTATCAAATACTGTAACAGTGTTTTCACTACAGCGCGAGAATCTCGCTTATTTTTTTCTTTTCTCGTATTAAAAAATTATTAATGCGAGAAGATCGCGCACTCTATTAATCAATTTCAAAATGAGCGAATTTTGGAAAAAAAATCGTTTTCTGCAATTTTGAATAAAATCAGTTTCACTTTTCCTCCTTGATCTTTCATTATGATCCCTGTAGCATGATCTAATCTTTAAAATGAACTAAAAAAAACTTCACGGTACATAAACTAAATAATTTTTAAGCTATGCATACTTTTTTTTTTTAAAAAAAATGAGATTCTAACTAGTTGTTATAGTCAAATAATAAAATAATTTTCAAAAACATGGAAATTAATTTTAAAAAATTAAATAATCATAAAGGTATAGCAAATTAACAAAAAAAATTAAAGGTATCAATTATTTTGTCAAGCTAAACAGTTATTAAAGCATCTTTCAATGCCCAAGTACCAAAAATTTTCATTGGAATCTAGAAATATATATTTTGGTCGCCTTTTTAAGTTTTCTTGGTGACAAACTATTTAAATTATTTGTGTTTCCATAATACTCAATCACTATTTGTAGAGAAAAATAAATAAAATGCCCATATTATACAATAAAATATATTTATTTCAAACAATATATGCGGAAATGTTGTTTATTCTTAGCTTATTTTTAATACAATTTATAAAAAGTACAATTCTCAAGCGTCCCCCCCCCCCCGAGCATTACTCGGGTATGCCATGCATAAAGACAGTGCTGTGATAGAGTTATTATAAGATTAGACTAAGTAGGGCATTTGCTCATCTCTCCTACCCTTGGTAATAAAATTGAATTTTTGTTAAAAATCAGAAGGAAAAAAAATTGGTTTTGTATTTAAATATGCAAATCTTGTTTTCAATTTACCATATACATAAAATAGAAAAGAATGCAGCCTTTAGAGCCCTGTATAAAAACAAGAAGACCATAAAAATCAAAATTATAGATTTAGAAAACTAGTCTTGTTTATAAATCATTCGATTATTTAAATGGGACCCTTTAATGCAAAATTCTTTGTTTGTAAAAACCACTAATGATGAATACATAAAAATGAAATGATGATATAAAATTTCTAGAAATTTTTTTTTTAATAGTTTGTCTGATTTCAAGTTTGATCTGAACTAATCAAAATCTACCAACAGTTTTGATCTAGGGATAAAAAGAAAAAAATTCATGTTGAACAAATAATTATTTACCATTATCAAAAGTATCTTCTCCCAATCTTGTAAGAAATGCAGTTTCAGAAAGGTTCATTTCAGCAGCTATTTCTTGTTTACTTTCTTTAGATACTGCCTACAGCAAATTCAAAAACTTTAAAAACATCGTTTTAATGGATATAGTAATCAAAATTAAAAGACATGGGAAACACAAACCGTTAAGAGGATGGTAGTTGGCTAGGTTCGCAAAAACCTAGCCCGTGTGGGTTTTTATATGGGGGAAATATAAGACAAGTTTTAATGAAATTCAAATGTTAAACAATTCATACCTTAACCAGGCTATGAGTTTAAAAACCCTTAAGAGGATGGTAGTTGGCTGCTTTTTTAATGAAAAAACCTTAATATGTCTTTGGATAATTGGATTTTTTTTCCTGGTTTTTTCATGAAATAATTCAATTTTACCCAAAGATAAGTATATTTTTTAAAATATATTCTACATGAATTCTTACATAGTTTGTCTAAGTAAAGAACTTCCCCTGTCATAAAGTCTGAGGCCATCTGTTGCTATGGAAACAAGAATAGCACATTTCAGGAAGGGTAGCTTTTCTTCACTCTAGGGCTAACACAATAGACTGAAAAAAAAGGATGTCCTTTCTCGTACCTCATTCTACAGAACGTACCTCATTCTACAGAAAGGATATTTCTACAGAACACAGCTTTCTTTTAGATACAATAACCTTTTAAAAATATTTCTAGAAAGTGAGGTCTAGTTTGTATTTTGATAAAATGTTCTCTTTTACCAAGGAAAAAAAATATTTATTTTGAAAATTTCTTGAATAAATTTTCAAAATCATTTTTCTTCCCCTTGTGTTAAAATAATAGAAATCAAAGTATATTAAAATAGTAATATTTTATAATTGAATTTTTTTAACAATTAAAAACTTTAGTAGCAACTTTTTTATTTAATTAGACCAAAAAAATCCACAGCATTTCTTTCAGAGCTTGTTTGAGAGATCAGACATATTCTGCCCCCTTTGAGTTTATAATCAGGGGTCTGTCCAGACATTTTGTGAAAGGTCCGTTTTTCGTGAAATTGTGAAAAAATTACTCACATTCTTTCAACCAGGGTCCGCTTTTATGAATTAGTGCAAATAGGGTCCGTTATTGCAAAAAAAAAAAAAACTTTTTCAAGGAGTTTTTAAATTGTAAAGACATACAAGATTATGCTCAACACTGTAAAATTATAATTAAAAAAATTAAATTTTAAAAAATAAACAACAATTGCTGCTTCTAAATTAGAGATGCAACATACAAATATTTGGTATTTAGCCTATACTGCTGAACGCAGAATATTCATTTCGGACGAATAATGGAAGAATCGTCTGCCGAAGACAAAACTTAATTCGTTTACATCCATCTTTCTTGTTTTCGGCCCTGGGAAGGGCTCATTCGATTAACAAAATAATAATGAAGATAAACAAATTTGTGAAGGGTCCGATTAAAGGAAAAATCATTTTGTGAAGGGTCCGTTTTTAAGTTAAAATATTTTGTGAAGGGTCCGTTTTTATGAAAAGATATTTTGTGAAGGGTCCGTTTTTATGAAAAGATATTTTGTGAAGGGTCCGTTAACGGACCCAAATTTCTTCTAAACAGACCCCTGATAATGCAAATAAATTATATGCAATTAGGTGAATGTGTATGCACATCACACATAATTTGCTTTATAGATAAGTAATGTATTATAATTTAACAAGTTTTTTAATTATGTATTTAAATATGCTAAATTATTAAATAAAACAAATTTTAAAACCTCAGGAAAAGGTAGTAAGCACACAGCAGCACTATTCCCTTTAAAAGGTTTGTTTGTAAAAGCATCAGCCACATACAAAGGAAAAATAACTCTTCCAGCAAATGACATTTTACAAAATAATATAAAAATAACTATATAACAGATATAAAAATACAAATAAGAAAACAGATGGTTCTAATTTTGAGTCAGTTGATGATAAGAAGGAAATGATAAGAACAATTAAGATTTGTTGTTTATGTCACGTTCCAACGCACTCATCGAATGAAACTTATTCCATTTCATTAGATCAGATATTACATAGACTCTATTAACATTTCGTACGTCAAAAGTTGAAAGTTTATAAAAATAGTACATTTCGAACGTAATCAAATCTAACCGCTACAAAAAGTTCAGCCATGTTCACTGCTAGTTTCTTTATTTGATAAATGTTAATGACAAAGTTTGCAACTGAGCAATACAAGTATACAAGAGACCATTCTCACTGTCTGGGATTTTTTCGCATGCCAGCATTTTTGGAATGGTTTGGGGGACAAATTCCTCCTCGTTAGCATCTTTAGCACTTCGTACGTGAAAATATGATTATTAGAACGAAAGTTATTCAGAGAGATATCTTTTTTTAATACCCACCGTACATTGAATTCAGTTTAAGCCACTCGCTGAAAAAATTGATAGCGCAAATCCACCAAATGGCGAAGATACTGATTTCGGCGTTTTACCCGTTGTTCCAACATGTCTCACAAATTTACAATGAAGTTGAAGTCAGGTGATTTTTGCAGGCCAGTCGAGATGTAATTGAGTGTACGAGTGTTCATAAAACTAGTCACATGAAACCAGTCTACATTGCTGTAGACATCTTGAGCAATAGGAATATCGACAGCACATACTCTTCATGAAAAGATGTTGACTGAAAGGCAACACTTGTTTACCCAGAATGTTCAAATAAACATGTTGATTCATGTTATTGGCCACCTCAGTGAGGGGACCGATGATCAGGACGAAATGTTTCACCTGGTCTTCAGAGCACTTGACGACACGCGTCATTTGAATAAAGACAAAAACGTAATTTTTCAGACCATATTACACTCCACCAGTTAGCAACTGTCTACGTTCGGTTACTTCTAGCCCACTGAAATCGTCCAACTTTATGTGCCTGAGTGAGCAATAGCCTCTTACGAGGCGTTTGACTCCGAATGTTTATTGTATTCAGCTCCCGTCGAAATATTCTCTTACCAACAGGTTGGGATGGACCTTCATTCATTAACTGAAGCGATTCCTGTCGGGTTTCGAAGAGCTTTCGATTGATAAATCATTAACACGTCGTCCGGTCCTAGTGCTGGATCTTTTTCCGACCACAATTCTGGCAACGTTTTTTGTGATCACCTGTATTTGTGACCACTGCTTGTATACACGTTGAACAGTTCGCATCGAGACACCAACAAATCCAGTAACTTCATTCACCGACACGGCCAAACACAATTACCGATTTTTGCCACTTTGTCACACTCTTATACTTACCCATATTTACACACAATTTTTGCTTAAAACAAAAGTACCTCTCTAATGGCTATTTGCCTTTGATTGTGTTGAGGCAGTGCACGCGCATTTGAGCACGTCACTTGACCACTGCGTTATAAAAAGAAACCTAACGATTCATCGATACTTGCGCACTAGAGTGACTAATTTTTTGTCCGGTGAGCTTATAAGCCATTTAGAAATATGTATACATACTTACTAATTATTCCACATTGTGAGCCCTCCTAAATTGGCATAGGGCCTCCCTGGCCGAGCGGTATCGCCGATCCAAACGCTCTGTTAAGCGTGGAGGTAGCGGGTTCGAATCCCGCTGTAACCCTGGATGTATTCTTTGTGATGTCTTTCTCTGAATTGTTCTATCTATATTTTCTACTTGACAATGACTTATAAGCCTATATATTGAGCACACAAGTCAGCAAATGTATGTAATTTCAATAAATCAAATCATTTAATTTGCGTTATGGTGGTAAAGTATGCTATAATATTATACCTGACAGAGATTGAATATTATTGGTTAATATTAACCCACAGGCGGTTAAGCAAAAGGGCAAAATTGGAAAAATGTTTCTTCACTGTACATTATTTCTCTATCCATTAACATGGAAAAACCGGTTTTGCTATGCAAAAAAGACTGCAGGTTAATATATATATATTAATAATGTTTTAATATGAGGGGTCAAAGAGGAGAGATATGGGGCAATTTATATGTACAGTTAATGAGCAACAATATCTGCATTTTAACGTTATTATACGCATTCAGAAAAGGAAAAAAAAATACTTTTAAGTAAAATAAAAAAATACTTTTAAGAAATATAATTTCTCTATACTTCTAAACTCTGTCGGTCCATCTGGTTTTACCGATGTATAACAATCTTTTTAAGTAATTTATATTGTTTGTCAAAGTAACCATATTGGACAATATTGTGAGCCTCCTAATTTGTCTATAATTATTTCCTTTGGAATTTTAAAATATAATATTATAGTCTAATATCTGACCAAGTTTGAAAATTATAGTTAAATAATAATGGGAGATATGGGGCCATCTATATGCACTGTATATGATGAACATTTTCTTAATTTTTACGCTTCTATTATAATGCTAACTTAAAAAGAAAAATCATATTATTAAGTGAAGGATTTTTTTTTAATATTAAAATATTGTAAAATATATAAAAAAATGTTTTTATTCCTAAATTTTAATTTTAAAAGCTCGTAATTGCTGGGTATTGAACCATATTGTGTCACATTATGGGCATCCTAATTTTTCTATAATTATTTTCTTTTGTATGATATTATATTATATTCTAATACCTGACCGAGTGTGAAAAATTATAGGTTAATATGAAGGGGAGATATAGGGCCATATATATGTAAAGTATATGAGAAACAATTTCTTAATTTTTAACACAATTATTATATTACTCACTATAAAAGAAAAATCATATTATTAAGTAAAAGAGTATTTTATTTATGTAACAATATCGCGAAATGAATAATAAAATATAGTTAATCTTTAAAGTAATTTTTAATAATATGTAGTCGCTGGGTATATCGAACGAGGAGTCACCGGCAGTATCACTTTTTCGTCCTTACTACTAAACCCATTTGGATGAGAGACTTAAAACAAACTTTTTTAATTAATTTCTTCCGTTTGTCATTTAAACGCTATGTTCCGCACTATGAAAAAAATATATACATACTTAACTAATGTGCCTCATTTTGCGGGCCCTCTAATTTTTCTATAACTATTTTCTTTAGTATGATGTTATAGTATCTTACAATATAATATCTAACCGAGTTTGAACATTATAGGTTAATATTAAGGGGTGATATATGGTCATTTATATATACACTATAAGCAACAATTTATTCAATTCAACGCCATTTTAAGTACTTTGATATATATATACATACAAACTTAAATATTGTGCCTTATTGTTGGCCCGTAATTTGTCTGTAATAATTTTCATTTGTATGGTCCTATAATATTGTGTAATAATACATTACCGAGTTTGAATATTACTGGTTAATATTAAGCGGAGATATGGGGCAATATCTTTATACAGAGTAAAAGCAACAATTTCTTCATTTTCAAGCTAGTTCACGCACTTTGATATCTACACAAATATACTTAAATATTGTATCATATTGTGGGCCTCCTAATTGTCTATACTTTAGCTGCATTGTCTATTTTTTGGCCTCCTAATTTTTTTGTCCTTCCAACTGAAACATCTGCTCCAGCTCCCTGTGTCAAGAAAACTGGGATGGGTCACGTTTTGGACAGTTTAAGACAGAATTGTTTAAAATAAACTATTTTTAATTCGAATGCTTTTTTGCTAAATATCATTTAAAGGTATATATCAAGATTTGCGAATGGTTTGAGTAAAGAATTTTTAATTAAGATTTACATTACATTTTATTGCTAATTTGCTAATTTTTCAATATTACCTAAAAATTGTAAAAATAACTTTTCCTTAACTACATTCATCGAGAAAATAAGTAAAATAAATAAAAAATAAATAAACAAAAATGATAAAAGAGGAATAAATGAAAAATAAATGATGCAAAAAGGTTTATTGGATAAGTGGCATTAAGCATTATTCGATCTTTAAATAAATAAAAGCAATGCATTCCCACAACAGCCCATTGTGAGCCAAGAATTTGATAAAGATTAAGGGTCCACAATTTCATGGCAACCGCAGACCTGTCAATTTTTATGAATTTTATTCGGGGAGTTTTCTTAAATATTTAAAGTGGTAACAGAATTTCTCTTTTAACAGTAAATGGTTTAAAAATATTTTGACCAATACATTTTGTTTATATATATATATATATACATATACGGACAATCCTCGATATAACGTACGTTGATTAATCGAATTCTCCGATTAAACGAATATTTTTTCTGTCCCGACAAAAAGAGTGCTAAAATGCTCTCATCTAACGAATTTTAAGCTTTGAATTAACGAACAACAATCTCTGGGGAAAAAAATTCGTTCATAAAACTAAAACTTTGAATTTTTCGCTCTTAAAATTTTGAATATTTCACTCCTTAATCCAAGTATGCAATTATATGTATGCATTAAGTTTTAAAAGCAAGTAGCATTAAAGAATTAAGATCATTTAACAGTTTAGTTTCTAACGTATAACTTATAATTTTTAAGTTCGTAGTAAACAATGATGATTTTTTTCATTATCTGTATATCTGTAAGTAGTTCGCGTAGATATTTTTTTCATTCCATACTCTTTACAAAAACTGATATTCGATTTAACGAGCGAATTTGTCTGTCCCAATCAATTCGATAAATCGAGGTCCATCTAAATACATATAATGTCGGAAAAAAGCAAACAGTATTTCTTTTGGAGATGGCGACATTTTACCGACGTTTGCTTAATTTATTTTATAACTACGGCGAGAGCTACAACTTATGGGTTGGCAGCTCTGTCACCACATGATTGTCGTAATATGGTCAACATTGCACAAGATTGTCCTCTTCTTGTCAGTCAAGTTGCAACCCAAGTCAAAATTTTTGATCATTTTCCATTGATGGACCAACATAATTTTGATGGACCATCATGAACCATTATATTTTCTGATGGTAACCAACATAATTAACCATCTCCCCAATGTAGGAATTCGGACTGATTTATGATGGTCCAACATAAGAATAGCAACTTGTTTTCATGGTTTGCTTATGTTGAACCATCAAAAATTTCCATCATAGTTTCTTAGAAATCAAATGTTGGAACGATCATAAACAACCATCACCCCAATGCAGAATTCCGACTAATTTATGAGTGGCCAACATAAAAAAAATCTAATTGTTTTGATGGTATATTTCTGAGAACCAACAAATATTCCCATTAAACCATCATAAAAATGTAAAACCATCATGGACCATCACAGATTGTTGGTCCATGAGAATCAAGCTACTTTTTTATTTTGTAACCGTCGTTGAACAGCCGACCCAATTTTATGGATTTACGGCTACTAATGTTCAACTTCGTAACCTTGTCATTTTGAAACCAATCCAAAAGACAAGGTAACTCCTGGATCCAGTATTGGAAGAAATTTGCCTTCGTGGAGGACTTTTTGATGGAGCTAACCCGAAATTTGCGTTACATGGATAGGGAGAATACGAGAACCTCCCACAGTTAGCCTGACGGCAAGGGGACTCTAACCCATGATCCATTGAGGATATTTCACGTCAGCACTGTGGTCGGTGCAAGCCGGATGCGGAATTCGTATCGACTGCTGACCGATAATCATCAGAGTATTAAAGTAGCATTTTCAATCATGACATGATGGAAGTTTGTTGGCATATCAAAATCCATGAGCGCATAATGAAAAATGTTTCATTGTGAGGAAACATACATTCACCGCGATCTTGTGCGCTTTACTTAGAAAAAGAAGCAGGTTTTAGTTGATGGAAAAACTTAAAAAGAAATAAGGAACAGTTCAACATAAAGCAAATAATGTTACAATAAATTAAATAATTTAATATAGATGAACTATCATCTTTACATATTCCATAAATTATGCTTTGAGAGGTCTGCATTTTTTAAAAGACAAAAATTCCTTGTTTTTTCTCAGTTTGTAAGGAAAAATGCTAAATTTCCTGTATTTTCCCTGTTGTTTTAGTTTATTTTTAAATTGCCTGTATTATCCAGGTTTTCTCTGTCAGAGTGACAACCCCTGACAGAGCCTCATTAATAGGAAGCCTATTTATAAAAGTAAATCTGAACCTACTGATGCTCGTTTTCTAGAATTGACAACTGGAAATTTTTTTAAATTGATCCAGGAGATAACAGGCTGAATAGTTCCTGAGAAATACAATTTTAAATATCTGACTTTTTTGAGTGATCTGATGTCTATAGATCAGATAGCGGAATGATCATGCTCCAAAATCCTTATCCAGAACTAGTAAGAATTCTATTTTTGTCAAAAAATATCGGCTTTATTGACAACTGGGAAATTTTTAAAATTGATCCAGGAGATAATGGCTGAATAGTTCCTGAGAAATAGAAATTTAAATATCTGACTTTTTTGAGTGATCAGATGTCTATAGATCAGATAGCGGAATGATCATGCTCCAAAATCCTTATCCAGAACTAGTAAGAATTCTATTTTTGTCAAAAAATATCGGCTTTATTGACAACTGGGAAATTTTTAAAATTGATCCAGGAGATAATGGCTGAATAGTTCCTGAGAAATAGAAATTTAAATATCTGACTTTTTTGAGTGATCAGATGTCTATAGATCAGATAGCGGAATGATCATGCTCCAAAATCCTTATCCAGAACTAGTAAGAATTCTATTTTTGTCAAAAAATATCGGCTTTATTGACAACTGGGAAATTTTTAAAATTGATCCAGGAGATAATAGGATGAATAAATCCTGAGAAATCTAATTTTAAATATCAGACTTTTTTGAGTGATCAGATAACTATAGATCAGTTAGTGAAATGATCATGCTCCAAATTTCTTATCAAGTATTAATAAGAATTCTATTTTTTTCTTCAAAAAAATGTCGGCTTTAGTTGGCTGTCACAAATAAATGTACTTTTTGCAACACTCCAATGTTGAAGGGTTAATGTAATAAGCACCAAATATTCTTATATAGGTATAAAGTATTTCATTGATATCTTTTGTGATTATTAAAGCAGTATATCAATACTAAGTTTTAACACAGATACTTCGGAAATAAGTATATTACGGTCCCTTGAAAGAGATATGTACCGGAGAAAATTACTTGATAGTGGTCAATTTTTCCTATTATGAGGTTAGCCGCGAGCAGAAGCATGATGCTAACTACATTTTATCTTTATCCTAATGGAATGAACTACAAATTACGTGTTTTGCTTATTTCAATAACGTAAAGCCACCAATTAGGGCAAAAAATAATATTAAATAAAAAAGTGAAATTATTATAGCTATATTAATTGGTAAACTTTGTGGAAGAACCAGGTGATTGACATTTTCAGAACAAAAGGGAAAAAAACTGTATCCTAACTACTTTATTACCAATTAATTATTTGGAGGGACTAATATTTATTTGCTTTATTTTATTTACCACTGCCTATTTTAAAATAAAAATCCTGCAAGCATACTAAAAACTGATAGGATAACTTATGTTAAGGTTAAAGTGAAGACAAAAACAGGATCTGTAATATCGAACATGCCGATATTGATGGAACCATTTTCTGTTATATTCTCTGATTCATTAATACCCCTAAAAATTTCACTTACCTGGTTCTTCCACCAAGCCCTTTAATTTTAACGCTTTTCAGTTCTGAGCATGATTTCGTATTGTTTCTTTGCTTATTTTTTTATACACCCCGTGCGAAGAAAGGGTATTCAGCTAGCTTGAAATAAAAAATAATTTAATCTAAATTTTTGTTTTGAAATTTTAAGAAATTTGGTTGCTTAAGGGAGAGATGTGCAAAATTTGCATGATTCTTTCCTGAATCTCCATAAATTTTATTCAATTAAAAAAAAGAAAACAATCTAATTACAAAAGTGATTATGGTACAAATGTTGAACAATCAAAAGGTGTAGAAGATTCACAATGAAATGTTTCGTGGAATGCAGAAGATTTTGATGCGAAATCATTCAGTCTGAAAAAGAAATAAAAAAAACAAACTATGAAATTTGAAAATTTGTTGTTTTCCAAAAGAGTGGTAGTTGCCAATATAATTACCTTCTTTTATTTATGATATTACGAGATTCCTTTACGTCAGCTTCACAGAATGTCTGAAATCAAAAACATAAAATCACTTTTTTCCCACTTTTTTTAAAAAGGTAAATACGATTGTTCTGTTCAACATGTCGTAAATGATTGTTTTTTCAATCGCCTTACTTCTATTAACCAAAAATATTTAAATACTTCTTTATATTGTGTTTTTAAAAAGTATGTGGGGAATCGAAATTATCGACTATGTCAACCTTCATCTATCAAAAGGTACCTCATGATAGAATCAAGTTAACATGTCTTATATACTAGTGAATTGGTATTTAATATTTATAGTGGTAGTTACGCCACATTACTCCCCTTCCAGAATTTTATCTGTGATAGAATTCGATGAACAATTACCACAAGTTGGTTAATGCTGTTTATTTATTAACTTCAATTTTTGCTCATTATATATTTTTTCTACCAAGCATTTCGCTCGTTATTTTTTTTTAATAGCTTTTCGCTATTATTATTTTTTTTCCTAGCATTTCTCTCATTATTATTTATTAACCGGGAGACTTTATTTACTTCACCGGATTTCTTTTTTTTTTTTAAAGCAAATCAACTGTTTAATGTGGATTCATCCATCAATATTGACAATTTCTTATCACGTCCGTAGGCTACCAATGTGGGGGAATTAATTGCTGACTTATAGCCTGCTGATGGATCATTTAAAATTATGTTTGATATTGTTTAATTTATTAACGTAAATAGAACCTTCGTGTTAAATTTGTAGAAAAAACATAAAGTTTAATATAAATTGAGGATATTCATATGCTGGAACAGAACTTATTTTTTTTTCTAACACTAGTTTCAATAAAATAAATCTGCGAGAGTGACAAAAAGAGTGTTCCATAAATGTTGCGACAAACTTCAAGGTGAGATTTTGTGCATCATAAAGAACCCAAGCCAAGAAATGTTATTGTTTATATTTTTAAGAACCCAAGCCCAGAAACGTTACTGTACGACGCTAGCGGAGTTACCTTATAGTCAATTGTTTATACGTGTGCAGTTGGAACAGTTACTTTTATTCACCTAAATTATCTTAACTTTATATTTATATATACCCTAGCAACAAAATAATTTGGGCCCTCATTGAACCAATATTGAGCCGATTTCAAGCCCAACTGGGACTAAAATATAATTGCTGCTAGAATATATATATATATATATATATATATATATATATATATATATACAGTTGAACTCGTTTATAACGAGCATAAAGGGACCGTAACATTGTACTCGTTAAATCCGAGTGCTCGTAATAAACGGGTCCTTAAGGCAGACGTGCAACCAGAAGAGAGGGGGGGGGGCTTGGAAGGTCAAATGATTGAGTTGACTTAAAATTTAATTAATACTTACTTACTTTATTTACATTAATTAATTTAATCAAATACTTTTCTTGCTTAATAAATTAATTCTTACTTACTAAATTTAATTAAATACTTTTATCGGTCATGACCGATAAGGCACGAAATCGATACGCCACCGCCTACTCTCACGTGACTTTTCCCATGCTTTAGATTAGAGCGATAAGGGCAATTAAGTTTCAGTTCGCGGTTTTTTTTGATTTCGCGCATTTATTATAATTTTGAAAAAAAGATAAGACTAGAAAGATGAGAAAAAAGATCGCAAGACAGAAAAATATTGCTCGCTAAAACCGGGTCTTTCTCGTTAAAAGCGACTTCTGTTCCATAGACTTAACATTGATCCAACCAAATATTCTCGTTTCCCTCGGTAAATCCGAGTTCTCGTTAAATCCGAGCTCGTTATAAGCGAGTTCGACTGTATATATATATATATATATATATATATATATATATATATATATATATATATATATATATATATATAACCGTCGCTGAACAGCCGACCCGATTTTCGGGTATACGACTACTATTAATGTTCAACTACGTAGCCTTTGTAATTTTGAACCTAATCCAGAACACAAGGGAACAACTGGATCAAGTTTTGGGGGAAATTTGCCTCCATGGAGGACCTTCTGATGGAACTAGGAACTAACCTGCATTTGCGTAACTGGAGAGGAAAAACCCCCACGGTTAGCGTATTGACAAAACATACCGTAGATTGTAAACGTGGCGATTGCAGGTGGAGTTGGCGATGGATTACGCGTAAATGTGGTGGGAGAACGAAATTACATTAACCTAAGCAGTGTAATTCGATATTTTCTTCTTCTCATCGACTAGCCATTATGAATAAAAATAACTCATTAATTCCTTTTAGCAGAGAAAATAAAAAAGAAAATAACACCTTTTTATTGTCAGGATGACTTTACAATTACACTGTATTCATATTTTATTAAGCGCTATAATTTATATTTTATAAAACGATCTAGTTTTTTGATAAAACAGATTCAATTTTTTAATTTTTTTTACAAGAATTGTGTTTGCGAAGAAATAAAAATAATTTATTAATGAACCAATCACAAAAAATAACGTAACATTTTAATACCATGTTTTATTGAAACGCTATTTTGAAGAATTAAATCTATTTAACTTTTATTGTAAGAAAACATAACCTGTTTTATTTTAGTGATATTTTCTATGAAATCAATAT
Source organism: Parasteatoda tepidariorum (assembly GCF_982258835.1). NCBI lineage: Eukaryota > Metazoa > Arthropoda > Arachnida > Araneae > Theridiidae > Parasteatoda > Parasteatoda tepidariorum. Next base: position 7,299,997 of record NC_141757.1, on the reverse strand, counting down.
TCTCTATAAAAGAATAATGTAAGCTTTTTTATAAAGATTATTTTTTTAGTAATAAACAAAGACATATTATTTACTAGAAAAAAAATAGAGTATTCAAAAATGTTATCACGCTTTAAAGTAATAGTTTCTTGTAAACGAAATAATCAATATTTTTAAAATAAAGTTTGAAAGCGTTTGTTTCATTACTAGAAGCATTCATTATAAAAAAAATATATATTAAATTGCATAATTTTATGAAATGACTTTTTTTTGGAATGAGATGAGATTTTAAACTTGGTGAAAAATTTATTCAATTCCTTAATATATATAAAAGTCGGTAAATACTTCATTCATTATGGAGGTCATAGATAACTTGATACCTTTTCAATATAAGAATAATAAATGCAATTAATAGAAAATGCACAATTTTAAAAATATATTTTATTTACACGCATTGCGTACAGGTCATAATGCAACTATCATACGTAACATAAATTTATAGATTCCTAAATACTGTTATATGAGTTTGGTAATTAAAAATATAATTAAAAAATAACATAATTAAAAAATAACATAATCAAAAAAAATTTCAACCTTCAATTAAATACTTCCTGTTGTCATATATTAATAATAATTATAATTTTTAGCAACTTTTTTGGGCACAAATTTTTAATTCTCGAACTTAATACTATCCTTTATATGAAAATATCAGAAAATTTATAAAAGAAAAACCATATTTTAAAATTGAGACATTGGCGACAACAGAGGTTAGATGTATCTGCTGAGTTTAAATAAATTACATGTTATAAAACTCACATTTAAGATTTAGATCAATTTTTTATCAGGTCATAAGAGTGTTTTTTAATAAATAAATGTAGTGATTGTTTGATTTACAATTGTAAGGTCCTGGGTGTTTAATGTTAAGTTATACATTTCTTTAGAAATAATATTTGAAATATGCAAAGCAGGGCGGCATTCATTTCAACTTAAAAATCATCAACTTAACTTTCAATAACTATAGATAAATAAAAAACAAAAGTTTGATAAAAATTTTAAAAGAAATACTTTTAGAAAAATTCTTTCTAAATAATATTTAAAAAAAACACAATCGCTTCGTCTAATGCCCTTACTTCAACCTCCTTCGAGTTATGCTTACTTTATAAATTTAATCTCAACTTTATTTTTCTTTTCACTTTTAAACTGTAAAAGACTTTTTCTCCATTTGTAAATTATGAAAAAAGTTATTAATCTGATTGTGTAAACAGTTAATTTATTAAAATTGAACATTCTCAATTAATTCCTTTTAATAGTCATTTATATTATTAATAATAATTATTTGCACAAAATTATAATAGAGGAAAGTTTGATTAGAAATTTAAAAGTTCTTGCAACAATAATTAGGGAATTTCTATTGACAAATTCCAGTAATTTTTTTTCCGGAACAAAATACATTTTTATTTAAAATGGAACGGTACTGACTTAACATTTATACGATAAAACACTCTCTAATCGCTAACACCGATGACAGGAAAAAAATTTAGTTTTTTTTTTCTTTTCCACAAAAAGTTTAGAACTTAAAATGTTGTTCTTTCATTATAAAGCAATAGCATAATATTCTCGTATCATGTAAAACTTGATAACGAAGTTACTTATCTACCGTTTTACAGTTATAAAATGAAATGATTATTGAATTCTACTTTTTTGTAAATGTTATGTCCTAAACTATAAATTCCTTCATACGTATTAGCCAACTCCACAGCTTTGGTAGCCAAGACTTAAAAATTTGTAGCAGTTAAAGTGTATTTATGAGGTAAACACAATTTTGATTAAAGAAAACTTTTTATGATTTGTAAAATAAAAATATAATGTAAACAGTAAGCGTTCAATGAATTTTACGATTATTTTTATAAAACTGTGTATAATGAACATTTCAACAAAAAAAATTAGTACAAAATAGCTGCTAATAATTCTCTTAAACATTTATAAATATTATACATTTATAAATTTCAGCTTTTCGCATTATTGCTAAATAACCTCTACGTCGAAAAATATTTAAGGAATTCCATAATAACTGAAAATTAAATAAAATTTTAAAAAAATTGTAAATGGTTATCGAGCAGAACCATTAAGTTTAATTAATGAATATAGAATTAGTAACAAAGTCACTGCTGAACAATAATTTTTTTTTTTAATCTTTTAAGTAAACAAACTTTATTGTAATAATCATTTCATTATTAAGGATTAGAGGTTATTGTGAAATTATTAATTTTAATAAGTGGATGAGTAGGTAAAGAAGTTCACTACTCGAAATACGCGTATACATTTTGTAGTGATTGGCTCACCGCTAGAGGGCGAGTTAATCACTAACCCAATTAAAGATTTCAGAAGAGAGATTAAGAGGAGCCGGCGCGTAGGCTGGTCTTTCCTCGATAAGAGAATATTTTTATAATTCTATGTTGGCCGCTGAGGGCCCTTATTATATACTCATAATTGTTTTGTTTATCGTTTTAAATTTTAATAAATATTGTTTTGTTGTGTTACATTGGATATATTTCAAAAACAATAGTGCACATGACATTGAAAGTTATGAAAATACAGAAGGGGGCTATGGAGGTAATAATATATAATTTTTTTTATCTTAGTTTTATTACGATCTTCTAAAAAACGCTAATAAACACAATTATGTTAACAAATACAAACGATTATGTCGGGGCTATAACAAAAAAATACGCTTTATATTTCATTTAATGCAGGAGAATCTAATGAAGATCAGCTTATTTGAAACTCTGAAATGTGACACCCATATATAACTTGGTGAATGATAGATACGTGATACCGAAAACAAAACAAAAACATAAGCACACAGCTGTTTGGCGATTTGCGAGACGCTCCTTCAACGCCGATAGATATTTTCGCCAACCCCTTTACAATCTACGGTATGTTTTGTCAATACGCCCACGGTTAGCCTGGCGACAATGGGATTCTAACCCATAATCCGTCTACCACTGAGGATATTTCACGTCAGCTCTGTGTTCGGTGGAAGCCGGATGCGGAATTCGCATCCACCAGCCATCGTTGAAATTCAAAACCGGTTCAACTCATTGGAAGACGAACGCTCTATCCGCTAACCATTGCGGCACAATGTTTTTTTAATTTTTTTTAAAATAATTATTGTTGAAAATTACCTTCAAATGTCTTCAAAATTAATTGTTTTACCATAATTTTTTGATTTGGTGACCTACTTAACAATTTCGCCAAATCGTACGATAAAACAGTCATTTCTTTTTCAGTGTAATATTTCACAATACTTATTAGAAAACACGAAGAAACATTGAGTGTTACCTGAGCGTAAATGATGAAGAACATCTGATTTTTTGTTATTCCTGGTAGAATCACTTCAGGGAATGATGATCTAGAGTGCTTGAAGCTCTGAAACATAGGCTCATGAATAATTGTTTCATCAAGAATAAGCTTTATTACAATAATGGAAGAGACACTTTTAGTTTTTTTAAAAATTTCTCAAGAAAGGATTATTTTGTAACTTCAGAAGTTTCAAGCGATTCTCATACATGCGATTTTTCATACTTAGCAATAAGATTTAAAGCTCTCAGAGATTAAGGAGAACGGAAAAAAAAGGATTTTTTAACACCCTATTCCAGAAAATGAAGCAATAAGCGTATATCTTATATAGATTACTTTAATTGTTATTTTTAATAATCGCATAAAGTTTCGTAAACCTAGAGAAAATATTAATGGAGATATGGACATTTTAAAAACAATTAATTTTTTGGCCCTAAGCTTTTTTTGCTATAACTTTATAAATATACGATGGAATAATTCAAAATTTCAATTTTGGAGCAATTTAAAAATGTATTACTAAATTGTTGATTTAAAATTTTAAAATAATTCGTTACAAACAGGACAGCCGTGGAGTTTGAATCCAGCTGTGGAGCTTGAATCCAGCCGTGGAGTTTGAATTCAGCTGTGGAGTTTGAATCCAATTTGGAGTTTGAATTCAGCTGTGGAGTTTGAATCCAATTTGGAGTTTGAATTCAGCTGTGGAGTTTGAATCCAATTTGGAATTTGAATCCAGCTGTGGAGCTTGAATCCAGCCGTGGAGTTTGAATTCAGCTGTGGAGTTTGAATCCAATTTGGAGTTTGAATCCAGCTGTGGAGTTTGAACCCAATTTGGAGTTCGAAGCCAGCCGACCGAAGACTCCCCGTGTAGTAAATGATGACTGGTGTATGTTAAATCTCTCGGGTCACAAAGTCCTCCATGCTTCCATAACAAATTATATCTCTTGGGGCACTGGATTAGAGATTGATCGTTCTCTGGTTCAGGTAAAAATTACGATCTGTGGATGAATAAATGGATGTATGAATGGATCCCTTATAAATGGGAGTGGCGTATGGGTGTGACAGAAGTCGAATTCTTGGCCATAGATGGCGCCACTGGAAAAAAAGAACAATCGCAAACCTTGCCTTAATGGACAACAACCACAACAAGAAATATCCCATTTGGTTATAATACGGGGACCGGAAAGTAATGTCGTTTCGGCGCATTAAATATTCGTTGGCCTTAAAAATCAATTCATTTTGTTAGATCCATTTCGCTCCGGTATTGAAAGGTTGTTGCTAACGGGGGTAAATACGTTACTGATTAACAATAAAATCTTGATAACAAATATCAAACGGACCGAAACGACATTATACTTCCACCTAATAATTGACTAAATGTTGAACTCAAGTGAAGTTTACAATCATTATACATATTCGCAAATCTTGATAATCAAAGTAAGAGAATGGTTAACTTTTATGACCTTTATCCAAGTTTTATATTAAATGAACGAAAATGGTTTGTTCAACTATTGAACTCATTTTTACGGACTGTGGACATGAGCTATTTTAAAAATTTTTTTAATCTTAAATCTTCAATTTTTTTCACTTTAATTTGATAAAATTAAATTATTACTATAACAAATATATGATGTATGGTAAAAAGAAGGAAAAAAAAGTGGTAATATGTTCTAAAATATTACTCTAAAAAGCAGAGTCACGAAACATAAGAATAATAACTTTTAAATATGTATGCAATGATTGTTGACTATAAGTCTAAATACAACAATGATAATTTTATTTTTTAAAGTAAGACAAGAACAATAATGCACTAAATAGAAAAGAATTGGTTTATAATGAACTTAGATTGTGATTTTTCCGAAAAAATTCATATTCAATTTCAAAAATAATTCGACGTAGGAAGGTTTTGAGAAGAAGCCCTTCGACTTAGGTATTCAAATTAACATTAGATGAATATACAATAACAAGGAGAAAAAATTTTTTTTGCTGACATAACAAGATTTTCGAGAGTATACTGCCATTTCAAATTTGGCAGTTTCAGTTACTATTTAGAAATATATTAGTATACTTTTAAAATGATTCACTGCATTTGAATACGTTCATTCACTATGCAATTATATATTCCAGGCATTGAAGACAAAATTTCTGTAGGTCAGGACAAATTTTTTTTCTCTATTCTATTTTAAAAGCAATAAAAAGTTTCTGTTGCATACATAGGCATTTAAGAGTACGCCATACAACGGACAAAATTTTTCGTCTCAATTTCTCTTCATTGATAATCTTAAATTTAAAAGAAAGAGAAAATAAGTTCAGGCAAACCTAAAATGTCATAAATGTATGATTATTGCATTATTATAAAATTAGCAATGATGGAGAATTTGCAAGGAAAATTTTTCCCGTGGTATGGCGTCTTCTTAATATCCACTTACTTCATAAGCCATTTCCACAGCGCAGACGTCAAATAATACTTCCTTCATCAAATTTTCTTCCTTTATCTGAAAAAGATAGAATTTTGGAACTAATGGTATCGTATAAGCGACTTACTTCTAACGTTATAGTCATTTGAATTAATGTTTCCATCCCTAAATTGTTTAAAATAGATTCCTTTATATTTGAATCTGTAAAAAATTTTACTTATCTAGGATCAGAAATAAACTATCAGAATGACATCAATCCTGAAATCAAAAAAAGAATAATCGCAGCCAATCGCTGCTTCTATGGTTTAAGATCATTATTGAAATCTCACTTAATAAAAAGAAAGACTAAGATCTTACTTTATAAGGTATTAATCAAGTCAGTTTTGACTTATGCTTCAGAGACATGGACTTTAACAAAAAGGGAAGAGAAGTTGTTAGCAACCTTCGAAAGGAAGGTCCTACGAACCATCTTTGGCCCTATACTCGATAACGACAACTGGAGGAAAAGATATAGTTTTGAAATATATCGAATCTTTGATGGCGATGATATCATTTAATCTATTAAATTAAGTAGAATGAGATGAGAATGAGCCCAGAACGAACAGCATTAAGAGTCTCTAATGCAACCCCCTCCAATAAAAGGCCAAGAGGAAGGCCCAAAAAGAGATGGAAGGATTGTGTGGATGAGGATTTTGCCATCCTAAAAGTAAAGAACTGGAAAACAATTGCTGGGAGAAGGGCAGAATGGGAAAAGCTTCTGAGGAAGGCCCAGGCTCACAAAGGGCTGTCGTGCCAATGCTGATGATGATGATGAATCAATGTTTATTACTAGGTAAAATACGAATATTTCCTTTAAATAAAGGAATCGATCGCTATGCAGGTTGGCGTGTTCAGACTAACACAATGTTGGTAAAACAGTGAAAACTGTCTGAGTGTTTTCGTCCCGCAGTGGACTGATCTTAAAGACACGGTTCCCAGCAGAACATCGAAGTCAAGCATCACTGACTGAGGTCAGGTGGGTGAAAACATTGATAGGGACCGAGGGTACGTGTTATCGGTCCTCGTTAAATTGTTCTACTGTAAAGTGCTCCACTTCGAGGACAGGTCATCGGGCTACTAAAGCAGGGGAGCTATCCCCTCTGCAAAGGATCAAAATTACAATGTCATGCCTACGGATCATCCTCAGGGATGTTTCCCAGATCATCACCAATCCTATATATCATTGTATCTATAGATTATTGTACAGCTCTAGTGCGACGTAAATAATGTACCTTCCTGACTGTTTTCTTTTTCTTGTTGTTGTGAATATTAAATTATTTAATTTTCTATTTAATTCAAATCTTATTTACATTTTGGAACATCCTTTATAATTTGCTATTTATCCAGTTATGCATTAATTAACATTTTTGATATTTCTTTTTTTTGAACCATGATATAGACTTTTTCCCTCGACCTATTGAATACCATTTATTGCCACCCTTTCTTTACATGCTTATTAAGGTTTCCCTTATTCCTTAAAACGAAAACATTTCGCGGATTTATTTTGCAAGATTTTCTCTAACTTTTATTGAGGAGAACTTCGATTTTGTGCCTTCATTCTCTCAAAATGATTAAATAAAATTAATTTGCTCTTTTTAAAATCCTGTGCCTGTTTGTACTGCTAGCACGAAGTACTAGCAGTACAAGTTTGCACTGCTAGCACCCTTAGAAGTCGACAGGCTTATAGTACTTGGAAAAAATGGGAGCATGATTAGTAAAATGCTCGTAACTTAACATACATAACAGGATGCGTAGCCAGATTTTTCATCAAAAAATAAGCACCTTTTAAGCATTTAAAAAAACATTTTGAATCACTTTCCAAAAAAAATTTCATAATTAGGATCTGTGCAGTAATAAAAATTATTTTTTTCAATCGTATATATTTTTCAATATATTTTTCTATCGTTTCAAGTTCTTAATTTATAAACAAAAAATCAATAAAATTCAAAAACTTTACATAATCCTTTTAAAATAACTAGTTTCTGGTAAATATTGCAGTGAGAATTGTGAAAATCATGCATTTTTTTTGTAAATGAGAACGACAATCGATACGGCAAAAAAAAAAAATATCTTTTTAAAAGATAGAAAATTAAGCAGTCTTTACAAATACCGAATATAAAATGCGCCTTAAAGAGCTATTAAAAAATGTAAATCAAAAACAAGCACCTTTAAGCACTTATTAAAAACGCTATGCACCCTGTATGAATGAAAAAAAAATAACAAAAGAGTGCTGAGACCAACATTTTGCTGAATATGGAGCGGTTGAGGGGGGGAGGGAGAGAAAAGGAAATTTTCCAATTCTCCGCAGCTGGGAGAGAAAATAAACGAAAAAATCGAAAATGTTAATTAATGTATAACTTGAAACCAAAAATAGATTAGGAGATAGGAAGTGATTATTAAAGCGTGCGAGAGAGCATTTAGTTTAGAATAATAAATAAGAAAGATTTGTTAAAGAAATAACAAAAATAAAAAGATTACTTTAAACTTTTTATGTTATATATATATTTATGTAAAGAGTACTATAAAGAACCAGTGTTGCCACATTGGGCAACAAGTAGCTTATTGGGCTACTTTAACAAGTCTACTACTGAAAATCAAATTGGGCTACCCGCTACTTCTTGGGCTACTCATTATTTAACGAACGCTACAAGATTTAAAAATGCACTACAGCGATATGTATGTTTTAAATCGTAGATTCGTGAAATTGCAAAGATATGTGTGGTAAAATGCAAGGGGAGTATGATGGAGAAAAAAAAATCTTTAGCTCCAACCATTAGTAACCGTTTATCTTCTGGAAAAATAAATTACGTGACCTTTAATCTGATTTCTAACGAAATATTTAATTTGTCGAAATTTTTAACTCCATGTAATTAACTCAATGTATTTGACTCAATGTATTGTTAAATTTTTTTTTTAAAATTTAGTATATATATATATATATATAACGTTTTTTTTTTTCGGGGAGGGGCTACAAAATGTTCGAATCCGTTGCTTTTCAATCTTGAGTTCTGGCTACACTGTAAAGAACCATTTTTGGTGGAAAATTGTTCTTGAACAAATAACATGTAAAATCACAATAGAATAGTTTAAAATTTTCAATTGTAATTATAAAACTTAATACTAAGCATTCAATTAAAAGAATGGTAAAATTATGTTGTTTTTTTTAATGTTGAATTAAGGTGAATGGTTTTAATGGTTTGCTGAATTAATAGGTTCAATTTACTTCTCAGGTTAAAAAAAACGATAATTCGTTTCATTAACTTCGTTTTTCTAAGTTGGAAATGAGCATGTGTTGCCATTAGAGTTTGATTGGGTGATAAATTGGTTTTCTTTAGTCAAAAATAACATCTGTGGTAATTAGTTTTAATTTGATTTCATTCCAATGACGGAGTTTATATTGATATATTATAAGGTTATATATCACATTATAAAAGTGCACAAAAAAAGCAGACCAGTCTGAATAACTTTTGATCTAATGAATAGATCTTCATGTTCTAGGGCCCATCATAATGGCTCAAGGGAGTGACTCAAATATGCTAATTAATAAGTGCAAACGATATTTTAATTTGCGAAATCAGACTCAAAAACGTAATATTTCTGAATAAATATATACCTTTTTTTCGACGGATTCAGATTTTTGGCCCCCGAAATATAGTGTAGCCGCAATCCGGAATCCTAATTCCGGATTGCGCAATTAGGAGCAATCTGCAAAATATGGTCTTAATATTTTAGTCGGGAGAACGCTCCAAAGTTTGGACCCCTTCATGTTAATTTTCTTTTACAGCGTATTCCGTTATATCTCGAGAAATAGTTAAACAAAGTGAAAATTTTTGCACGCAATTGTAAAATTCGTTTATCCAAATATAATTCCAAGCAAAAAATATTCTTTATTAAATATTTATTATTGAAGTGAAACTTCTAATGCGCCTTCCAACAAGGTTGCGTTAAACGTTTAACCCTAGCATGGCAACGAGCTGCCTGTGATCCTTGCAGGAGATTTTAATGTGAATTTCTCGTTACCTGAAGCTGAAACATTATTAACCTTCCTTAAAGACAAATTTGGATTGGAAATGATAAATGGTAGGAATGATCCAACAACCAAAAGGGTAACTACCATTGATGCAGTTTTTGCAAGAAATATTGAAAAAATAGAACTCAAACATTTCGTATCCTATTTTAGTTATCATAATCCCATTGTAAATGTTATAGATTTGGATATTTCTCCACTCGAAAATGATAATTAAAAGATGCGATCAATTGTGAATTGTAAGCAATGTTAATAAAGTTTGTCTTAAAGAAACAATCTGATTTCACTAAAAATCAATTTCTATCCCTTCCTATTTTCATTTCCACATTACGAAGTTTCACTTCTTCCGCGCGGAGGGATTCCACGCACTCTGTTTTTTATTTTATAATCGTCGAAAAAATTTTGTATTGTGAGGTATACAATTTATTTTTGCTTCATTTTAAAGAATATAATTTTCCATGGTAAAATGCAAAAGTTTAGCAAAATCGGTCGGGAAATAGAATTTTAAATATCTCACTTTTTTTAAATTCAATTTCTCAAGAACTTTTCGACAAATTTTGTATTTAGCCATGTAAGATTATATTCTTTAAAATTATGCAAAACAATTGTATACCTAACAATTCAAAAATTTTTCTACCATTATTAAATACAATAATAAAAAATAATTAATAATTAATAAAGGTAATTTTAGGCATGAAATTATCTTTTAATAAACGGATTCTGTTATGGTGTACAAAAACTTTTCAATTCACCTAAAACGTTCTCGAGATGTAACGATATACTTAAAAAGTAAAATTAACATTAAGGGGTCCAAACTTAGGAGCGCTCTCCTGATCAAACTATTTTCCAGATTGCGGCTACCCCCTAAGTTAAGGGGTTGAGAAATCTGCATTTGTCGGAGAAAAAAAAGGTATGTCGAGAAAGTACGTTTTTGTATCCAATTTCGAAAATTAAATATATTTTAAGATTGCATATTTTTTAATATATTTTTACCATTAAGATTGAGTCTTAGAACGTGAAGATCCGAAGCGTGAAGAACGATAAGTTATCCAGGATGGTCTTTTTAGTTTTTTTTTCTTCTTTTGCGCACTGTACATAAATTGGTGGCTGGTACAATTTCATGAATGACATGGAGAAGTTGATTTATTACCTGAACTGATCCAAAGTTTGTATCTAAATTTTGAATGTATGGAATCGTGGATGAGCAGATGTCAGTCTTTTTCTCTAAGCATCCTGTAAGGATTTAATATATAGCAAAGATAGCAATTAATATAGCAATAGCAATTAATATATAGCAATATATAGCATTAACATAGCCAGTATCGGTAATTTTTTACAGGATGTTCCTTAAAACATCCTGTAAAGTAGAATTATATTAATTGCAAACATTTTTAATATTTTCTGCAGAGATTTTTGTCACATTAAATAAAGGCAATGCATCTCTTTTCGCAATGATATATAAGTTACGGTTTACTGCAATTAATCAGTTAGCATCAATAATCGCTGGCTATTATTACTTAAATAATTAAGTAATCATCTTTTCACCATTTTCAGGTTAATATTAATAATTACTAATGAAGTTTGCATCAGTGCAATTAATTCTCTTCAACGCATTTGAAATGGAGACTTAATACGCATGAGTATCGAAAATTTTCCTCCTTAAAGATAATGGCGAAATATACAAAAATTAAAGTTAACAATAAGGGGGATCTCCACGAAGAGAAATTTCTCTTAATTCTTGATCCAGGAGTTCCCTTGTCTTCTGGATTGGATTAAAATTTACAAGGCTACGGAGTTGAACACTTGTAGTTGTAAACCCGCAAAATTCTTCATCGAAGGTTATAAAATAGAATAAGTATGTATTTATTCAAAGAAAGTGCGTTTTTTGTCTTATTTCGTAACTTAGTTAATAATTAGTACTAATTAATTAGCATGTTCGAAGTCACCCCCTGGAACCATTAGGATTGACACTTAGGACGTGAAAATCCGATCATTAGAATGAAAGTTATTCAGGGTGATATATTTCTTGCACACTGTACAAAGCGCAAAAAAGAGGAAACAAAAGAGGAAAGAAAAAAAACTACTCTGAATAACTTTTGATCTAATGATTAGATCATCACGTACAAGGACTCAGTCTTAATAGTTAGAGGGGGTGACCTCAAATAGGCTATTTAACTAATGCTAATTTTTTATTTTTCAGCATTTACCTAAAAAAGAAGAGAAAAAAAAATCATCCCGAGCTTCTTATGCATGCAAACATGATATATTCATTTAAGCTCTCTGGTTAAAAGAAAGTTCGCAATACTAGATATCAGTCAGTTTAAAACTCAATTGAATTTAATGACAAATGCTTCTTATTTAATTCCATTTATACGCTAAAATGTACTTGCGCACGAAAAAAATTAAATACACATTATGTAAGTGCGAAAAAGAACTCACTTTCAACAAACAATTCCTTGTAAAGTTCTCTGGATAGTATTGTTCCGAGGGAACCGTAGCTGAACCATCTAGTCATAAATTAATAAAGCAATAAATTAATTAATAAAGTAATAAATTAATTGATTATATATATACACTGTTGTAAGAAATTAAGAGAATTTGCAGATCTGGTCGATTATCTCTATAACTACTGAACCGATTTTAATGAAATATGATCTGTACATAATGCAAACCATTCAACAATTGTAATGAACACGCATGATCGTGCGTAACACTCGTTGGAGTCGTAAGGTATGAAACAACGATTGCAGAAAAAACAAACAAAAAAATGGGTAAATAGGGATATTTTCCCAGGCCTTGCAGTGTAATTTCATACTTGAAATAAGGCAGTTTATCATTTCTTGTGGCAATTGTCCTGCGGCAATTTCATACCTTACGACTCCAACGAGTGTTACGCACGATCATGCGTGTTCATTACAATTGTTGAATGGTTTGCATTATGTACAGATCATATTTCATTAAAATCGGTTAAGTTGTTCTAGAGATAATCGACCAGATCTGCTGATTCTCTAATTTCTTACTCCAGTGTATATTGGAACAATTTAGTAAGTCTCGAAATGACTAATAATAGTTCTAATCAAAAAACTGATTATTCGTCTCATTTTCCGTGGGCGAGTCTAAACATTTGTAATAAGCAGGATGTGACTTAAAATAAATACTATTTAAATTAGAAGTTGGAAACCAAAAATAAGCCAAAATGAAATTTTAAAGTTAAATATGTTAGCAAAAACAGCACATCAGCGTGCTGCTTTTGCTAATATACTTATCTCTCAAACCACTGACCAGGTGAGCAATTCAAAACCATTTTGATGTACACTGTCTGTGCCAAGAGCATGCGGACACCCACTGGTATGAAGAACTTAGAGCGTCCTGAGACACCTATTAATAATGTTGTCGGTCCCCTTTTATGCATCGATGACAACCTGCACAAGTCTGGGTAGACTTTCCACCATAAGAATTGACTTCCATCACAGCTAAAGTGAGTGCTTACCTGGCTACCTAATCTGCACTCCAAAGGTGTTCTATAAGATCTGGAGAAGACCTTGTCCAGTTTTTGAACACCCATTTCGTCAAACCACATCTTTGCAAACCTCGATGTGAGAATGGAGCAGTTATAAGAAAAATGGGCCGAAATATTCTCACGCAACAACTATACCTTGGCTCTAGTTGGGCTCAAAATTGGCTCAATATTTGTCCTATATGAACATGCTCCAAAGGGACCAATATTAGGATGTCTAGAATTTTTAACATGGGTCCTATGCAGTGTCAATATCTGCCTATATAGGGCCAATATAGGGCTTATATTGGCTGAATAAGGATTATAAATTGTCGGGAGATTTTAATAATTTCATATAGGGCTGATATTGATGGTTTCAAGATGGCAGTAAAATATCGGGTGAATTGGACCCGATATAGGGCTCATATCGGAAATATAGGGCTCATATCGGAAAATATCGGCCCTTTGAACCCTTTTTGAGCTAAGATTCGTGAATATCGGTCCAATAAGAGCCCAAGTTATTTTACTGCTAGGGCTGCCATAGAGTTGGGACACTGCAGTATTCTCCAGAATGTCCACATACATCTCAGAGTGCATGTTTCCAATCACAGGAGCTGACGGACGTAAATCAAACCACGAGAAACACCCCCACACCATTATGTTTCCACCACCCTAACAACTGGTATATTTTTGGCTAGATAGTGTATATTTGGTTTCATCTTGACCACTACAAAAAGAATTTATCGTCATATTATCTTCAGCGAAAATTCTGATTCAACTTTCAACTGGAGTTCTGTGCCTGATGACAATTGTTTCTAGAATGTTACAAGTAATATTTTTCAACATTTCATCATCTAATAGAATTTATTGTCAGTCGAAATTTCTACTATTTCTAGATTTCTGTTTAGTTCCATGTCTGATGGCACTGCAATTTTTGACTGTTTTCTAAATTGTGTGAGCTGCCCCCCTTCCCATTTATCGTTATTTGGAATTTTGACGACTTTTCCTTTAAAAAATAATATGCCAATTACTCAAACTAGTAATTTGCATGTTAATGCATGCAAATTACTAAAACTAATTACGAAATCCCTTTACTAATGCAATAACTAATTAATAAATGCAATAACTAACTACTAAAAGCAAAAAATTGTTACATTCAAACTACTAAAACTTACTTGAATGTGCTTGCAATAATTTGCATGTAAATGAAAATTACTAAAACTAATAAAAAAAATTAGTCCATTCAAAACCTACGTTTTTCATCCCATTATAGAGAAAATTATTCTGTTTTTTATCAGATTAAAAAACCAGAATGATAGCGCATCATTTTCCTAATAAACTTCCATCAGCACCCAAAACCCGACTCTACGACTTTCGAAAAGAAATGGGCGCTAAGATTTCCGTTTTTGGTCTGATAAAAAACAGAACTATTATCTTTCTTTTTAATCCCATTTGAAGTTTTAATTTAATTGTATTATTTGCATTCGCAGACTTGTTGGTGGAAAGATAAAATGTGTGACTTATACATACTTTGACACTTCAGTGAAATGAATCCCTTCAGTTGTGAGGAGTGTAAGCAGCAAGTTCCTGTACAAAAGAAGAAAAATATTTTGTTTTATTTTATTATTTATGTTTATTGTAATTTGACCAACATTATAGGACATACTTCGCAGTGGACCACATAAGTCAAACATCACTGGCTGCCACCAGTAAGCTGATGGATAAACATTTTGCATGATAAACGGTTTTACCGAAAAGTATTCGAATTCGTGCGCAGCAGATCGTTGGGCAAAAAGCGGGTCTACCTTCTGCAGAGGATCATAATTGTGACAACATGCCATCGTATCATCTTCAGAGATGTTGCCCACACAGTCGCAAATGGACCATTATAGGGGATAGAACGCTTGTCAGTGAACCGGGTTCAAATCCCTGGGATGTCTGGTCGATACGAATTCCTCATTCGATTTGCACAGAGCTGACGTAAAACATCCTCAGTGGTAGATGGATCATGGGTTAGAGTCCCCTAGCCATCGGACTAACCATTTGAGGTTTTCGTGCTTTTCCTCTTTATGTGACGTAAATACGGGTCTCCTCTCCATGAGACGTAAATACTTAATACAGGAGTTCCCTTGTCTTCTGGATTGGGCTCAAAATTACAAGACTACGAAGTTGAACATTGGTAGCTTTAAACTGAAAATTTGACCAGCTGTTCAACGACGGTTATAAAATAAAATAGAATAGACCATTGCGCAGTTTTCATACGACGTAAATAAAAAAAAAGTACCACTACTACTTGTTTTAATTCATTTTATCTTTTGATAGTTTTAAAGTTACGACAATCATCCTTAAGGCTAATTAGAAAAACTCACTCAATCAAATTGAATTTGCTTAGGCTTATTGACAATAAAGCTTTAATTAAGGCTATTTATATAGTAGGCTTTAAAATCCTTAGTTTATCGTAAACTTCCTGAAATAAAATCAAGCACATTGAGCAATAAATGGTATGTTTTCTAATTAGCCTAAACATTAAGTGAGG